>NC_089685.1:3044038-3346346 GCF_031753505.1 Anomalospiza imberbis | reverse complement strand
TCCACCTCGTGCCACTCACGTTGAGCCACGTGGCCCAAAAACAGGGAACCCAGACAGTTCTACAAAGTGCACTCACAAGCCAGGAAATGAGGAAAACTAATGGCCTCTATAATTAAATGTGTGCCTTACAGAAAAGCTGACCAACAGACTTACAAAATAGGAAAATGAGCATTCCTCTTTGACTTCATTTTGCATCGTCCTGGTTCACTTGTGCAACTCAGCCACCATTCCTTTTTCTGCAACACAACAAAGAAAAACAAATTCTGTTTAAAAAAAAAGTATTTGCTTGAACTGACATTTCTCGTTACATTGTTAAGTAATGCTTCAAGCTTACTGCTTGTTTTTAGTCAACACTGGAAAATATTTCCATCCTTCTTGACTGCTTCTCTGATTTTGATTGCCAGAGTATTCCTGAAACTGCTCTATCAAGATGAACCTTGGAGACTGCTTGGTGATTTGAGCATAACACTGACAAACTAGAAATAGATTCCAAAACCTACTGCAGAGCTGACCAAAGAAATTCCTTGTAGCCACAGATAAAGTGAATAAACATTTTTTTTAAAGGATCTTAATTGCTCAAAGGTATCTTTGTGGTGTCTTCTTAGATCTGTGAGTGTTCCTTGCTGGCCTCCAGCACCTAATTCAGAGAGGTGATGACCTGCTCTTGGTTTGGGGTCATAACTGGTACCCCTGTGTTCCAGGCACCCTAAGACACTTCAGTGGGAGTTGAATATCGGAAGGGTTGTTCCTTATGTCCTGCTCTGTGCTTTGGATTCAAATCTATAGAAATAGAAAAATTATATCCATACCTTACTGGGGATTGAAGCAAAAGAAGAGCAAGCAACCAGAAAAACAAACAGAAAAATCTAAGTAGAGTTATGAGAGTATTGTCCTGAAAAAGAATGCTCTGATGCTACATTCTCTATTTAACCACAATAATTAGTAAACTTCCAGCAGAAGTAGCAAAAAAATGCCTCATTCCCTTACTAGGCTAAGTAGCGACCTGGAAGAACTACTCAAACCTCCATGAAGAAGAACTGGATTGCTCCAGATAATGGAATAACTAAATTAACTGGGGACAGAGTGGAAAATGAAGCACAGAGCATCTCATTGCTCAAGGTCAGTGCAGTTCTTGTTCTGCTGAAAATGGTAATTTGCAAGGGGGGGGGAAAAGAGCATTTACAAAAAAAAAAAAGAAAGAGATGGAAAGAGGAGGACAGCAGTCAGAAAGATTCCTGACTCTGGCTACAGTTTGCTGCCAGGAAGGGATAACAAAGCAACAAGTAAATGCCAGCGTGGATTTGTCAAACTGCTTCCCTTCCCTTTCCAAAAAGTTAGAAAGCCCCGGGATACAGAAATAATTCAGTGACCACCAGGACCACCTGAGCATGGCCGCTTTCATGCCATGTCATGTTGTTTTCTCCCAAAACAATAAAGGATCATGGATCTGGAGAATAAAACTGAATTTTTCTCAAGTGATCGCCCAGGTCTTAGCACATGGCATCCAACCTTCAGCAGCAGCAGAACCCCAACACATGCAGAAAGAAGCCGAGTATCTCATTAATTCATCAGACAGCTATGCACAATAAGTGTTTTCTCAATCCTAAATTCTAAAATCTCAATATGAAATAAATACATGTATCATTAGGGGGTATGAAATCATCAAGTCATTTATAAGGGGCACAGTTAAACTTCAAGCTATTTAATTTAGCAGAACAATAGAGCTTTACGAAGTGTGTCTTTCACTAATGACCTGGACACTATTTTTGTTATTTCTGCCTCTAAAATGCACAGCCAATATTTGTGGTTTTTTTAAAAAAAGGCATTTCTTTCTTAAAGCGTTGTTGTGCAGGAAAAAAAAACAGTAAAAAAAAATTAAACTCAGAGTACAATCAAATATACAAAGGAAAACCATACAAGTAGAGATTTCATCATACTCCTCCAGATTTTAAATAGATCAACATATTTTGGAGATGGGTGTGATTTTATGCGAGCTGTGCCCCTTTAAAATTGGCAACTAGATTTAATTCAGTGCTGCCTTATTCTAAGTTCCAAACTCCAGTTGAAAATAGATCTCACAATGGAATCCTACAGCTGAATATACTCTGGGAGAAAATTAATACTTTAATTTATTCCAAATTCATTTGCATGACAGTATATCATTAGTATATACAAAAAAAAATGTATTATACCAACAGAGGAAAAATTCTGTGCAAACAGTGAAAGAAACTCACATCCCACCAGTGAGATGAGCTTGAAACTTGGAGCAACAAAGCTGTTTTATTCCTCTGAGAAACAAACCCATAAAAAAAATACCAAAAAGAGCTGTTAATAGTCTACATTGTCATTTTAAAAAATACCGTATGACCTTAAAAAACCCCGTGAAGCAAATATGATTTCTTTCATGCCAGGTATCTCCTAAATAGCTGAAAAGAGCCACACGGACAATCAAGTGCAGACTAAAAATAACTGATGGAATACAGCTCACCTACAAAGCAAGTTTTCCTACCTCACTGATTAACCAGTTGAAGAGGAAAGAAAACACACACTCACTTTGTAACTCCATCAACCTTGTTGTCCTGGAAACAATTCTACAAGAGAAGTACTTAACTGCCAAAACATCTTCTGCTACTACTTTTTGGGTTTTATTCTTCCCCTGCTTCCCTCTCTGCAGTGCTCTCAATGTTTGATAAGCAGCCAGCACCAAACCTAACCCATCAAATGGCACAGAAATTGGATCTCCTGCTCTTAAAAGGAAATACCTAATTCCATTTGAGTATGCAGCACTTAGGGAGCGCCAGGTTTGCACAAAGGCTATGGAACGGACTGGGTCATTTTGTTGTTGTTGTTGTTGTTAAAATGTCCTATTAACTGAACCTTTCACTTGAGGAAATGGCCTCAAGTTGTGCCAGGGGAGGTTAACATTAGATATTAGGAAGAATTTGTTCATGGGAAAAGTGGTCAAGCACTGAACAGGCTGCCCAAGGCAGTGGTGGAGGCACTATCCCTCTAAGTGTTAAAAAAAAAAAAAAACAAAAAAAACCAGGATATAGCAATTGAGGACATAGTGTGGTGGTGAACATAACGGTGCTGGTAAGCTGATGGTTGGATTTAAGTGACCTTAAAGGTCTTTTCCAACCCAAAAAACTCCATGATTCCATATAAACCACCCAATCTACAGGGTGAACTCAGCCTTCCTTATTCAGGTGCCCAAGTACCTGGGGTGAAAGTCCTTTCTCTCCCATTCTGTGGGAGTGCAACAAGGTCATAAACCACAAAAAAATTATCTTTTTTAGGTTTTATGGTTACCGTCTGTGTTTAGAAGGGTCTTGGCAATTTCTGCCACATTGCTGGCCACAAATTCAAAAAACGCTTCCGTGCCCCAGTACTGGAAACAATTGTGCCCTCCCTTTCTTGGTTTAGAATCCTTTTTTGAAACAGGTCTATGCTTTTACTAGAAGAGAAAACTTAATTTTAACCTCTGTATGAAATAAAAACTAGGTTTAGAAACCAGATTTATCTAGGAAACAACAGGTTTGTTTCAGACGACCACTTTACTCTCCACATCTCTCCATACAATTGTTCTTTTTGCTACGCAGCCTGTTTGGGTCAGGCTTACCTAAATTGTCCAATCCACTGCAACAAATATATATACTTACTTAAACACTTGTAAATTCCTAATTTCTAAACTACCAGTGTTTTAAAAAATTTGGCATCTGAGCTTCTCAGTCAGCCTGCCCACACACACTGCCCACACCTGTTTTTCCAGTAAAATACCAGAGTCTGCACTGGTCTCAGATGGGAAAAATCACAATTCACTGTTTTCAAATGAAACCTGTTAATTACCAAAATTATTCCCACAGCAAGTCCAAAGGGATTTTGGTTCCTTCAGAAGATCCATGATTAAACATAGCTACACTCAGCAGTTTTATTCAGTGTGGTATCTCTGATTTATTATCTTCACTCTGCTAAGAGACCTGCGTTTTCCCCCGACTTCCTCCAATTTACAATGTATTCACAAGGTTTTTTTCATGTTCCTCAGCAATGCTGGTTATCCATCTTTCTGTACCTTAGATTTTCATATAAACCCAATCTAATTGTTACCCAGAGAAGCTGTGGCTGCCCCAGCTCTGGAAGTGTTCAAGGCCAGGCTGGATGGGGCTTGGAGCAAGCTGGGATAGTGGAAGGTGTCCCTGCCCATGGGAGGGGGGTGGATCAAGATGGTCTTTAAGGTCTTTTCCAACCCAAATTCTGTGCTTCTAATAGGCTTTTTACATTGATTTTCAATTGTATCCTTGTATCTGTTTTTCCAATGACTTATCTTTAATATATCAATGTGAGTCACAGCTTTGTTTTCCCTTTTCTCTTGTGATTTTATTCCAGACATTGTAAACCTTCTGTGTATCCTCTGTATTCCTTTTAGGCATCTTCTGGAGAGACCACAGAATCATAAATGGACTGGGTTGGAAGGGACCTCCAAGATCCTCTTATTTCTTACCCCTGCCATGGGGAGGGACACTTTCCACTAGACCAGGTCATATGTTTAGCTGGCAAAATTAGCTGAAATCCCAATTAATCAGGATCTGGAGTCGCTACCAATAAACAACCACCACTAACGGATCCAAAATCTCAGCCTCACAGTCTTGAGCTGCCTCTGCAAAATGCCACAGCTAGGGATTAAAATTTCTCATCTCCTCCACTACAGACCCAGATGCCTCGGCAGCATTTTACTGCACAGGCTCAATAAACATTCCATGTGCCATCAAGCAGGCAGTGAACATCCACAGAAGTCTGTCTTAACACGTCAAAGATCCAGGGATTTTCAGCATCCCATCCCTCGTACCATGCACGAGAAAACTCAACAGCAGAGACAGAGAGGAGGAAGGTATTTGGAAACTTGGTACATACGAGCAAATTTAACATTATGAAAATTGTGGTGCCTTACAGTAGCAGCGCTGTTACACGCGTTACAAACACTGAATTTTGTCAAACTATTTCCAGTAAATGCTTTTTTTTCCCCACCTCAGCACTAGAAATTCCCAATGCATAGTATAAATCGTTATGTTCTGCACTTTCTAGCTCAAAGGAGGACCAGGTTTTACCAGCCAGCTTTTAGGAGTATTTAGACCCTCCCTCTCTGATACAGAAGCACACTGGTCTCAGGCTGGAAAAACATATCTTATACTGATTTTTTTCTTCTTATTTCAGGCAAAAATTCCACACCACAGCAAAGTTTTTGCCTTCTGCTGCCACTGAATACCAGCTGCACAAGTAAAACAGAAAAAGGCTGAAGTTATTTTAAAACAGCTACTTTTCTCTACTTAAGTGTTTAGTTTTCAGTAATTGACTATGTCATGGGTGGGAAATTAATGCCCAAAGTGATGCAAACACCAATACCCCTGAGTAGGGCTGTGGCAACAAGTGAATGAAAAAAACTTGCAGGGTAATGTAAAAATATAGTATGGAGGGTTGAACAGCATTATTAACTGGGGAGAAAAACCCATATAGCTAACACAACAAAACAACACCCTCTGATGATTCTTTTTAGACTCAGGCAGTATTGCTACAAAATACCTAATCAAGGTGACACAAAGAACTTCTAAACCATTTATTAATTACTTGAGGCTATTTTTCATTTTACTGCTTCACTGCAATTTCCATTAGCATGGGAAATTGTACCATTTTTTTCCAAAGAGATATTTCCAGCGAAGTCAGTGTGGATTCAACAAGACCAGGACCTTCATATAAATAGAAATCAGAAAATAGTATTTCCATAAGAACCTGCTCAGATTTATTGGATTAACAGGCACTTACAAGTGACTCATGCTGACACAGCCTATAGTAATCCAATCTATTTGAGATAAGAATAAATTCAAAGAAAACCTTAAATTTAGAAAAATCACCTCTGTGGCTGCACACATAGTTGGCTTTATTACACAAAATCACATTAACTGTTCCCTTCAAATGGGGAGGACAAATAAATTAAAAGCTAAATTCTAGCAATTTTTTTTTCCATGAGTGCAGCATGTCCTCAACAGCAGTAGCTGCCACACTGAGCATAATTAGAGAGGGACAGGAGAGCCCTGTGTGGAAGTGCCTTGTGGAACAAAGCAGTTTTCCTGTCCTACAATCCCACAGGAATATGCTGTGCTAAAAGAGTGGGAGGAAGAAGAGCCACCAAACCACCTCAACCTTGTCTCAGGAGAATTAAGGCAGGTCATTAAATCTGCAGTGGCAACCACCATTTCTCCTGCATGTACACTGGTTTTCCTTTCTGTCTGGGATTTCTTGGAGAACTCTGACTTATCTCCAGGGGATGTTACTAAATCCTAACCAATACTAAGGTGTTCTAGCTCAGCACACTGAAGCATCAATGCTTTCCTGAAACCCTGAAGGATGCTTTCACAGCTCTCACAAGTCCTTTAAAACATGGCAGCAAGCAGGGAGCTGGGACACAGCTTATTTCTATAAATACTCCTCCGCAGCAATAAAAGAATTTTTACCTCTTGATATTGCCATGAATAGCAACAGTCTGGAAAAAAATGTATTATTAAATATTACAGAGTCATAGAATGGCTTGGTTTGGAAAGGACTTTGAAAAATACCTAGTTCAGACTCCTTGCCATGGACAAGGACACCTTCCACTATCCCAAGGCTGCTCCAAGCCCTGACCAACCTGGCCTTGGGTTCTTCCAGGGATGGAGCAGCCACAGCTTCTTTGGGCAACCTGTGTCAGAGGGACCCTCAGAGGGAAGAATTTCTTCCTAATATCCCATCTAAACCTGCCTTCATTTCATATGAAAAGAAAAAAGTCAATATAAGGAAAAGTGACACTGGCCAGTGCAAGGGATCATGCACTGAGGACTGGACTTTTACCTTTACCACCAATTACTGGAAGATATAATTAAATACCACCTGTGTGTAAGGATATTTGAAAGCCACAGGATACTTGAAAGCCACGTGTGTTCTGCCATCCATAAAGCAAAGACACTTCTCTGTGTGCAGGGATGTAAATCACTGAGTACACAGATGAAAACTCATTTGTAAGAACCAGCTGCACACTGCTGGGGCCAACAAAATCTTATCAAATGCAGACTTCAAGGCTGAAGTGACTTATTTAGAGAACTGCTGTGCTGCTCTCACCTGCAGTACCCAGTTAAGTTAGATCAAGGACAACAGCACATGCCAACTACCATCATAAGCAGGAGGCTCTAATTTTTTATGCACGCTTTCCTTCAAGCATACACACCCACTCTCAGCAAATTCCCATTAATGGCCATTCTAGAATCATGAAAAGCAGTATGTTATAGCCTTGGGCTAACTAAATTAGAGTCAGCTATGCTGAAGCTGCAATCACAGTCAAAACCTGCTGTATGACTTCCACCACAATAAAGATACTCCCTCAGAGAGCCTCTTCACAGCGTAATGCTTTCAAAAAAACCTCACTATAGCCTGCACCTCCTCTGAGTTTGGTCATGATAGCCTGGGGCCTTGCCCAAGGACACTCAGAAAAAAGATCAAAAGTTAACCAGCAGTCAGAAAAAAGCTGATTATACCCATGATTTTTTACGTGCTTTAAGTGGGGATGCGGATCTTGTCTTGAAGGAGTGCAGAACAGGTGAGAACTCAAATGGCAAAGTGCAAGGGGACATGGCACAATTTGTTCTGACTGAAAGACAAGGTTAAAAATCTCATTTTCTGTCACAATGAATTGGGTTTTCAAAGTGAGCCCTCTCTGCCCTTGTGCTTTTTTCAGATTTGATTTCTGGAGAAATTCTAGCCTGTACATTACAGTAAAAATGCTGTAAAATTTTCAAATAGCTAGATTTTGTGCTAACCCTAATTCATAATCATTCTGGCCTTGCAACCGTGGTGTGAAATTCACTGAGCTAGACAGCTGGGAAGGGGGGGGTGTGAAGAGTGGGGGTGGTGTTGTGTTTTTTTATTATTATTGCACTTCTGGTGTTCAACCCTTCTACTCTATACGAAATCCATATTCAGAATTCTGTAAGCATGAAGATGCTTTTACGTACAAGGATTTGGTCAGGCTCTAAAAGCATCTGCAGCTTCGTTTGCAATGAATGAATCTCTCTTCAAATTTACTTTGGTGACCAAAATATGTGTTTCTAGCCTGTAGTCCTGACTTAGGTAAAGAGTGGTGCTGCTCAGAAAATTCTTTTGTCCATGTAATGCTCTCCAAAATAATTTTTATCCCTTCAAAACCCTCTAAAGGACACCTACTGAGAAATGCTCTCCAAAGAAACCTGAAGAAAACTGCCTGAGCTCACAGTACTGGTAGAGAACTAAACCTTAAATGAAGTTCTAGGAAAGAACCACCAGCTTTTGACGTAAAGTTGTGGTGAGTTTTCACTGAAGCCCTCAACCCTGCCAACCCATGGCTAAATGCAATTCTTCACTTCCTATCCTAAATCAGCCGTAACAGGAAGACGGTTTTGCTCTGTCGTTTTCAGACCTCATTAAAACCCAGCACTAAGCATAATTCTGGACAGTGGAACTTGGCTGTGGACTGAAAAAAAAAAAAAGTCCCCAACATTTAGACAATCTAAGAATTTTAGCCTTTTTTTTTTTTTTTTCTACCTAAATGGGACTTGGGCACAGCTCTTCACCAAAGACGTGGTTTTATTTTTTCACCTGCTCTTGATACATGCTGGATCAACATCGTGAGGTACGCAAATTTAAACAGAACTAATTAGGTGGGAAAACCCCTCTAAAGACCACAGAGTCTAACCATTAACCCAGCACTGCCAAGACCACCATTAATCCATATCCCCAAGTGCCACATCTTTTAAATCCCTCCAGGGACAGCAACTCCACCACTGCCATGGGCAGCCTGTGACAGGGCCTGCCAACCCTTTTGGTGAAGAAATTTTTACTAAAATCCAAACTGAGCCTCTCCTGGCCCAACTTGAGGCTTTTTCCTCCTGTCCTACTACCAGGAAAAGACAAGCACAACCTACCTACAGCTGCTTTGTAACACGAGCACATCAGAAAGTCAAACTCTCACTCAATTTCTTGTGCAACTATCAGCCAACTTTTAATTACTTCCCCCCGCCAAAAATCTTCTATTCTTAACAATTCTTTAAAGGCCACTTAAGGCACACCAAGAGCTATTAAAAGCAACACTGGGCTGTTTCATGGATCATCTCCCAAGGTGCCACGCTCCAAAGCACACAATGCCACTGCATTTCTGCCTCTCTAATACTGTCTTTAGGCAGCTACAAGTTGTCTGAGTGAGAAAACATTATTTTGTGCATGTCCTGTTAAAAAAGATTAATCTGTTCAACACCTGATGATTCACTCACCCACATGTTAGAAGTCCACACAAAAATGACTCATTCTGTCCGTAAGAATATTCACCTGGGATACCCAAGTCCTCTCATCTTTTCCAGAGCTGGTAACTGATTTTTCTTGCAAAGGGTGGTGGATGGCAGCTTCCCTATGAGAGCAATGGGTGACATGAAGGAGAAGCAGACATGGGACTGGGCCCTGGAAATTTTATAAACCATCTACCTAATAATAATAAAACCACTCGAGAGTTAAGTTTGTGGATAACTGAAGAACTGGCAGAGGAAACAGGAACACGCCACAGTGAGACAGCTGTTGAAGGCAACAACTGATTTTAACCCTGACAAATCAACATCACCCAGATTTGAAGGAGCTCAGGCTACTCCTCCGTGAGCTGAACACTTTCTCCTAGGAAAGGGCTCGGCAGCAGCTGTACTGAATCACCCTGGTAGGGACAGCCAGTGCAGGGCAAATCCACATTAAGGGCTTGGCTGATGACAGCAGGTTTGTTGTGTTCGTGCAACAAATCAAGCTGAGCTCCAGGCTAGAACTTCATGTCCAGTTCTGATACCCACGCTGCGGAGACGCCAAGGGACTGGCAAGCGTTCAGGGAAGAGTTTGGAAAATAGTGGGTCTGGCTGGGATACAGACTCCGTGACGCCAGGCCAAACATCTCCTGCATTAGGGAGATGAGCCCCTGACCTTGTTTTCATAGGTACTTTGTGAATATGACAAATAACAAACAGCTCTTCGATCCTTGGAGAGAAAGGCACAGCAGGATAGTACAGCTGGAAGGCAAACAAGCTTGAGCTGGAAGTAACTTCTCGCTTTTTAGCAACAGCAGTGCTAAATATTTAGCATTCATTGGTGTTCTAGGATGGCAGAGCTTCTAACAGCACACCAACAGGAACTTGTGAGGAAAAGTTCTCATCTTCTTTCACAGAGAACCACACAGGCTTGATACAGAGACATGAATCTAAAAATCCCATGGAATCACAGAATAATTTGGGATGTAAAGGATCCTGAAGACCATCCAATTTCAACCCCCTGTGGGCAGGGACACCTTCCACTATGCCGGGTTGCTCCAAGCCCCATACAACATGGTCTTGAAAAATTCCAGGGGTGAGGCAGCCACAGTTTCTCTGGGCAACCTGTACCAGGGCCTCCCTACCCTCATCGCCAAGAATTTCTGCCTAATATCCAATCTCTCCTTCAGCTTTCATGCATTTTCTTGTCCTAAAACTGCTTGTCTTTTACTAAAAAAATAAAAAATCCTGAAGTTAGTCTTGAAGTTAATTTTCATGCTTCATTTTACTGTTACTGCTATGTAATGCCCACTGCTTTATGCTGTCTCAATATCAACTGTGCTCCCTTGCCTTAAAAGAAGCACTTTGTAGATTGTTTTCCTCCTTGGTAAACTTAAATACAAAAATACAGGCATGGAAAATACCTGCTTTGCTATTTTTCTTGACCCCCATTACCTCAAGAAGTAACATGGAAAATAGAGAGAAAAAAAAAAAAAGAATGTGTGACCTTAATTTAGGGGAAAGTAAGTGGTAACTCTGATTGTGTATTATTAGAATATGATGAGAATTTATGCAAGAGGACACTAGTTTAGCCAGAAAAGCACTTAACAGAAGTGACTAAAGACATGCTTGCTGCTTGCATGACACAGCTCTCTCTTTCCAGCCCTTCTATCACCCAAACACATTTTACTGCCACCCCTTCTGCAACTCCTGGACCTGCATTTTTGACTGAAGTTTAGACAGTACTTGGAGGCACCAAAGTGCACAGCACACCCAGTTCAGTAATCCAGGAAAAGACTTTCAGATGTATTTGTTCTACCAACACCTTGCATTCAGTGACTAAAGGGGAATAAAGATAACAAACTTGTGGTGGCCAACACCACAAACGAGTCCTGAGAAATGAAAAACACAAAAAGAAATAATCTAATGAAGGAGGATCCTTTCCTGACGCAAGAAATAAAGTATACAGATCCTGAACTCCTGCTTATTTCTAATTCTGTAAGTCAAAAAAAAAAAAAAATTTTAAACTGATTAAGGCACAACTGACTCATTTTTAATTCTGAGTCATCCCAAATCAGTGGATTCTGGGGTCAGACTATCTGTGCCCTCAAGAAGGTAATGGAATATGGCAATTTCTAATCCACTTAAGAATCAGGAAATTCACACAGCAGGTGTGAACACTAACAAACCACTATTTTCACTTTATACTGAAAAAAAAAAATTTCAATCAAGCCTCTCTCTATGGAATATAACAAGAGTTCTGAAGAGAGTGGATAAGATAAGCCATGCTGTTTTACACAAAAAAGTAGGGCAAGTCCTTTCCTGGCTTGTCCCGCTAGAATTACAGACCTTGAACTCGGAGAAAACAAATAAAAAACCTCTTGAGAGCAGTAAGAGATCAGGGCAACCTTCTTCACACTGCCCTGTGCTGGGGGCTGCACACACAAACCACATCCTGAACAGCACCAGCTCTGCTCCTGATGCCACCAGGCAGCAGCTCCTCACCTTCCACTGTATCCCAATTTAATATTCTGCAAAAGCAAACACACTGGATTTATGTAATGACTGCCAGTGTGTCATTCACTCCATGGGATTTGGAGTTTTAACTCCTTCAAGACGCAATCCCAGAAAAATTAATGTATTCCAGTAGCTTGGAATACTCATATTTCTGGGGAATTTATCACAGAAGTATTTAGCACAGTGGTTTTAAATCTTCTAATTTTACGAGGAGATTCGAACTGCTCAGCATTTTTCTGAAAATTCTTGTTCCCAGAATTACCAAGTTACATAAGAATCTCATATGCCAATAATGAAACATTTTCTAGTCTCCAAGGTAGCACAGAAATGCCAGAAATTTGTCTGACATTCCTCCCCCTTCCAAAAACAACCCAGCAGGCATGTAAAAAGAACTCAAAGTGTTATTTATAAAGTCTCATTAATTATCAATTATTGTAATACTAGTAGCCCAATTGTTCCTGAATACTTGGTGAGGAATGTTGATGATTTCCATGCATTCCTGTCAGGTCTTCTTTATCCAGGGAAACAAAGATAAGAAAGGAAAAAGAGTAGAGGAAAAGGAAGAGGAAGAGGAGAGAAAAAACCTGGTTTGCATCAGTTTTCCAGCCTTTTTAAGATTACAAGTACCTGATGTTTTTATTAAAATAAGTATCTACGGCTTTAATAAAACACATGAATTAAAAGAAGATGTTTCCTCCCAATATCACTGCATCAACCACTATGGGATCAGCATTTGGAATAAAAATCAGCAGGAGCACTTCCCCATCAATGACAGCAATATACAGCTCTGTTAATTTATCGCTCATTATTATTCATCATTACTCTGGCTCAAAACAACTTTCAGGAGAGGAGTAGCTGGGAAACTTTGCATTTTTCCTTAGCAAGTATCTACGTAAAACATAAAAATGAGGCATCTAAACTATCTGTTCCCAATTACAAAGGCTTTTTATATGGTCCACAAATTCTCCTACAGTACAAAAGTAGATTTTAGAAGGTTAACACACACATTAAGAAGTCCAAATTCTAGCTAACACTTAAATATTGGTGTCTTAAAGCTATTTTAAGTAAAGAGCAGCAGTAGAGACGAGTGTAGAACTACAGCTACAGTTCTGGAAGCTACCAAATATCTGATTAATCCCATGGAAAAGGATAGCTGGATGTCCAGTGAAGTATCCAAGCTTTTTGAGTTGCTTACCGAATTCCCCTTATCTCTTTATTTGCTATAGGTGGTACAGTGGCATCACATCACCTGTGCCTGCCCCTAGATTAGGACAAAAAAAATGGAAAATTTCTTTTCTCTCCCTCTCAACCTCTTCATCCTCACTTCAAACCCAAAGCCTCCAAAATGTTTTGCAAAGGCATGTTGTAAAACTAACTTTAGGTGTTTAGTAGAGTGACAAAGGGAACCATTTTGGATCCTCTCTGCAGAACTAACGCCTCAAACTGCAGTTCTGCTCATTTGTATTTTAATCCAGCTCGTGTGCTGGTATTCCAGCAGCATATGGCAGTGTGTATTTCAGTTGGAAGAGCTTCAAGGAGGAGCAGCAGCAACATTCTAAAAAACTGCTTATATACCAAACCAAGGTGTTTTTTTTTTTTCAAGTGAGTTTCACATAAATCTTTAGGATGCTCATCCTCTTCTACCAACAAAAAAAACCCCTCCACATCCAGAACCAAGTTTTCTTTGCCCAACTGTCTTTAGACTGTTACCTGCTTTTTATGGCAGAACACCAAGAAATAACAATTATGAAGGAAGCTCAAGTTCCCTCTTCAGAACCACAATGATGAAAAGAAGAAAAGATCTTAATACTTGTTGTTTGGAATTATTCCAGCAATTAGGAGACTCTGGATAAATCTCATCACACTTTAAAAATCAGATATCCAGGTGAGATTAATCTTAATCCAGTGGGATTACATGGATATCACTTTTCACAAAGCTAGTTAGGTGAAACCCTCAGTTGCAGGGGAAGCAGAGCTCTGAAAACCTGCAGAAGAGATGGTATTTGCATCACAAATCTGAGTAGGATTTACCATAAACCAGCCACATGTTGTACCACTGCCAACACCTCAGCAGAGTCTGAAATCCCACGCCAAGTGTCTAAAATAGACAACACCAGAAACAAAATGCCTGAAATAACCTTAGGACCTTACAGAAGGTGAAAATAGACAACTTGAAGGAAACAAACTCTCTGAATAAACACCAAGTTCATTATTCACTGATTGCAGAGGCTTTTTCAGGCCTTGACACCAACAAAATCTTACCACTGATTACAGTATGATTTCTGCCTGAGCAAGGACAGTGGGGTCCTTCCCTTGAGAAGTAACTACAAATTGCTGTATCTAAAGAAAGCGAAGCATCCCCCTGAAATTGTACACAAACCTTGCTTCAAACCAGTTATCCCAAGTACTCTGTACAGCCCCATCTGTGGAGCAGACAACTCCTCCAGTGAGTATTGTCCCAAACCACAAGAACTTTGTGTTAATTTTCCTTAATTCTTGGCAGACATTAACTGAAAACACCCCTCTTTGTCCTGACACCATCCCTGAACATTTGCATCCAATCCACACTTATTTGATGGGAACAAATGAACACAGAGCTCTCAGCATCCTTCAGACCTCCATAAAATACTGTCTTTCTCCAAATTAACGTAACAACGAGATCAGCAAATGTCACTGCTGAAGCAAACACCTGCTTTAAGGTTTGGTGGGCAGAAGAACTTTCCAAACCTGCTAGAAACTGAGATCAGCTAGCACTCAGCTGGAAGAAACCCTAGGTTATGTAATCTACATAGTTTTTAGACCAGTCTGCATTCTTGAAGAGCCCAAAACTGAGGAAGCTACAGACAGAACAAAAGAGAACAGAAAAAGTTCATCAACCTCAGCCCAGAGGCTGCTGAGGATTCTGTATCTGCACACCGAGGCAGGACTGCCCACTCACCCACACAAACCCGAGCACTGCAATCTCGTAATATCGAGGGTAAAGCACCACAAAATTTCCAGCGAGTCAGATCAGTCCTTTATTTGGATGAACAACCACTAACAAGTAGTAAATTAAAAGATCCATTTCAGGGTTGGGTTTGGGTTTTCCTTTTCTTGGTAGCGTGTGAATCAGTCCAGACACAAACTCATCTTAAAAACTCAGAAACAGCTCAACTGAGGCTGCCACTGACCATACGGAACGAACAGAAAGTGGTAACACACAAATTCGGCCTGACCTTTAAAGACAGATTCATCTCAACCCAGTTTCTTCTGTTGAGTATGCTGGGGTTTTTCCTCGTTTCACAGAATTGCAGAATGGTTTCAGTAAGAAGAGACCTTAAAGCCCATCCAGTCCCACCTCCTGCCGTGGGTAGAGACACCTTCCACTATTCCAGCAGGGACACTTCCAGGGATGGAGCAGCCACAGTTTCTCTGTGTAACCTCTGCCAGGGCCTCACCATCCTCACAGTAAAGAACTGATTCCCAATATCTCATCTAAAACTGCCATCTTTCAGTTTGAAGCCATTCCCCTTTTCCTGTTACCCCATGCTTTTGTAAATAATCTCTGAAATGGAATATATACTGCTAGAAATGCAGTCTCTGAGTACATCTCCAAGTTGCAAATTTTTCATGTACCTATGTAAGAATGAGGAAAAACAGGTGAATCTATCAAGCACCCAAGTCAAACCAAGCTGTTCCTTGCAATCAACATTATTTTATAACATCTTTATACGTGATTTAAAATTCCACTCTCATTTTATCCTTTTAGGTCACCCACAGGACTGTAACTTCTTTTCACCTAAAGAGACTTTGCAAACCTTCTCCTTGCTTTTTAATCAAGTATCAAATTGCTCTTTCTTAACCATTATGACTGAAAAAACTCTCTAGAAGTGAAAACATTGGCCAGTTCAAAACACTGAAATACCAGGGTGAGATTTAATTCACTCCATTTCAAATACCTGCACTGGGTCTATGAGGATTTTGGGTGTTTAAATCCCTCACAACAGCTCAGGGAATGCAGGCAACAGCTCATCTGACCACACAGAGATGATGACAGAAGGATGAACCAAACTGCTCATTCCACTTCACTGGCTGGGGGGCAGAATCCTCCAATTATTCCAGCAGGGTGAGAGCCACAAGAAGGAGAAATTTTCTGGTAATAACTTTCTTGTGTCAGTTTGCCTGACAAGAGCATCTCAAAGTGCATGGAAGCCCATGAAGCTCAAAACCTCTTCCTTCCAACAAAAGTGCAATAAGAAAGACAAGACGCAAAACCAAGTTCAGCAGCACAGAGAGACTTCCCAGCTCCAGGCAATGCTCCGTGCCTGGAAGTGCCCAAAGCCAAGTTGAACAGGGATTGAAGCAACCTGGGATAGTGGGAAGTGTCCCTGCCTATGTCAAGGAGTGGAACTGGATTGTCTTTATTGTCTCTTCCAACTCAAACCATTCTGTGGTTCTGAAACTTCCCAGCCCCATGAAGTACCTGACAGTAATCAGCATCAAACATCATCTTTTGAAATTTAAAGTGGCCAAACTGCAGGATTGTGGAGGTGGATAAATTCTCAGAGTAGTCACTCTAATGTAAACACTGCATTTTTAGACACCATTAATTAGCACTACTTCAAACAACTCCAAAAACCCACAGCAGAGGCAAAACTTGACCCAGTCCTGACCTGTGCACAGGATCTTCACTGCTGAAGAGTGGCTGCATTACTGATTACAAAGCACTCAAGTTCAGTACTTGAAACAGTAGTTTTCTCTATTTTTAGCTGTGCAACTAAAAAAAAAATCCCTGCTTGAGCATGAGGGTTGGACCAAGTGACCTTAGTCAGGTCCTCAATAAGCTCAGGCATTCTGTGATGAAAAAACAAGGAAAATGCTATAAAGAAAACTAAAATGAACAGGCAAAAAAGGGGACAGTATTAAGGGAGTGACAGCTTGCTTAAGACCCCATATTGCATATAGAAGAACAGAGTAAGTGCAGCTTAAAACAAAATAAAGAACAATATTTAAAAGCGTTCAAAAGCATGTCCTTCAAAAAGAGAAGTCATACTGTGATTCCAGGAAAAAATAAAGACTTTAAGAAACTAAATGCAAAATTTTAAGCTGAAAAAAAATACTGAGAACTGATGTGTTAGGAGGAGATTTTATCAAATGCAGCAGAAGGGTGAAGCTTATGAGAAAGCCTGCTGGGCCGGCAGGTGACAGAAGATAAAAGGCTCCACAGGACAAAGCTGTGGGGAGGGGGAAAAAAACCTCAGAAATGTTTCTTTGCCACATGAAAACCCAAATGAACTCAGTGTTGAGGACGTAACAGTTTAGGGAACTTCCAGCTCTGGCACCTGCCTGCAGAGAGGAGCAGGAAAGAGGATCCTCTCCGGGAAGTTGAGCATTGCTCACTGCCAAAGCCTACCAGGAATTACACAGCCAGGAGCACGTGGACACAGCCAGATCTCTAAGGAAACCAAGTTATTAAAAATACCAACTGATGGACTGCAATCTGCAGGTCACAGACAGAAGGGCTCTGAAAGGGCGCCGGGGATGTTGGGAGTCCCTACAAATTACCAACTTCTCCACAAGGTCTTGAAGAAAACTCAGCTGTAGAGCAGAAAGGAGGAAGGGTCTTATTAATCAACAGTTAATTTACATGCTGAGAACATAAACCCTTATACACACACATAAAACCAGACTCCTGCACAGGTCTCTAGTTAGACCTCTCTCATTTAACTGCACAATAAACTATGCTGAAAAGGACACACTGTGAGGTCACAGGTCTATTACAGATAAACCAGTAAATGCATCCAAGCAGTTACCCTCAGTCTTTTCTTCCAGCTAGTTATTATACAGCGTGACTGGGAGAGAAAACAGAAGATGAAATTCAAGTAGATTAACTCTAAGGCCCTGTACATAGAAAAAAGCAGCCAACTACGCACTGAAAATGAAGGGCTCTAAATTAGTTTTTTTCCTGATTAGGTGAGACCTTGAAGTCACTGCAGATAGCTTTGTGAAAATACAGTTTTCACAGTGGCTGACAACAGGAGCAGAGAAAAAGCAAACAGAATTTCAGGAGTAATAAGGAATGAACAGAGGTGGTAAGAGGAAGCAGCAGTGGGACATTGGGACACTCCACTTGTGCAGCACTTTAGTGTCCTCAACTCTCTACTTCCCTAAGCTGCAGAATACCATTGGAAAAGTTATTTCATGCTACAGATCCTTTAAATCTGGCCCAGTTTTACAAACATTAGATGTTTGCTATGTTAATGTTGAAAAACAAGAGCAAGTAGCAGATCTATTGCTTAGGCAATTTCCTACACCTAATCATCTAAAACAAGTGTGTATTTATGACTGTGGAGATTGATTCTCTTGCTTAATTTCCCTTATTCAATGTAATTTTCCATTTACTGGCAATGCAGAGAGTGACAAACCAGCAGGTTCCAACCAAGTTGGTTTTGAGACTAAAACTCAGAAGATGAAAAATGCTGTGAACAAAGCAGGCGCGGACCTTTTAAACATTAAACATCATCCTCAGTCATCCAAAAAGGTGAATCTCTTGCCCACCCTATCTTTCAAAGGTGAAATTACAAATAGGCAGCACTGGAACACTCTGCCCAGGGAAGTGGTGGAGTCAAAAAATGCATGGATATGGCACTTGAGAATATGGTTTAGTGGTGAATAAGGTGGTGCTCCAGGGCAGAACTTGGTGATCTTAGAGGTCTTTTCCAACCTTAATGTTTCTGTGATGAAGAATGGCATTAGATCTTACATATTATTATCCATTCTTACGAAGTATTTTACAGTGACTCCACATTTACAAGTGTACCAAAACAGCACAGGGATTTTACCACAAATTCAGCTGTGCCACGTGGAGAAGTGGGCAAACCCACTCTGCTTTTGGCAGGACTTGGTGCCATTTCAGCTCTTCTTTCTGAGCTGGGATCTGTTCCCAGCACTGTTCAATGAATTCATAAATGACATGAGAAGGGCTCAACAGTGAGATGACAACATCTGCTGATGATAGTAAAGTTATTCACAGTAGCAAAGGCAGTAAATAAGTAGAAAAAACAAAAATAAATGTGTGCAGATTACTCACTGGACATTAAAATACAGAAATGAAATTCAGGAGTGAAATTAATGATGACTCTCAATGAAGCTAAGTGTGAAGTAGGATGAGTGGAGGTGGGGCAAGTGACCCTATTTCATGTATATAGGTCAGCAGGCTTTGAACTGACTCAACACTTGCAGCAGGCTGAGCTCTAGAAAATACAGTTGTAATGGAAATAGTCATGTATGAATTACTTAAGTCTTTTCCAGTGCTAGAAGTGGATTTTAAATGGAGTTCAGGCTCAAAAGTTAACAAAACAAGATGGTTCCTCACTGAACAGGCTGATGTGTTAGCTAAGCTGGAGAACCACAGAGCTTTACACTTCCCAGTACTTCTCATTCATGAATTCCAAAAGACAAGTTCAGTAAACACTTCAAAAAAAACCCCAAAAAGATCCAGCTCAGTCAATCCATGTCCTACAGATGTCTGGAATATGAAGGGTGTGCAGAAGGAGGATCCTGTTCCCATTCTGTTGCTGTGCTCCTCAATAACCCACCTGTGGCCACTGCTGGAGACAAATCACCTCTCCAGGAAATGACAAGAGCTGCTTTCCTCCTCCTGCCTTAGTACCTCTCTGCAAGCTGTCAGACCTTTATAGTCTATTCTAGACTTTCTGTGTTGTCTGTCAGGGAAAATCATGAGAACTATGCTGGAAAAGCACATCCAAAATGCCCAGCAGGAGCAGATGGAGGGGTGAAAGGGATCAGGTGCCTAAGCATGAAGTCTGTCACCCTCTAGATAATTCTGTTTGCATTAAAGTTGCAATGCAGCTTTGCTTCCCATAAAACATCCATCCACCAAAGTGCAGCAGAACAGTCCCCTCCTGCTCAAAGGAAAATCAAGCCCAAGTAAAAGGGTCCATTCATTACCCGAGTTCCCTTTTCCACAAAGGTGACTTGAGCTTATTGCTCTTTCCCTGAATTTCCCCTACATTTCCACTCTTGCTAGAAGGAAAAAAAAAAAAAAACTTTGAAAAATCACCTGGATTTCCAAGGAACAAGACGAAAAGTCCTACCAATTCCAGGAAACAGTCCTAATTCATTTAACAAAATTAATGGATATTTTAATGACACTTTTACACTACCACACTGTAACTGACTCTTGGTACAGTCGATCTGATGGTTTAAAAATAGGAAAATATTAACCACTGTAACAAAATAATCTTTGAAAGAATTACCATATCACTATTTCCCTTTTTTTTTCCTTCTCAAAAAGACACTGCAACAAGGAGCAAAACAAATCTTCTGGCACAGAAAGAGAATTCAAAATAAAATTTTACTTTTCTGGGTGCATATAGCACTAATTCTTAATAGCCAAGGCTACAGGAACAACTTCTATGTCAACAGGTACTGAATCACTTCAAGAGATTAAAATTCTTGAACAAATCACTGCCTCTAATCACCTACTCCTTCTCTTCAGTCTTGTAAAACTTCCCAGGGATTAAGATTGTCAGAACGGAACCTATATAAAAAACATCAGAAATCAATTTTGCCTGTTACTTTATTTTCTTTCACACAGCACAGCTGCCTAAATTTAGCATGGCTGTTTTTATTTCTCTTACAAACTATGTTAACAAACTCTGTGGGGCTCTTTACTACCCTTGACACTGAACCACAGGCTTGCAGATAAAGGCTGGGAAAACTGACAGGGTCAAATGTCCGAGTTGGGAAAAGCAGGATGAGTAAGGGGGGTTTGCCAGTGATCAAGTGCAACTCCACTCAGCTCTGGCAAGTCTGGAATAGGAATGGAATATAGAGAAACAAGCATAGATGAATTAATTTTATATACAAATAAATCTAATTGCACACTTGAAGTTCCTGGAAGGTTTGCCACCTGGGCTAAATCATCTAACTCCAGGCAGAAGTACCCATGGAAAAGATGGATTCCTTTCTACAGCACCTTTTCAGAGACAAGTCATCCCCTTCAAGGGGGTCTGGAATAGGAACTGTCAGGAAGCTGTACATCCTACCTGCTGTTCCCCATGGCTTCAGCAGCACCTGGACATTTAAGCTTCATGAGAAAAACTTCCCCCACAGCATCTGAGGTCAAACACAAAAATGGAGGTATTTGTATGTGTTTGGGATGTTTTGTAGAAGCATCCAAGCTGAAACTCCTCTGTGTACACTCCTGGGAATCCTGCATTATTGTGCCTGATTGCTACTGCATCAGGCTTCCACAAATACACTCATGTGCTCTTTCACAAGTACCCAATTCCACCTCTGAGAGTTATTGATGCTGCTTGGAAAGATCAAGGCTCTGGATCCACACACACTAACTACCTTCACTCTACCCTACAGAGTGTCTCAATTCTCTATCCTCTTCATTGTGCTTGGTGCAGACACTCTGCCAGCACACTCCTTCCACATGTGAAAACAGCATTTGCCTGAAAAACCACTTTCCCCAGCTCCACACTGAAAGGAATTAACAGGCTGAAGAATTACTGCAGAAAGGAAACCATTTTTGGCATTTAAGATGTGGCGACAACCAGCCAATGGACAGGAAATCAAGTATTAGGGAGGAAAACTGCAGCTGTACTCAGTTGGTACCTGCAAATATTTGCTGTTAAAATTACATAACATCTGTAAAAGGTGAGAGTTGTTACTAGATATATTCTATTTTTATTCCCTCAGATCACAGACAATGTTATTTCTTATTGCCACCACACAATTCTTATTTCTTCTTGGACCCACCATATCTAAAAAACAATTATCTTCTTGTGCTGTGGAAAGGGATGGAATGTGAAATCCCATCCACATCCCAACAGAATCCCACAAACATTTTGGCAGGAAAAATTTATTATGTAAAGCCCAGATGGCATCCCAAATATTTCTACTTCAAAATTTAGGACACTTTTTTTTTTTTTCCTTAAAATAAATTACACAAAAGTATCACGCCCAAAATTAACTGTACAAGAGCATCAGGCAAGGTAACCAGACTTGAGCAGTTATTTGGACTATGGGAAGAATGGGAATGTGGTTTTTCTCCATTTAACTCCATTGTCAGAAATGAGTAATATTTTTTCTATTCAACTATATTTGAATGACTGGCAGAGAAGGAAGATACAATGAGCTAATGCATCCAGTAACATATAATACTTGGAGAAGAACTTTTCCAGTGATCTGAAGTCTAACACCTTTGCCATCAACTTCTGAAGCAACGTTTCAAACTTTCTGAACCAAATTTGCCATTTTTTTGTTATTCTGACAGGCTTCTTTTGCTTAATATTTCGGGTTTTTTTTCCCCACTGTGCAATTTCAGCTCTGAATCTGGGAATATGTGACTCAAAATGGTTTTAGCTGCTGCTTCACTGAAGCAGCTAAACCTGATTATCAGTTTGGTTCAGCATGGACTTAGTCACTGCCCACCCTTTAAGCTCTGGGATAAAGATCAACCCTTGATTCCGACTGTCATTTTGCAGTGAGCCCACTCCTAGATTCCTTTTATATCACTGCAATGAATGCCAAAGAAATCTCAGTGTACTTGGCATGAAGGCTGCACTTCCTATATTTATGCTCCAACTAATGTATGCTCCATTTTAGTCCTTCCCAGCTTAAAATCATCCGAGGGAAGACGGCATAAAGTGCAAAACAGCCCATGCAACTGTTTTACTAATACAAAATACTGAGCACTGCCTTTCCATCACCACCTTTCTCGTGCATTTTCGGTTTAAATCTACCCAAAATATTAACCCAGAAGGAACCACGGCCACTTCTGTGTAGCATACAGTCAGATCAGGCTTGTTGATCCACCTCAAAACTTCCAGAAAACAAACCATTGCTTTTTAATTGTACTACCTTAACTTTGCTGGCAGAAGCACGTTTTGATCCTTCAAGACGGAAGAAAGTGAAACGCTCTCTCCAGGCAAGAATTCCTTATATGTGGCACGCTAACACTTCATCCTTTTCAATTATTCCACAGGTGGTTGCCTTGGAAACTGCCAAGTAGCTCCTGGATTTGAGGGACCCAGCATGAGACAGTGACAAGCCTTTGTAGCCACGGCATTTGGATCCACGTTGGCTGCAGCAGCAGCAGGAGGACGTGGAACAGTCACAGAAAACCTGGAAGAGATGGTTAAAATTAACAGGCATTAATTACATTGCTCGGTCCTTCAAATAGAAAATACAAGGAATGCTCATAGCCCCCTGAACAGTGGATAAAAATCACATTTTAGAGGCATCTGCTCCTGCAGCTCCCCAGCACAGCCCCGGAGATTCCACCTTCAGAGGACGGCACTGAAATGGAGATGCCGGCGGAGCTCCCGAGCTCAGCCCTCAAGATCCAGCAAGATGAGATTATTTTCCCCTCAGCTTCCAGAGAGACCTTCCTGAGTGTCTGGTCCAACTGCCTGAAATTCAGTGCTATTGTTTTGCTTTGAATAAAAATAGAGTAACTATAAATAGCTGCCATTGCGAATGCTGATTCACTGTATTCTGTATCATACAGCAAATTGCTCCCAACTTCATTCAGCCTGAAAAACTAGGAAAATTCTCTTTACTTAAAACACAGCTAAAAGCCCAGCAAAGCATCCAATTCTGCATTCGTGTCGCTGGTCTAAAAGTACAAAAGATTTTCCTTTTCCCTCTCTGATTTCTCATCATTTCAAAAGCTGTTAATTTGCACAAAAATATATAAATAAAACCACCAAAAACCAAACCAAAGCAAAACCTTATTACGCTTTCTGCTACTGGTCAAAACAATACATTTCAATTTTTCAAGAATCTTTTTTGCTTCCCCATTTTTACTTTTTAAACAAAAGATAGATTAACCTACGCATTAAAAACCAGTTTTCATTAAAAGTATCCATCGTGATGGAAATGGTCACTCTCGCACTCAGAGGCCTCCCTCTCTTTACTGATATGATTAGTATGTCCAAATCAGTGATTTCTTGAGACCTCACTCATATATAAGTGCTTGGATTTGTGGTATCACAAATTACCTGGCAGCACCTCAAGACTAAGAGGTGGATTTGCTTCCACCCGTCCATGATGAGACTCCCAAGAGACACAAAAGCATGTTTTTTAATTCCAGAGCAGGGTTTTACTATAACTAACTAGATTAAACATACATCTATTGCACAGAGAAAAAAAAAAAACCAAAAAACTACAGTGAGGTAAGAAAAATGAAACTGTTTCTGAGCTATCTCCTCAGTGCTCACTTCACCCTTCCAGGGCAGATCCTTCTCTCTTTCTTGCCTTCTTCAATCACTTGCTTGATGAAAAATTAGATTCTGAAACCATTTTCTTTCTCTCTGCCACTGAATCCCACCAAGGGCAAAGCAAATCCTGGTGGGTACCACAGTTTTCCCTTTCTTGCTTCCTTCTCCACATCTCTTTCAGTCACCTCATTTTCCCATTTATGAACAGGGTTTCTGAAAAATGACGTGACAAAACCAGGCATTTTCTTTCCCTTGTTCCCAGCAGTTCCAGAAGTGAGACCTGTTTAATCCTGTCTGGATTCAATTTAGGATGAACACGAGTTTCCCCAGTTCCCTCCTCCCACCAGCCATCCACCTCCATACTTTGGGAGGGGAAATATGCACCCTTTTCAGCCCATCAGCCCATGGTTTGTTAAGCAGCTTTTGGGGATTTTTCCCTGCAGAAGTGGCATTCTTAAACACTGTGGAAAATCCACTGCATTTTCTCTGTTCTGCTCTTCCTAGTTATAGCTATGACCTCCTGCATGTCCTGCTAATGCAGGAGAAAACCTCTCCTCTGCCCCAGTTCCCTCAAGTGTCTCTGAAAAACCAAGTCTCCAAAGCCTCAAAATGACCCTTTTATCACAGATGGCTCTTTCCTCTGAAGAAAGGTGGATTTTTCATCCCTGCCTCAGGCATCTTAACAGTACTCTCAAGCACATCCTCACTCTGCACTCATGATCCCATTTTGTTTTTCCTCACAGGGGCAGACAGGTGAACTTCATCTCAGACCAAATCTGGTGCTAGACCAACTTCCCAGTGTTAGTCCTTTCAACCCACTGAGATGTTCTGAAAACCAGGGCATCCATTTCTCAACAGGCACCAATGCCTGTCATTTTCATTTGCCTTTTTCTCAGAGCAGTATCACCCTGAGATTAAGTCAAGAGTTGTGTTGCAAGTCTTCTTCGTGATTTAAATCCCATACTTTTCTACAGGAATTCTGATTTCTGAAGTCTTCACCTATAGGAGGTGATGAAACCACTGCATATCTTCCCCATCCTATCATCTCAGACTAAGTAAGCACTTTAGAGACTGCAAGAGAGCTCTTGCTAGCTTTTTTTCCTCTTTTTAATATGTATTTTGGAAACCTCTATACAATGTATTTATGTTAAATATGCTCATTTTAACACATACTCTTCAGACATTCTGCTTCTGTGAGCCACCCCACCTGTGCAGGGGTTTATCTCTGCCATGTTCCTTCTGCTCAAACTTCTTAATCCAAATTTAATCTCTGCCAGTCTGGTGATCTGTCTGGATTCTTAGGCTCTCAGACTTCCTTTCTCCTTCATACAAAGGTTATGCATGGGAGCCATGGGATGAACTCAATGAAAGACCTGGATTTCTTTTATTTTCTGTAGAATTCATCCACCTCAGGTGCTACAAAGACACCTGGATCAACATGGAGTTCCACCAGCTGAGTTTCTGACCAACCCTTGGAAGAAAGGGATGTCACGCTCTGCAATTCTTTTCCAGATCTGTGAGGAAGAGTGCTACTGACTCTTCAAAACACAAATAAAACCTTCTGTCTCAGCCTTCAGAGGACACAGGTTTTTCTTTATTTCCAGCCTCCTGGCCCAGGGCTGCCTCAAGGTTCACATTTTGCTTCTACCACCCCTGTTCTGGGACCCTGAGTCACAGAGTGATGGAGGAGCTCTGCTCCCTCCCTCAGAATGAGCATCATTCAACACTAAAAGCACTGTAAACGCCAGAGCTCCGTGTTATTAGTAAAATACATAAAACATGGGACTTGTGAATAGCAAAATTAAAAGTAAGATGAATAAAAGACTTTTAAGTAACTCCCCTGGTCCACTGTGGTTTTGTTTTTTTTTCCCAAACTTGTTCTCAATCCATTAACAACCTAATTTCACAAATCCCTATGCATCCCTGAAATAAGTCTTTCTTTCCCTGTTCAAACATTTCCAGAGACTGCTGGTTTTCCCCTCCTCAGTCTCCCATTCCTGTCAAAGGCTCCTTTCTGACCAGTGTCTATCCCATCCTCCAAAAAGCTGCTTCCCAAAAATACTCTCAGATACTCTCAGGGAATGCTCCATCCCCCTCCCACCGGAGGCTTGCACCCGATGGCAAACACAGCACAGTAAGGAACTTTTCCCCCCACCATGGTCCAAAGAGACATGAGAAATTCAAACACCAGTCATGACACATCCCACACTGGAGTTTTCAAAAAGGCCCTAAAGGTCAGCTTGCCAAAACTTTAATTAACAAGATCCAAGTTCTTATTTCCCCTTTTTCTCTGCAGAATTTCCTGTTTAGTTCATGTCAGGTACATTTTAGCCACAACTTCTTAGTGCAAAGCTCTTTGCCCTGTTCGTGGTTTCACTCACAGCTCAATGAATACACAAATGACCATTAGTTTAAGTTTTTGGTTTCTCTAGTTGCAATTTTTTTAAAAATTCTCCAGAATTGATGCACAGAAGTGATACACAACCACAGCCACCTTTTTTAGCCAACTAGAAAATTGAGATTTCCTTGATAACTGTACTTGTATATGCCCAGAAGGCAGTCAGACCGCTTGAACCAAGTACAAGACTTCATTTTTATTCAATGTTTCGAATACTATATACATATATATATAAAATATATAGATGTATACTGGTAGTAAGTCATAGATACAACAGCAGATTGGAACTGCATTGAGAGTGAGTCCCACTGCTCCCTTTGGAAAACTCCAAAGCCACTGCATTAAGGTTCCAGAAGCAACTAATAATTTAAGATTCTTTCTTAAAAGAAAAAACAAACCAAAAAAACCCAAGTAACTTCTATTTCAGCGTTGTTTACTGATCTCTGATCCTCTCTTCTAATAGCCATAATTTTCCACCTGAAGAAAAGCTAAATGGTGTCAAAAAAGGTGTCAATCCTGGATATCTTTTGTTTTTTAAAAAGCTTGTCAACAATTTTTTATGTTTTACTATTTGACATATAATAAGGAAAAAATAGGAGCAATCTTCCAAAAATGTTGATGGCTGGCAAGAATCCCATTTCTTCAGAAAAAAAACCAAAAAGACCTTGTGTTGTAAAGAAAATTATTCACTATTTGCTGTGATGGGTTTTTCAGGTTTACTGGCAAATGCTTGGTAAATAAAAAGGCACCTTTCTCTTAAATTATTTTTAAGTATAAATAACTAAAGCAGACCACGAAGCCTTCTTTAAACTACTCCACCTCCAGTCAAGATCTGCACAGCTTGGCTACTTTACAGCTTTACCAGGGTAATACACATCTGCACAATAGTGAAACAAATATTTTTAAAAAAAAGAAAAAAAAAAAAAAGAAACAGAAAAGGCACCCTTTGCTGTCTTCAATAAAAACTTAAAGTAAGATTTTTAAATTAGAAATACGGTAATTTCCCCTATAAAAACTGCAGGTTGAAACTTTTCCACAAATTCAACTAGAAGATTTTACAAAATACAGGGAAAAGGAATACTCAGGACACAAGGCACTGCCTGGGACAGGACTACTCAGGACCAGTTGCCAACCAGAAATGAAGTACAGAGGGAAGTAAAACAGGCAGGAAAGGTATCAGAGTTCGGAGGCTCAGTCAGTAGCAACAAGAATTCCTGAAGAAGGGAATCACAGAATTATTTAGGTTGGAAAAAGACCTGCAAGTCCAGCCATGAACCCAACACTGCCAAGGTACAGCAGCAGAACATCCTTGGGACTAGCGTGGCCAGGCTATTTTTGGAAGCTTCAATTAAGGCACCCCAAAACCAGATGGTCACTTTAAAAGGTGTTTTTGAGTTGAATGAGCACTTGGTCAGATCTCGAGGGAATGGGTTTCCACGTAAGTGGTGGCAACAGCTCTGATGACCTGGGCTGTCAGGAGCTCCTAAACAAAAATGCAAGGGGGAAGAAGATTCCTCTGCAAAACAAGCCTGTACAGCTGAGTTCAGCAGTTCCCATGGTTAAAATGAGACCTGTACCAGCTGAAACTTGTGAAGGTGAACTCTTGCTGAAATAATTCACAAATCATCCAAAACCAAATCCATCTGAAAAGAAAACGGAATACTTTTCAGTCTTAAATACAAGAAAGTTTTGCTCTGTGCTACCAGGAGAGACATGGAACCAGGGTGCTGAATAGTGACTTTGGGCTTCAACCATTCAGCACCGTTGCTTAAACAATACTGGAGTCTTTTGGCAAGAAAATACGGGTCAATTTTATATAACAACTTTCACTACTATAAGAGTTATTGAAATGAAAACAACAAAAATTATTTTGACAGTACTAAAAAAAAAAAAATCAGTCAACACTTTCAGCAAGAAAAAAAACACTTTCATCCGGAAAAAAATCCTTTTCCATCTATAGAGAACAACATCGGTATGTGATGCTCCAGGAGATGGGCATATTCTGAATTTCTAGTTCCCAACTCCAGTGTTTTGTGGTGATAAGAGACATTCCCTTGCCCAGACTCCACAATCCTCTGTTGCTGGGGCTGACTTGTCCTCAGATCTTGCTCTTTGCAGTTTCAGCTCTTTCTTCCTCTATCTCAGAAAACCTCACCCTCCTCAGACTACAAAGGAAGCACAATAAACTAATACAATGTTAGTATGATGCACATCTCAGATTTTTACTGGCTAAAGATGCTCTCCTCTTATTACAAACCACAATAAAGTAGTAAAAGCATGAGAGCTGGCACTGAGATTTCTTACCAAATGCTCTCCTAAGACAAATAATCATTCAGTTGAGAGAACAAAATTATTTAGTGTGAAGGTCACCTGGTTTAGCAGTAAATACTGTTCAACATCTGGTGTTAAGATAAACAGTAATTTGTGTCGTTAAAGCAGAGTTTATTTTTTGAAAAAATCTTTACCAAAAACAGTCATCACATACTGAGAATTTCCACATTCTACCTGCCAACACTCAGACTAATTTGCCTCACATAAGCCCTCCAGTAAATCCCTTTTCCCCTGTGTACAGGTACCAATTACTACAACACAGAAACTAAAAACAAGATAAATGCTAATACCTGGATAACACTTGAACAGCTTTTGCTACATCAAGTAACCGTAATTTTTTTCATTCCAGCATTCTGAGGCACACCTGGTTGTGAAGTTTTGGTGTTTAACACCAGGAGGATGAACCCACAGACCCTGCTGGCTGCAGAGCAACACAAACCATCAGCATTCCCATCAGAAAAGGGCCAAGAATCAACAGCTGACAGCAACTCTATGGCTTTACCACCTGCTGCTGAAGCCACCTTTACCCATTTCTCATCCCTGACTGGTCTTTCCCTTTCATGCAGCTGTGCCATGAACTAAATCTTGGTAGTGACCCTGGAGAAATCTGATTTTGCTGCTTTTTTAGCTGGTTCTGCAGTGGGTTCACCCACGGCTGTAGGAGCATCAGGCCAGGACCAGGGGCCAGCTGGTATCCAGGCAGGAGCTGGGGGATGCTGACTGCTTCTTACAGCTATTCTGCTGGTTTATGTCAGCTTAAAACTCCATGAAACTATGCAGAATTAGGCATATCCAAGTTCGAAATGCAGCAAAACACAAAAAGAGAGAAGCGAGCACAGACTGTTTGTCCCCTAGAACAAATTACTAGGAGAGATGCTGAAATCCTCATTTCTAAGTAACTCCCAAATAAGCCAGCCTGC
The DNA here is from genome assembly GCF_031753505.1 of Anomalospiza imberbis. Lineage (NCBI taxonomy): Eukaryota > Metazoa > Chordata > Aves > Passeriformes > Viduidae > Anomalospiza > Anomalospiza imberbis. The sequence goes on along the minus strand of NC_089685.1, from coordinate 3,316,612 downwards.
CCTTCTGAAAAGCATTTTCAGCAGATGCCTGTTAGTTTTTCAATTTTTCAGTCAAACATAAGCTGCTGAGCTCAAAACAGGGAGTAACAGTTACGTGTAATGACCTGCAACACCCTAAATGTCAGCCTAAATTACCCAACAGCTCCTTCTGCCTCCCATCTTTGAAATGCTGATAGATTTTAGCTCCATCCCTAGCTGGGTCAGATCAGCAGGCTCTAACAGTTTCAAGCACAAGAGTCAAACGCAACGATATCCCTGCTTGGAACAAATCCAGGGGTTGAATGTGATTTCTTCACGTAGAAACAAGCAGCTCTTAACATTTGATCTGGAATTCGTACCTCGTTAGGAGGGAAGCAGCAGAAGTCTCACCCACTGCTGGTTCCAAGCTGGTGATGATGGAGAAGGAAGAGGAGAAGGAGCTGTGCTGTGCTAGAGCTGGTCACCAACCCCATCAAAACCCTCAGCTGTGAGTGCAAGAGATGACAATTTTGCCTGCCACGAGCACACAGCTCCCGAGAGTCGGGAATCTTCACGTTCAGAAGCTCTGAGGAGGAGGGTCACATCAGAAACCCTGGCTTTCAGCATCGCTCTTCATGCCTCAGTATGCTACGGGTGAAGGAAGATGCCTTCTCTCTGCCTCAGTAATTTGTGTAGTATTTCATCCTTTGCAAATTAAAAAAAAAAAAAAAAAAAAACCTCTAAATTTACAAGACGTGTAGCACTTGGCAGGATTTCATAACTGCTGAGTGACTGAGATGAGCTCATTTAGCACAACTTTGAAATAAATGTATTATTTTATAGAGCTGAGCCCATACATTCTGCAAGGCAGTGGGAGAAAGGAGGGCATGGCCTGGAGAGTGTGGCCTGTTGCCAGTGCTCACACACACTTATCCCTCTCTTTTCCAGCCTCTGTCACATACACACACCCCCTGGAAAGAAACAATCAGCTCAGGGCAAGTAAGAGCATTTTTCCAGTGCTGCCAACTTCTGCCAAAATCCTATTTTCACTTTAAAATAAAGACTGTGCTCGTTTAACCACAAGACTCTTGACATACATAGCAACACCTGTCAGAGAAGTAGAAATAAAACAAGCAAGGGGGGAAAAAAAATCTGGATTTTTTTTCCAATTCTCTCCTGCTTTCAGTGTGACCAGGAAAGTGGAATTTGTCACTAACACAGGCAAACTGCACTTTTAAAATCCAGCCTGTGGAGTGGGGAAGAGTGGTCAGGAACAGCCATGGGTACACAGGATGGGAATCAAGTGCTGGGAGAGCCAAGCCCATCACTCCTCACACCTGATGCTTCTGGGTTTACACACCTTAAAAAACAACTGTAAAGAAGACACTGCACAGAAATATCTTCAGCAACACGAAGCTTTGAAGTCTTTTCACACTTCCTGCAAATTCACAGCCTCTGTTCAGATCTGCTCCTTTAAGTAGCTCAGGTGTGGGATTTAAAGCAAGCTCCTCAGCTGAGTGAGCTGCATGTCACAGTCAGCATAAAAATCCATTGCTAGACATTCCTCATCTTATAATTTATATTAGTCAATAATATTAATTAGGTTTCAGAAAATAAAAAAAAAAAAAAAAATCACTGTTGTTTCTAATTACCCAAAACAAAATAAAGCATATCAGTCTTTCAAAAAATACCTGAAATTATCAACCTCCAGTACATGCACAAAACCGTCTGGATAAGAGATACCAGCAATCAAAGGATGACTGAGAAATATTTTTTTTTTTCAGTTTAATTCTAACACTGACTGCCAGACTGTTTAGGAATGAGATTGAGCAAGCCAGGGGGACAAGTGGCAGCCTACTGATGTACCAAGCAATGCAGCAAGGGCTGAGAAACAGGACAAATGGGTTCATTTTCAGCTTGGACTGATCTGGTTATATCACCAAGCCGAGCTAAAACCAGCTTGGGAATCAGAGCAGAGACACTGCTGTCGCTGAGTAAGCACATAAAGGAGGCCAGAGGCATCAGTCAAATTCAGGAGAACTGTGCAGGTAATAATCACATAAATATGTATGTTTAGGGATAAACCAGGCAAGGTTTGGGTGGTGTTTTGTTTTTTTTTTTTTTTGGTTGTTGTTATTTGGGTTTTTTTTTTTTTGATGGACATGTTTTAAAAAAACACAAGAAAATTCCTTCTCTTTTTTAAAAGCCAGGTCTGAGCTGCTCACTGTGGAAGGATCCCTGCTTGATCAATGCTGACAACACACGGACAGCACCGGAATTCTGTCCCTGCACTGCCATGTTTATGGTCCAAGTAATGCAAAGGTCAAGAATGAACACACCCAGAACACAAAAGACGCCCACTCTAGTGCATTAGAGAAATATTTACTTAATTAGTCATGAAGAAGTTCATTTACCATTTGAATGACTGAAAATACCTTAAAATTGCATCAGTTTTCCCTTTGCTATAAAATAATGAAAGGTCTAAATCAGTTCCACAAGAGAAACTCATTCCTAACCACAACTAAGGCACGAGCACTACAAGATCTCCTCATGGAAAAATAATTATACTGATTTAAATAAAACAATGAAATTATTGTTAGTAATAGTAGCTCCAAGCTTGCAGGAATTTACTAGTTCAAGCAAAAATCACCGGCATTTAAAAAAAAGTCTAGAAAAATTCCATATAAAATCACTTGATTTGAAACAAATAATGCCCTTTTGTAAGCACCACAGTCAGTTATACTCAACTATTACAGGAGTATTAAGCTAACCCAGTTTTCCTTTATATAGGTTGCCAAAAGAATGCTCTTTCTCTTCACCCTTTTCTGATTTCCAGGAAAAATGTCTTGAAAAACTGCTTCTGCTAGAATTACTGGAGTCTGAGTAATTTACAATCAGCAAAGGACATTACTTATCCCTAAAAATTTAGAGATAAAAATATTTTTAAATCGAAGTACAAAAATTTTTAAAAAAATCACAGTAGTCATGACAACCCCATTCCCTTTCCTTCTGCTCACCCATGTCATCAATATGATACCTAAAATAATCCACGGTAATTAAACTATCTGCAAGAAGACATCAACTTGTGCAGAAAATAATTCTAGAAGAATTTACACCAAAAAATGTTGTGGTTTAATGCCAGCCAGGAACTCAGTTCCACACAGCCCCTCGCTCCCAGCACAGGGGGATGGGGAGAACTGGGAAAAGTTAAAACCTGTGGGTTGAGATAAGAGCAATTTAATAATTTAAATTAAGTCAAATACCATTATAATGATGGTATATAATATAATGAGAAGGGAGATAATAAAAAGAGAGACAACAAGTGATGCACAGGTCACCTGTCACTGACTTGATGCCCAGCACATCCCAAGATACCACCGACCCCTGGATAACACCCCGCAGTGTATATACTGGGAATCATGTCCCATGGTATGGAATACCCCTTCGGACAGTTCAGGGCTGTTGTCCCAGTCGTGTCTTCATCACCAGAGCCTGGGAAATTGAAAAGTCCTTGACTTGGAATAAGCACTCCTCAGCAGCAACCAAAAACATCAGTGTGTTATCAAGGCTTTTCTCACACTGAATCCCAAACACAGCACTGCACCAGCTACCTGGGAAAATTAACTCCATCCCAGCCAAAAACAGGGCAGACTTGGTAGTTTGACCTCAGCTCCTGGAAAAAATATGGAGAGGATTGTACTGGGTGCTGCTGAGGGTCTTTCGAAGAATACGCCTGCCAGGCACCACCAACGCAAGGTTAATTAATTTGATAACCATCTGTGATAGGGTCAACTGCCCAGGGAATGGAGGGGAGGAAGGGGATTTAGTTTTTCTGGATTTTAGTAAGGCTTTTGGCACTCCCAGCATCCTTCTGGGTAAGTTGTCCCCACTGTGGGATGAGCAAGTTCAGGGTGCTCTGGGTGACAAACTGGCTGAAGGGCAGAGCGCAAAGAGGTTCCAACTGCCTGGGGACTGCCACCAGCAGTGCTGCTCAGGGATCAGCCCTAGGGCCAGTCCTGTTCAGTGTATTTACCCACGACCTGGATGCTTCAACCCTTTAGCAAGCCCTGAACTGCTCAGGCAGCTGGGAGTAGATGATCACCATGGGTCCCTTCCAACTGAAATATTCGACTCCTTGTTACACATTTACACCTGGGTGTAAAGCAAGCACCAAGTGGGAAAAATCCCACCTCATCCTTTCAGCAGGGCACTTAGTGCCCACCTAAACCTTCCAATAAAATTTCTAATTTCACCAATATGACTCAATTGTTACTTTTCCTCCCATTATTTGAACAGCAGGCGACACATCCAGAGATGGTGAAATCATTTGGGAACATCAGAGCAGAGCCCCATAATTCTGCACCTCTTATTCAATCCATACAGGTATTTTAGGACTACAGTTAACTGCACGGCAGAGTCTGATTACAAGAACAGAATAAAACTCATCAGGACTGTTTCTAGGATTTTAATGACAGAGTGGCCAAGGTAGCACCATGGTGTTTATTACAGATCTACACTTGACAGACTAATTTTATTCTAACCCAGTACGTTCCCCTCCAACTGCTTGACTCAATTCTTACAACTCAAGAAAGACTCTAAATCAACACATATGTTAAAAAAAGAGAAGTGCAATGTTAATAATTTTCACCTGTGCCTTCAAAAGCATATTTTGGCATATACTGTTTTCTTTTTGGGAGACAAAAGACCTGGATTCTACAGATTTTCCCAGAAAAACACCATAGCTGTAATAAAGCCTTATTTCTTTCAAAGCACGACAATCACATCACAGAATATCGGGAATTATCTCAATTGTCCACACCAAGTATCAGCTGTCCAGGTACCCCTGTAGGTAAAGGAGGTCTTCTTAAACTATGATTATGATTAACTTCACTAAATCCAGTTCTCTCCATGAGAAAATGAGGAATCCCATCCTAAACTTCTTAAGGTAGCCCTCCACTGCCTGTAAAGTCCAGAGTGACCTGCTCAGATCAGTCATTCCCTGACACTGCTGTTCCTGGAGTCTGGAGGGATTAATCTTGTTGGCGACCTCAAGATTTTCCTAGGTGGTTTCAAGGTAATGCTCCTGTCCAAAAAACTGAACACTTGGCAAAAGGAAGACTTGTACTTCTGGTATCAAAAATTATATACGCAAGCCCAGAATATTAATTAAAGACACAGTGACCCCGTGGTCATCAGCCAAGGAAATGACGCCGAGGACAAAGACATTCTGTCCTCCTGGTCTGACCACAACCTCCCTCTGTTGACAAGATGACATTTCATCTTTCTATGAGAGAAATGAACCATTACATCTGATCTGATTTCCTGAAACTATTGAGTATTTTATACCTAGAGAGGATACAACAGATAGACAAGAACCTTAGAGTGAAGGAAACAGAAATTAAACGGAGGTAGCAAAGCACAGTTTCTCTCCTTCGCAATATAGAGCAGCTCCCCTCACCTGATCTTTACATTAGTCAGTGACCTATGTCTTATAAAGAGACAATATTGTTACCCACGTAACACAATGTGCAAGACTGAAACACTTAATACTACTTTACTCAGCATTTGCTAAGAAAACCAAACCAAACAAACAAACAACAAAAAAACAACCAAACAAACAAAAAAACCAAAACCACAACCCACTAAAATATACCCAGCAAACTCAATGCTTTCTCTAAAAATAAAGTAAAATAATTAAATAAAATATTAATCAACTCCTAAGTTTTCTAACCAACCAAGAAAATTACCTATTACTGACTCTTTGCCACACTGAGATCCAGAGAAGCTCCTGGGCTGTTTTAACATGCACTTCACTGACGGAGACGTGGTGTCAGCAAGGGGTTTGATTCCTTAAGCAAGCACTATCAGGTCTGATCACTGCACTCCCTTCCAAGCTTCCTAGTTTGTCACTCCTGTTACTGATTCAACTGTATTCCACAGTGGAGGAAAACATCCTGGACAATACCAAGAATAACATTATTCCTTTCCTGTTCAGATCCATTTATGTCAGTCATCTTCCTCTCCCAAGAAATTTCAAGGCATCTTCTGAAGCACAGAGCCATAATTCCATTGGAATTTATTGGAATTTATCAGCCCTGTGGTTAAAGCAGGCTGAGCAAGTTTCACCCTTAGTGGCCAACAGCTCCAAGATAACTGAGAATAAATGGAGTTGGGAAACTCTCTCTGGATATCAATTTCCACTGTTTCTGTTGGGGGAAAAAAAAACCCCACTTGACCAGCCCTTGCGCACTGAGCAGACCCCAGCCACCATCCGTACACAAGAATTGCTGTGATTTATTTCTTTATTTCTACTCTATTCACATTATACAGGGTGCATACCTTCCCCCATTCTTCTCTGTTCTGCCACTCTCTGTTTCGATTCAAACTTGAAGAATATATTATCAAATAACATCAAATATTGTTATCAAATTCAACAGACTGACTAAAGCAAATGAAGGGAACAACTGAAGGCCCTGGAAATTGTCTGGAGAAACTGGCTGCCAAATGGCCACGGACACACTCTGTACTTTTCCACTGTTTGGTTAAAAGCTGTTAAGACAGGTCACATGGAGAGATGGAAAAGCCTTATTTAATCCCATGTTGGTTCAATTACCTTTCATCTTCAATAAGCCAACTCCACTGGGCTGCAGCATCTATTTCCCGTAAGACAGTTAGAAAAACGAGTGTAAAAACACTCCTCTGCCACCCAAGGCACTCTGTGTGACTCCTGCACCCTGCATCTCCATCAAAACTGCTCAACAGATGGATCTGGGTAAAGCCCCTGAGAACATGAACTGCTCTGCTGCAGCTCCCAGAACTATTTACATGACAATACAGACATGAAAGACACAGAAACTGCTTTACTGTTAAAACAAATCCGTCAGGTCAAAACAAAAGACTATGTTCTAACATTGACGACTACAAAATATACAGTTCTTTGTCATTCCCAAACTCACCCAGTACCCCAATACTGCTGCCACCTGTGGCACTTGAAATCAGAAAATCCACTTAGCAACTAAAACAATTATTAACTTTAAAAATATAGGCTAAAGGGTGGAAACGAAAAAGGACAAAAATATTTTAATGTAAAGCAGGAGGGTAAAAATTATCAAATACTGAGTACAACAAAATGAAGACACATGTACTACTGGAGAGTAGTTGATATAACTCTTTGATTGTTTGTTATGATGGTAAAATCAATTCTAGAATTTATGCTTTATCCTTAGAATTTTCAGAAATCCAAATGCAGATGATTTCTTGAAAATTTTGTTAGTTATGCAAAACTGGTTGCTTACTTTTAGGTTTATACTAGCAGAAATTGGCAATAATTACAGAGGAACTACAACAAATCCCACTACAATGATGGAATCTGATTCTGTCCACCTTTACCATGTAAAAGATGCCAATACAGTGTTTCAAGCACAGAGTTTTTCACCAGCACTAATGCACTTCTACACCAAGGCAAACAAGTACCAAATCTGATTATTCACTGGAACAACAGCACAAAAACCACAAAAAGAGTTGTGGAGACAAGGAAAGCCTTCCCCATTAGCTGAGGATTTTTTTTTGTTTTGTTTTCTGATTAGAGCAAAATAGATGCTTCGTGCTTGGTATATTCTGGAAATAAATCTACAACAACGTGGGAAAAGCACTGCAGTTCTGGCAACCAGCTGAGAAAAGCTGATCTATAGCAACTCTCTATTTCAGCATGTCTGAACTTCCTCTGCTCAGCAATCCCTTTCCCCCATCTCTCATTATGCACCTGGGAAGATGAAGGCAGAAAGCTGCTTCGTTCATCCCTGATCTGCTCCTTGCAACACTTCACGGGGCTGCAAAATGCCAAGTCTGGCAAATGTGCCGTAGCGGAGCCCGAACGCTGCAGGAATTAGGATTTCACGTGTGAGCACACTCCTAGTGGTAAATGCACACAGGATCCTCACATGCTACGCTACAAACACCAACACTCACAGCAGCGGTGCCATCTGCACTGCTCCTTTTGAAGGGTCTGTCCCTCTGCTGGAACCTCCTGCCTCCCTCCATCCTGCCCTGCTCCTGCTTCCCATCCCTCAGTCCCACAGCCGAGTTTAGGAGGATTTCATTTGCTGCTACTCACAGAACAAGAGCTCGGTATTGATCAGTTTTCCCTGCTCTCAAAATCTGAATGATTATCTTAATGCACCGCCTTGAATGACTTCCACAGGACTCGCTTTTTTGGTCAAAGGTTAAGAATCTCTGTTGTAAAACAAAAACCTGATCCAATCGATGTGTGTAACTGAATATAAACTTACAAAGCAATTTTTAATTTAAAGGGCCTGAGTAATCAAAAACCTGCTTCGCTACAACACTTGCAAATATTCCATGGTACTATAATTACTCTCTGTGTTAACACCCTGACAGTACCTTCAACTATTCCCCGCATTTCAGTATTTATTCATCCTGAGATCATTCCAGTAATCTACTGTAACTCCTCAGTACAGAGCATTTCACCCAGCTTTTGGGGAAAAAACCCCAAAACAAACCAATAAAAGCTCCCCAACAAAATCCAACCCTTATTTTTAACACTCTACAATTCAGTGTTACAGCCTCATCCTCAAGCTCTTAATTAAAAAAAAAAAAAAAAAAGAAAAAAAGGATCCTCATCTTTCCTCTGGGTAGTAATATGAGGTCTCATCTTCCCCTTCCATGCTCAGAATTTTCCAAAATTCAAATCAGATCATTCAGAAAACCAGTGCAGACCCCTAATGACATCATGCAGTGTTTCTGCTCATACACCAATTACTGTTTAGACTATTCCAGGCTATTGTTAGGATGAGTGATTATAAGGTCTTTTTTAAAAATCATAAAGACAGACTGAGAAGCCTCAGTCATTAAAACTTCTGCAGTAAATAAAAAGAACTTGAACTACTTTGCTGAGTCAGGCCCTACTCCAGGCTTCTAGAAAGTTCTGCAAAATACAGGAAATCTCTGCAGGGTCAGAAAATAAAACTGTGACCTGACAAACCTTGACAATTTAGCCAAAATGATGAAGAATTAATTGACTTAAAGAGGCTGAAGCTCGAGATCTGCAGAGTGCCCAGTCTTGTCCATAGAGTCAGAACAAATACTCGACTCAAGAGTTTGGAACCAGGCTGGATCCTTGTTTTCCAGCAGCTGAGGGCCTCACACAGAACACCAAGTTTTTGTTAGAAGGTGGAGACTGATTCCACGAAAAATAATGATAAAGTCAACTGAAATGATGGGAATACAAATGGATGGACAGGAATAGTAGCCTGCAGGAAAAGTAAAGTGCAGGATTTGCTGCCAAGAAGAAAGAAATGTGTGAAAAAGTAAACTGTGTTAGACACAAAGACTGAGGAGAAGGTGAACCACCGTGTTCCAAAATAGAAATTTTGACAAAACAACAATGCAACAGTTCCAGACCATGGGTTTTATCAAAGGGAGATTCAGTGGTTTGCTTTTTAGTCTAACAACATGGAACTACAGAAACAAGTTTCAATATTGAGGAAAATGTCTCCCAGTGACAGTTTATGAAGCCAGAGATATAAAATCACATTAATTCCAGAAATATTATTTTTTAGGAAGATATAGTTTCAATCTTGACCATCTACCAAAAACTATTAGTACGTTTTCAAAAGTGACTTTGAACTGGCTTGTGCTACTTTTTGTAGCCTCAGGGACTATTACTTTGGAGGAGTGAAATGATGCATTTTCACTTTTACACATCACAGAAACTAGTACCAAAGTAACAACAAGATTTATACACTGAAAGCCTGTAGGATTCTATTCTATACCACAGCAACGCAGCACACTTATTAATAATCTCTGTCTTAGTTTCTCTTTCTCTCCATCTGGTGTTATTTCCGTGCATCCTTCAGTAACTTCAAATCTGAAACCATTTTTCATTTTCTCGTGTCATTTTATTTGAAGCATATGCTTCAGTTATCATCTTTGTCTGCATGTGTGATATCAATAATCATTCTATACAGAAAGAGTCAGATTCCAAAGTCTTTATTAGGAAACAGCTTGCCTCAGCAACATGGGCAGTCTACAAACTATTTAAATCAATTAGACTAATTTCCATATTACTCAACCTGACACAGACACTGCACATCAGAATCCAAGTAAAAACATATAGACAAGTAAAAGAAAAGCTATTTGCAAACACTGTGAAACACCACAAACAGACCAAATGAAGATTACAGCCAACGCCACATCAAATCCCAGCCACCGATTCCACCTCACACAGTGTCCTGACCAGCAGGAAACACCACGAACATTTCACAGAAAGGTGTTAAGGAATTCCTTGCAACACAAATTAAAAGCTGTAAAGTAAATGGTAAAAAAGGGGATCACTTCTACCTAAATGCCATCTATTTCTGACAGACGAACGCCCTCGAGAATCCGTGTTCTGCTTCACCAACAAAGAAATCCCCGGGAGATTTCCTCATGTCATCACACTCTGGTTTTGTCCATTACACAAGCCACTCTTTTAATTTCTAGGAAAATCAAGTATCTTAATTAACACTTTACTATATGGCACCCATTCAAGACAAAATTTTGCAGTACCAAACCAGTTAATAGGAAAAGATAAACAATTAGTTCCTTAATATCACGGTCTGTGTGTCCTCCTAGTGATAACTATCTGAAACTGCACTGATCCGCTGCTGCAAGCTCCTGTCCTTGCTTTAACTCTTCATTCCCTTCATTTCACTTTGATTTTGGGAAATTCCAGCCATCAAGCCACATACTGCTCACTGTTACTCACCCAAATAGAGCTCCCACAAGCTCAGCACTAGGGATTCGCTGGGGATAAAATCAAGATGCAAAGATAACCAGTAACTACTGCACAGCAGATGTAAAACCATACAGAACAATTTAATGTTTCAGAAGAACACACAGAAGGCAAAGTACTTCAAGGTTTAGGATTTTAAGCAACATAGAAAACTAAGTGAACTACAACACAATTTTCAGCTAAGTCTATGTGCCAGTTTCACCCAAAGATTAAACTTCTAAAAGGTGAAAAAACCCAAATGTTCCTCCAATGTGATCACTACTGAAGATTCACGAACTTCATTTCTACAGCGCAGCTGGACTACAGCTCTGCAGGCCAAAGGCTTCAGGCCACTTATTTTGAACCCTTTTCCATCAGAGGTTATTGCATTTTGTCCAAAACATTACTTTATCGCAGTTTTTTTCCCCACCTGTCAGGTGATTACGCACTCACCTGAGAACTGACAAAAAAAACAATAAAGAGATATTCCCAGATTATTTCAGATGAATGACAACACCAACCTACAGAGAAATACAAAAATCATCAAGGGCTCTACCAGACTGAACTGAAAGTTCACCCGGACCTCAAGCCAGTACAACTTTTTGGGATACCCTGCAATTCTTATGACCACACTGCATCTTCCCCAAGACCTAGGATAAAAGAAGATACACACCAGAAGATGAGGATGTTGGTGCCACAGCCACAAGTTTAAAACCCAGACAATGAGAGGAAAAAAAAATGTAATATCAACAGAATAGTGAAGATCACCACACTGAGGGAGTTTAAACCCCTGGTTCTTCCTACAGGGGTGACAAAAGCCACAAAGCTGAATTTTAGGAATCTCACTGCTATACAGGCAGAAGAGGTTTGAGACACATAAGGGTTATGACACACAAAGCTATTGACAAATGCTAATTACCGATAAAATTACCATGGAAATTCACAGGAACGTTGCCAACTTTAGACAGGCAGAGTATCTTTCTGGAAATAGAGTTTATAGCTGTTATAAAACAGCGTGATGACTGGCTAAAACCACAGTATTGTTAAAAGTGCTTGTAAATTTAAGAATTATTTGTATTTAAGAATTTCCCATTGTTATTACTTCTGTGAAGTCTAGTAAGTTTCAGTATATTGTGCATGGTCATCAAACAAAATAACCTGATTTGAAATGAATGAGTGTATTACTAACCCCAGAAATTCACATTTATCTTCAACCTTCAAACTGACACATGTTGTTAAAACACTCATTTTCACAGCAGAATGTCTGTATTTTCATATACTGCAACACTTAGATAATTTATAAATAAAAGCACTCCTTTAAAGGTGCTCCAGCTAGTCTTTACTCTGCTAGGTTAGGTATTAGCCTTAAGCAGTATTTTAGATAATTAATATGAAGAAAATCCCCACAAAATAGAAAAAATATTAAACTCAAATATTTCGTCCAGGCATTTTAGGATTATGCTGTTATTTTAAAAAAATATATACACGTTTGAAATATTTCAGTTAATCTAATCTGGTTAAAAAGTTTAAAAACACAGACATAACTCTATTAAAACTACTTCAGAATTCTAATTCTTCCTTCAGACATGCTTTTCATCTTTCCTGGCTCCCACACATGCTGACCTGCCACAGTTTAGTTCATTTATATTGCTCTATGAGGACCATATTTCACTTCAAAGAACACATTTTGGTTGGAATCATCTCTTTTACATTATAAATGTCATACAATCCAAGACTGTGTTGTATGTGATGAGTAATAAAGCTTGGCTGCCTGTTTCCTTTATCACACACACATATATATGTGCTTGGTGTTTTTTTATTATTGCCAAATCCTTCATGTCTTACAGAAATTTGATGGCTACTTCCATCTCCTGAGCAACAAGAGACAGGACAAGAAGAAACTGCTGCAACTTCCACCAGGGGAGGTTGGGGTTGGATATTACGGAAAATTTCTTCACCAAAAGGGCTGTTAAGGATTAGAACAGGCTACCCAGGGTAGTGTTAGAGTCCCTATCCATGCAGGGATTTAAAGGACATGAAGATGTGGCATTTGGGAACGTGCTTCTCTCCAGTGCTGAGGGAATGGCTGTGTTTCATGATCTTAGAGGGCTTCTCCAAGCCTAATGATGCCATGATTCCCAAACATACAAGTTTAGAAGCCACCTACAACATGAGAACTTTGCATTAAAAAAATAAAATTATTTCGTTTCAACAGGTTTTGCAAGTAACTAATTGGTTTTTTATGTACTTGAAACCCAACAGGAACATAGGAACACGGAGCAATTTTGCTGATGCTGGTTCTACCTCGTTATTTCAAACCTGACTGCATCATCTGTCAGTGTATGACTCACAGTTTGCTGAAGCCTGAGACTATCAATACTTTCTACGTGTCAGACTGTGTGTTTATTTCCACTCTCCCACTGCCTGCTTTGGGTTTTGTGAGCCCAACTTCTCTGCGGTACCTTCTCCAGCAACCCCTGTGCCTCCTGCAGCATCACCCTCCACTCCAAGGGATCACTGTCCTGCACTGCTATACAAACTCTGGAGTAGAAACAAGAGTCAGGTGTCAGGTGGCCAGGCAGCAGCACGAGAAGGAAAAAGAAAAATCAGCTGAGTTTTTCTAAGAAGTACATTTATAGATGTGCCATGTAGAAGGCTTTCAGGAAGCAGCTCGTAGCGGAAGCCAGTGACCTCACAGCTTCATGTAAACACCACACAATTACAACATGAAAAAGAGCAGTATTTTCTCACTGCCTCTTTCTTTTAGCATGTCCACTATTCACTCAACGCCACCCAACAATGAAAACTGCAGATCAAAGGAGTCAGGTTTTCACAGGTCTAAAAATACAGATCAATGCAACACTCGTGCCATATCCAAGCAGTGGAACACAAATACCTGCAGTATCACAACCTTCCAACAATTTTCTTACGTTCTGAATATTGAATATTAACTCCACTGTGCCAAGCCCCAACAGGCAGATGATGCGACACCTCACGGACATGCCAACCACCAAAAATCCATGTATTTTCTACCATCCCACCCTTTTCCTTCCCTTCCAAAACCATCTGTCCCTACCTCTTAGCCACCTCCTAAACCATCATGTCCATTAATTACCCTGCCTTTCCTCGTCCTTACAAAGGATGGAAGCAACTGTTAAATGCCATCACCTGCAATAAAAGCTGTGCTTCCTCATTCTTTTTCTGATTTGAATTGACTGAAGACTATTTAATATTTATTTATCATTGTTTGACATGTGTTAAAGTGGCTTTCGGATTCTATTTATCTTCTCATCTTTTAAAGCAGGTTTAATCCCTTCTCCATTCTTAATGTTGTTTCTTCTTCAATGAACTTAGCCAAGTATTTGGATTTGAAGCCTTCATTATTTCTACCCAAATCACACAAAAATATAGCCATTCTCTTATGAGCTCTTCTATCACTGATTGGAAGAATGTCCCACATTTCTCCATTCACAAATCTGCAACTCTGTCTGGTTTACTTCACTGAGCAGGATATTTCCAAGTGAGCTGCAACACCCCCAAGAAGACCTCACAATCCACTTTTTAAATCCACCCATACATCCTGGGACATGTTTTAAGTCTTGCTAAAAGAGAACATGCAAAAAACCAAGTTTTTTCAACACATGGGCTGCACTAAGTTCTTCACATGTAACTAGTCGTGGTCTTGGTTAGTGGACACGTGAAGATGCTGAGAATTATAAATTTGCCAGGTTGGGTAAGTTTTGGAGTTTTTTCCCCCCACTAGTAATCCTGGCTTTTGCTTATGGCTTTTGATAAAGCTGATTTAGGAAAGGAGAACCAGGAGAATGCACAAAAAGAACTTAAAAAACAGACTTAAAAAACAGAAGTGGGATGAATTTCAACAGCAGCAGATGTGCAGTCATATACCTGGGTAAACTACCCACCAGGTGAACAGCTCCTTAATTTGGAAACTCCGGAGGAGGAAAAATCCTAGCCCATTACTACATGACCATGGATCATCAGAGTGACACACCTGCTAAATAAAGCAACCGTGACCCCAATTTATGGCTGCCTGGAAAATTCACCTAATTACTGTGTGTGCCCTGCTTAAGGGAACTGGATTCACACTGGAGCATGGAAAGAAAGGTGGTTTTAGGCAGCAGGAATGGCAGCAGATGGTTAAGTTCTGCCTTGCAAATGCAAGTTCTGTGCTTGGCAGATTTACCCGGCCCATTTCACTGCAAGTTTAGGAAGACAAAAAAAAAAATCAAAGAGAAAAGGACATTGTCTGATCACTAGCCATAGCCTTAGACCCGAAACACTGATTTCTCAGCCAAGATCAGTGTCAGCAGTCACAGGACAGTGGTTGCTGGTTCTTGCTGCTTCCCAGAACTGATGAATCCCAGCCTGGACAAGCTCCCGCTCTGCCATCCTCAGCTCCATCCATGGTTTGTGTTCAAGCATTCAATGCAGGAATCAGCTGAGGGCAGAGAGGAGAAGCAGCACCTGCAGCCTCCACACTGGGAAACAACACAGGAGCCCCAGCTCCAAAATGAAAGGCAGGACCATGAGGTTTGTGAGGCAGGAAATGGAGGGCGAGCCGAGCACTCGTTTTGTGCAGCCTCAGCTGCAGCAAACAACTGCAACACGATTAAGAACAGTTCCTTAAATCACGTTTGCACTTTGATGAACGATTCCAACTGCACGTCAGAGCCCAGCACAGCAAGCTGAACTCACCGCAGACGTTCTGGAGGAATAGAGAGATCCTCAGGGAGGGACACTGTGTCCCATGCTGGTTTAACTGCTCTGGCTGCAGGCAAAGCAAGGTGCAACGCCAGCTCTGAGCTGAGCCAAGAATGCAGAGCAGGCACAGTTTGGGGCAGTGGGGAGAATGGAAAATTCAATACTGAATGTAGACTAGAGGCTTTGTTTGCTTACCTGACTGAAGAGGTAGTAGCTGATATAACAGTTCCTGGTCATAAAAGCATTAGAGTAATAAATACAAGAAAAGAGGCATAAGGCAAACTCTGCAATTATCATTAAAAAGTGAGCATGAAATGGCTCTTCAAAATGTTAGGCTGGCAATTTGAAGACTTTTAAGATCCTGGATGCTCTGAAAATTGGAATCTTTCTTGTAATTCCAATAATGGAAGTAAAAAAAAAACTGTCCTTAAGATGGAGTTTGATTATTTTAAAGTACAAATTATACAGCAATTATACAACATCAGGCTTCCTATATCAAGTGACAAGACTTAGAATCCTAGGAAACCATTTCCAGTTCAATATTCTTACTAGCAGTTAGCATTAATTCTGCAGGAATATCACCAACACCATCAGCAATAAGTATCTTAAGACAGGAAACCAAGGTAAGGAAAGAGAATTATCCATTACTGAAGAAACAATGAACAAAACTGACCCAATCAAAAGTTCTGTTATTTAAAATAACCCCTTCAGCAATTAAAAAAAAAAAAAAAAGAACAGGAACTGCAAGATCATCCTTCAGAAAGCAAACAAAAAGAGATATTCTAATTCTCTGACTGCAAAAAAAAGGTCTTAAACCAGAAGAACATACCTAATAATACACAGAGGAAGGGAAACGGTCACGAGCTATTAACAGAATACCTTATTGAGAACAGGAATACATGGACAATGCTTCTTCATGTTTTTTTCAAGTCCAAATGCTCAGTAATAACATGTGCCACAATAGATCACTTGTTATTTCATCAGTACCAACACACACCACTGCTACTGAGCAAGTGAGAGCACCTCCAGCAGCTGAACTCCCCCAAACACATCAAAAGCAACACTTTTGACACCTTAAGTAAGTTCTAAGATTCACACATGCACTAGGGCAACATAAACCTCACTGAAGATCTAATTTAGACTAACGAGAAGTAATAAGGACTGCTAATTTTACGGGCAAGCAGCCTATAACATTTGTTTGGAAGCTAGCAGTCCCTGGAGGAATTTCTACGTTAGTAATAAGTCAAACCTGAATGCCCCAAAACATGATAATTAAAGGGCAGAACAAATCCTTCAAGAGAAAAGAACCATAGTTACAAAATGCATGGTAATGAGTCATGTTAAAAGAAAAACAAAATATTTCCAGTATGTGAGCCAGATGACTGCTGGACCACATCAGTTTATGGTAAAACACAAGAACAGATTTTTAAACATTTTAAGATAAGCTCTTCAAAAGCCAGCATTATCCTGGGCCAACACATTAATCTAGTGGTAACACAAAGACTTATCTTCCCATGAAATCTAAATTTAAGATCCATGCATTATTCCTGCACTAACTTCTGCACCACAGCTCCAGGCATGTGACATCCCTGAAGTTAATTCCTCCATCAATTCCAAGTTTCTTTCAATAAAAGAACCCTTCTGTGTTTAAACAACCAGGTTGAACACCGGCACTCATTAAGAAAAGCAATAAGCTAATCAACAGGAAGCACAGCCAGCTGGAAGGGATATGGAAGATCCCGGTGGAAATCCAACATGTAGGAAAATGAGACAGCAAAGGTGGGAGCCTCAGAACTGCTGCCTTGTCTTGGAGCTGAGCACGAGATGACATCTTCCCAGATGGATACACAGCTATCTTCCCCACCAAGAGGTAGGTAATATAATATTGTAATTATATAATAACACAGAGTTTTATAAAAGTCAATTGATAGGCTCCTAAAATTAGCAAAAATGCCTAATATTATGTACTAGGAACATGAATTAGTAATAAGCAGATATAATATAGAGAAGTTCCTTGAACTCTTCAAATTTGATTTTTGTGTACAGAGCAAGCAGTTTTGTTTGACTTTTTATATTAAGTGGTGGACTTGGCAGAACTGGGTTAATGGCTGGACTCAATCTTAAAGGTCTTTTACAACCTGAATGATTTTATGATTCTACTCTGGTCTCCCTATGTTAGCCACTTGTCTCTTCCACACAGTCTCTGACTTCTAAATCTTACCCAGTTAGGGTTTCTGTGTTTCTTCACTTTCAGACATCACAGAATCTCACAGAGAATCCCCTCCCTACCTCCTCTGCTGTGCCCTCAGTGCTGGTGACACTGACCCACACACCCCGAATTCCCCAGGAGCAAAGGTGGCTGTGGATGCACCTCTGGACATCCCCTTTCCCTGCAGGGCTGGAGAATCCCAGCCCCTGCTGCCCAGGCCTCCCTCTCTACAGGTCCAAATCTTATTTACAACACTCACAGGAGATGAGGGACTTAGCAGCAGAACAGCAAATACAAACAGCTTGAATTCTGAGCTACCAGTGAAGCTGGTTAACATAATGCGATACTTAAATATGCTCTTATAAACCGCAGGAGGGATTCAGCAGTAGATGGTACTATTAATATAAATATTATTTAACAGAACCCTTGAGAGACACAGAATGTAGAAGAAGAAGGGTCAGCTGAGTAAGATTAGCTGAAAAAACATGTATTTATAATCTTCATCCATTTTAAACTACATGCTAGCAGGGAAATTCATTCTGTAGTCAGTTATGCAAGAAAGGCTGCTCGAAAATCATTCTTAAAATCAAGTATGCTGAAAACCTTCATCCATCTAGCACACACAGTGGAGATGCCAGGAAAACATAACTTAGAACCATAGGATGGGAAATCACCTACTTGCAGGCCCTGGCACAGGCTGCCCAGAGAAGCTGTGGTGGCCCCTGGGTCCCTGAAGTGTCCAAGGCCAGGCTGGATGGGGCTTGGAGCACCCTGGGATAGTGGAAGGTGTCCCTGCCCGTGGCAGGGGGTGGCACTGGATGACCTTTAAAGTCCCTTCGGACCAAAACCATTTCAGGACTCCACCATCCCATTCCTAACTCCAGAAACCTCGAAGTTATGAACCACACCGCTGCAATCCATGGGAACATTGCTTTAAGCAGTGCTGAGAGCCTAGGATGGATTTTGCCCATCCCTGTGCTTTGCATGCCTGGCAGTGATGGGCAGAAGGGAACAAAACACACGTCAGGATGGAAAGCTGATCTTAGGAGTCTGACTGCGACTGGACGAAGAGAGAACCTCCCCACTGCTGTCCTTCCCTGCTGGAATTTCTGCTCTTGCAGATTCTTTCTTTGCATATCCAGAATCAACAAACCACAAAGATAACCCAGCACTCAGGAATGAGGCAAAGTCTCCTTTTGCCGCAGGAAAAGCAGAAAAACAACTGAAGAAAACAGACAAATCATGAATGTCACTTGCAGGGAAAGGACAGACTTAGTCACCTCATTTTTGTTTCCTGCAAGGCAGCAGCAGCCTGAAAATAAGACCTACTATGGACACTGAGTGCAGGCACAACCATGAAGGATCATTTCAAGGGAAAAGTCATGAACTGGGAAAGAATCACTGCAATCTCTTTCAAAAGCATGCTGCATATCTGTCCACGTTACCAGAAAGAACAATGAACAGCTGAACAACATTGTTTAAGATCTTTACAAAGATTTATGTATCAAACATGAAAACTAACTAAGCCAAGCATAGTTTGCCCAGGAAAAATGTTGCAGGCCACAAGAGGTGTCACTTTATACATAACATCAGAACTATACAATAATTAATGCTGATACAGGTACCAAAGAGACTGCATTTCAAAGTCTCAGAGCCAACTTACAGTTTTCATCTAGTCAGGGAGATTTTTCTAAAGTAGCAGAATTAGAAAAAAAACCAAATTACAATCCTTGTCTACCATCACAAACCTGTGCTCCAAAGCAGACTTTACTTTGGGTAAATACAATTTTTTCATGGAAACTGATCTCACAAGAAACTGCCAGAAGACCCATTAGCACTTTATCAGCCCATAGCATCTGGAAGAGAATTAAACCTGCTCATGATATAGGAGTACTTTGTTATTGCAAAAGAGAACATCAACAAAACTGATAAATACAGCCAGATATATCCTACAGAGAACTTGACCAGGAGAACATTAGACATGACAAATTATGTTTATAGTATTTACCTGATCCAGGCAACCAGGAGAATAATCTTCCATAAACCTTCTCAGAGTAACTGTACCCACAGGAACACAAAATTTGCTGCACAGGAAAAGGTTACAAGGGCTTGTTTTTGCAACCAGTGGTCTTTAAATGACCAGTGATTGCACTATATCCTGGAAAGGGGGAAGGGCAAAAAAAATCTGAAAAACGGAGCACTGAGAGCTCCAGTTCGGAGCCTGAAATCTGCTGCAGGAATCATACCGCACATCTGCTTGCAGTAGTGAAGGGCTGGATCCTGCCATCCAGGCTGCACAGTGAGGATCTATTTTCCATGCTTCTGTAATTGAAGGAGTGCTCTGACAGATGCTGCTCTCCCATCACAATGCTGGAGGCCTGGGTTAACTTATCAAACGTCCCTACCAGCATTTTCCCCCCACTGTATTACACAATTTTGGGCTCCAGTACAAATTATTGCTGCTTATAGATGTGACTCATTCACTGCTCAAGTAATACTGCTTTTGAGGAATTCGGTTTTATTCAATGAATAGCATTTCAGCTCACAATTCCTGGTTACTTCTCCACAGTCACCATCTCTGCCTTTTTGGTCTCCAATATTCAGCAAGGACTTGCCCGTGAATGTCAGCACTTCCATTAACAAGGACTGGGAGAACAGAGGTCTCCACTCAAATCCCACCGAAATAGTACAGCTGAGCTCTGCCCTGCTTAACTCCTTTTAACATCAGCACCAGCAATACATGAAACCTGCAGTTTCTTGAAAACCAAAAGGAAGGCCTTTTCCTAAGTCACAAAAACACAAAGGAAAATAAAATTTCACCCCCCAAAAAAACCCCAATAATAATTATGATTATTAATAAATAAAAATAAACCAAAAATAAAAATAAACCAAATAAAACAAACCACAAAAAACCCGAGAACAAAAAAAAAACTTTAAAAAAACCAAAACAAAACCAAAACAAAGAAAACCCACAACATACAGTTGTGCTATAGTACAGTCTGATCAGAACAGCAGATACAGGCAGTGTTAGTGAAATTTTGTACATTTAATTGCTCCAACCTTATTATTGTTTCATATAGTGTCAACACCAAATAAATTTAAACCAAATTTAAGTGTATAAACATTCAAAATACTGATTTTTTTTTTTAGATCAATATTGTTTTATAAGCATCTGGATTACCAAAGGCACAGAGGGCTAACAACCCAAAGATTAAAGCTGTTTTATGGGAAAGGTGCACAACCCCCCTGCCAGAATTAGTCGTGGTTCCAGGACAACAACCTTTGGAGAAGCAGCTGATCCCATAACGCTGGATCCAGTGTTTGGCTTTCATGGGATCCAAACAGCCGCCGGCTTCCCTGAACAGATGCCCACGGACAGGGACGAGGAGGGACGAGCAGGACTCCGAGCCCTGCCTGCAACAGGGGCCCCCGCTGCAGCTCCAGCAGGAGGGTGGGCTCTCCGAACTGGAGCTGCCAAGGAAGAACTCCATCCAGGGAGCCCACACAGCAGTCCCTGGCGCTGCGGGTCTCCTCCGGCAGAGGGCAACGCTGGAAAAATCGCCGGGGAAGGAGCGGAGTATTCCATGGAAGCGACATCTGCCTCGGAGCACACGCAGCTCCGCGCCGCTCCAGCGCTGCCGCTCCGCCGGGGCTTCTCCTCCAGACCCATTTCCCGAGCCTGCGTTCTGCAGAGCGAAAAATATACCTGCTGCTTCCCACACTTGGAATCCTGCTCTCCATCAATGGGATAGACGTAATCCCCACCGCTCCAGGGTCCTGGAGCACTGCCACGAAGCCAGGGAAATTAGGATGTAAGGATCTCCCAAGAGCTACAGATGAGCCATCAATACCCAGCCGATGTTGACAGACGAACCCTGAAGTTATGCTAAAATTAAAATTAAAAAAAAAAAAAAGGGGGTGGAGAACGACACTGCAGAATGATACAGCAACTACAGCCTGCTCGGGAGCATTAACAGCGCTTTCAGTTTACAAAACACATCCAGATAATAGCCAGAAATGTCCTTTTCCTCCTCCTGCTGGAAGTAAACACGGTGGCTGGAGGCTTCGTCTCCCTCCCAGGAGACCTGACAGCTGCTCACATGAGCTGCTGCGGAGCAAGAAATCTCCCAAGTTCCAATAATCCGACCACAAGGATCCCTCCTGCTTCAGACACGTCTCACCAGCGCCTGACCACCGGTAAACACCTTCCTGTGCCGATGTAAATAATCATCAGCATAAAACCCCGGCAAACGCTTGTTTTCTTTCTGAACCTCGGTTTGATTTTCCCTTGTTTCCTCAGCACACTGGAATTTATTCAAGGCCAGTATCTGCCTTCGTTTTACAACTCTGTTTTTGCAGAAGCTGCTACAGTTGTGTTAAAATTCAGCAACCTGAGCATAATGCAGGTATTACTCAAAACAGCACGTTTTAGGGGAAATCCACACACAATGCTATTAAATGAACACAAAAATCATCTTGCTTTTCTGAAAATCTGAAAGCTACCAAAAAATATACTCAAAGACAACAAAGATGAAAAAGAAATAAACTGAATTCAAGGTATATTTTCCAGAGAGATCCAAACTTGCTCCACCTGTACTAGAAGTTCTGTGTGATGTTCAGCCCAAGCTAATAATCATTACAAAAAACAAGGATTACTTCAGGCTGAGCACTGAAATTGGTACATCTTGATGTAGCTCACAGGTAAATTGGGGCAGAAATAGCTAAATTTTGTAATAGCAGAAAATTATGTTTACCAGGTTTCCCTCTCCCCCCCATCCTGTTCACCTCATATTCCCCCGCCCACCCCAAACAACTAATTGCTGCTTCTGATAACTGGAGGGATGATACAAATGAAAGATAAAATAAAATAAATGGAAATGAATAATAATATCACATCACTATTACTGGCAGGCTGACTTCACAAGTTTTTTATTTAGATGAGACTACTGCTCAGCACTCTGCACATGTAAGCACACCACGGGCTTGGCTGCAAGAGAGCAAGGATTTGAAATATAGGACACAAAAAGCAGGATGACTGCTTCAGAATTTACCAACTCTGCTGATTTTCTACGCAATTGCACAATTTATGTTCCCTAATAGGACCTGCTCCTTACACAAGATACATTCAGAGGAGAGTTTGTAAACTCGGGGCTTACAATTGGCATTATAAATGCCCTCTCGACCATTTGTTTTTCAATTTCCTTTGCTTATATTTTAGTAAGACATTTCTATCACAGAAAGAATTGGGAAAAAAAAAAACACTTGTCATGGGCTAATACTTCTAATTATGAAAAACGAATTCTCAGGTAACAGTACATTGAAATTCAGCCCACTGAGAGACAGAGTAGAACCATCTCTCTTCATCCAAACTACTTCCCTCAAGTCATAAACCACTGTCAAAAGAAAACTTCAATGCCCATATTGACCAAAATTATTTAAAACAGGAATATTATTACAATTCTCTCCTTTGTTTGTCCTGCCAATTAAATCAGTTTTATGTAAGAAACTTGGATTTTCAGCTTGACTGCTTTATTACCATCATGAATTTTTCTGCCACACAGACATCACTATTTCAGGAATTTCCAAACTTACGTTTGGGAAGAAGCACAACACGGGGATACTTAAATTCTTTCCAGAGCTCAAAGAAGTTCATGAAAATCCCTAAATCAGGACCCACTGCAAGTGTTAAATTCCCAGATCAGGAATCTACGGAAGGATGAAATCTCTGACCTTGGTAAGGGTAAAACTCAGCACAAACAACTCCCACTTCCAGCCTCGCTGTTAGACAACAACACTACGTCTGCTGGCTGAGGTGCAGCATCCTGAGGGACTGGAAAAGGACAGGGGATTTTTCCTGCATTTGCATGAAATCCAAAGCCGAAAGAAAAATATTGTTTATGCTGAAATTCATGACAAAGAGTTGCAACCCCATTAATTCCATCTCCAGCCATTTAGAAAACCACGAGTCGGGATCCAAAATTATCATCAAACTGACTTGAAAGAATTGCTGGGGAGAGGCTGGGTTTTTTTTGTTTTTTTTTTTTTTTACTTTGAATTTCAGCATTCTTGTTTGCAAGTGTTCTAACCCTTTATGTGACAGTATTTTCAAGCTCTTATTCTGGTGATCTAATAATTCCAGGAGCAAGATGTTTATGGAAAAACACCATGCAAAATATGGCACGAACTACAGCCAGTCATGCTATACACGAGGTCAAAAAAACATGGTTCTGTGTTTTTATTTATAAATACAAAAGAAATATAGTAAACACATGATTACAGCAATTAGAATCTAGCTTGGATTAAAGAAATCCTCTTAATTTTAACACTATAACAGACTCATACAGCATAAACAATCACATTTTTAAGTAAGCTCACAATTTCCCTTTTTATTAAAACTGACAAAATGTTTTACTACTTCCTACTGCGAAACCAATACAAACACTAATTTAAATATTTCCTTTTCAGTTGCATTTTGAATACTTATGAAGACCAAAACATCAACCTTCTTGCCACCGAAATTGACAAGGCATAAGACCCTAATATGACGCTTTTTGTGTACCTTAAAGAAAAATGGGGATTGTTTCTATAAAAAGTGGAGAGAACTGGCACAATACCTATTTTTCACAGCCCTTTTTTTCATATACGTTGTATTTATCACCAAAACAGCTCCGTGGAACACAGTGTGCCGCACACATTGTGCCTTGTCATGAGCTGACAGCAAATGAAGAGAAGGTGAACCAAATTACAAAACAAAAATATTTTTTTCCCCTTCTCACCGCCTGAGAAGATAAATGATGTTAGTTATATTAAAGAGAAATGGGATAGGGGATCCAAAGGGCTCGTTTTACATTAACTGCATCTCACCAACAAAAACAGAGAAAGCAATTTCCTGGTGCATCAATTCCACGCCAGCACTTCCACGTACACTCCTAATTCCAAGGTGCTGGCACGCTGCACACCTCAAGGTATCCTCACATCTCCAGCACATCAACTGCTCCCCAGAAATTTCCTCTAATAAGGAAGGGCTCTTTCCCCCCTCCCCACCCCCCAAAAAAAAAATTACAAAGATAACACTGATATGGCAGCACAAACCACCTCGGCTGAATAAACATCTTTCTGTAGGTAACACCGTGTCAAATTACTCCGGTAACCAACACAAAGCACCAGCTCTCTCTCAGGACTTGTGTCACCACCCCAGTTCTTCCACCACTACAGTGCCCCTCACTCCTTTCTGTAATTTCTTGTTATTTTAAGGCCAGATTTCCTTCCTCACCCACAGTGGTCAGTATCTGGATGTTGTCATCATTTCAGATTGCAAAAAACTGTACTGAAAAAGTCAAGATGGAAGAGAAGCTGAAGAATGTTAAATATCATAAACTATTCCTGATCCGTTTACCGGACTAGAGCAGCATAAAACTGCAAACCTCATCTTTCCATCCTCCTTCTCATGTTCTGTATTTATAGGGTATTAAAAACCTCCTCCTCCTAAGCAAAGATTTGTTTCTAGTGCAACACCAAAGCAGTTTTAAATATCTGTGTAGAGTCCTCATCATTATAAAACCCTCTCTTCCTCTTCTCAACCCAGTCTCGTTGATCAGCTGTTATTTAACTCTTGAAGGCTACTTGAGACTCACCACATTACTAAAGGTTATGTAACTCTTAAAATACACTGAATTTCACATTTTTAAGCTGTACAATAGAAACATACACAACAAAACACACAGATGAGGGTTTCTTCCCTACCCCTCCTCCACTTATTCTAACCCAAAACATCCCAGGGATCTAGACTAGTGGTTTTCCATATTTTTTTTCAGCTTGTCGGCCACAAAATCTTTAGCAGTGCAGAAGAGAGTATAATGAGGATAAACCTACAGAAAACACATTGTCCTTTCCTCTGTGGCTTCTCACTGACCCCGAGTTGTCCACTGCCTGCAAAGCCGAAAGCTGCTGATCTAGAACCGAGTATCCCCTTACTGTTTGCTCTGCCACCCGAGAAGTTGCATTAAAACGGCATCACGTTCCTTAACTCCAAACTGACTCCCCTTTCTCCACATAACCTACTAACAACCCCTGCTCCAGAGCCTTTCGTAAAACCCTATTCCCAGGAACAACCACCCAAAACCACAACTTCGTCGGTTAAGATGCCTCGTTTTGCCACGGATTCAAACACGGAGCAAGCCGTTCACACGGAACACTGCCCAACCCACCTAAAAATAGGCTCAAAGCTCCAGGCTCAGGAGACTGAGAGCTCCACATGATCCTTGCAGCGTTCCCCGGCTTCACCTACATAGGAGCCTTGCCGTAACACTGCCGGGCTGGGCAGACACCGAGCTGCTGCTGTGGCTTACGCAGGAGAGCACGGAGGGAGGGAGGGGAAAGAAATTAAAAAAAAAATAGAAAAAAAAAAAATCACTGGGCATAAACAGCTCTCCTCGGAAGAGAAACACCTCCCTCTCCGGAGGCCAGAGCCAGCCACGGACAGGCTGTCACGGCTCGGCCATGACAGGAACAGCAGCCAGGGACAGGCCCTTCAGAGGTTTAATGGGGCCAGGGCCGAATGGACGCTCACGGTGAGCAAGGGCCTGGGAGCAATGGCAAGAGGGTCCTGGCCACATTCCCTGGGCAGGGGGGATTCAGGCTCCCTGGGCAGGTAGCCAGAGTCAGGTCCAGACAGATCCCTCTGGGCTGGGGGGCTTCAGGCTCCTCCCAAGCTGGCAGCCAGTTCTGTTCTCCATCAGACCCCACGGACAGGACAGCTGCAGACCCCCCTGTTCCCAGGCAGACTCCCCCCTGGACAGGAAGGCTCCAGGCCCCCCAGTGCCATCCTATCAGACCCACAGGCAGGACATCTCCAGGTCCCCATCAGACACCCCCACACCCCAAGGCACGAGAGCTCCAGACCCCACGGTGCCCGTCACATCCCCGATGGCAGGCGAGCTCCAGACCCCACGGTGCCCGTCACACCCCCGAGGGCAGGCGAGCTCCAGACCCCACGGTGCCCGTCACACCCCCGAGGGCAGGCGAGCTCCAGACCCCACGGTGCCCGTCACACCCCCGAGGGCAGGAGAGCTCCAGACCCCACGGTGCCCGTCACACCCCCGAGGGCAGGAGAGCTCCACACCCCACGGTGCCCGTCACACCCCCGAGGGCAGGCGAGCTCCAGACCCCACGGTGCCCGTCACACCCCCGAGGGCAGGAGAGCTCCAGACCCCACGGTGCCCGTCACACCCCCGAGGGCAGGAGAGCTCCAGACCCCACGGTGCCCGTCACACCCCCGAGGGCAGGAGAGCTCCAGACCCCACGGTGCCCGTCACACCCCCGAGGGCAGGCGAGCTCCACACCCCACGGTGCCCGTCACACCCCCGAGGGCAGGAGAGCTCCAGACCCCACGGTGCCCGTCACACCCCCGAGGGCAGGAGAGCTCCAGACCCCACGATGCCCGGCACACCCCCGAGGGCAGGCGAGCTCCAGACCCCACGATGCCCGGCACACCCCCGAGGGCAGGAGAGCTCCAGACCCCACGGTGCCCGTCACACCCCCGAGGGCAGGAGAGCTCCAGACCCCACGGTGCCCGTCACACCCCCGAGGGCAGGCGAGCTCCAGACCCCACGGTGCCCGTCACACCCCCGAGGGCAGGAGAGCTCCAGACCCCACGGTGCCCGTCAGCCTCCCCGGCCCCGGGGGCCACGTGACCGGCCCGAGGCGCCGGCACGTGGCCCCGACCGTAACAAACAGGCGGGTGGGCGAAGGGGGGCGACGGAGGGAGGGGCCGCGCTGCGCTGCGATTGGTCGGGAGGTCGCGGAGCGCGCCGGGGGGGGCGTGTCCCCGCCGCGCCGCCCCGGCGATTGGCCGGCGGGGGGGCGCGGTGGGCGTGGCCGCCACCCCCCCGCCCCCCCCCCCCCCCCGCCGCCTTGGTGCAGTGCTGAGGAGGCGCCAGGCGGGGGCCGCGCGCGCTTTTCCCGCCCTCGGCGGGGCCGCGGGACCCCCCTGAGGGCGCCGCTCCCTCACACCCGCCATGGCGGCACCCGGAGCTGCGCCACTCAGCCACCCGCGGCTGCCAGGTCTCGAACCCGCACACCCCACTTCACTCTCAGCCCCGGCAGCGCCTCCCGCCGCGACTCCGCGGAGTGCGGGACCGCTCTGGCGCTCCCCACACGAGCAGCGCTTCGGGCCCTCTCCCTGCGCGCACCCACCTGTGGGGCGCCCTCGGCCGCCTCCATCATCGCCCCGCTTAAAGCGCTTCAATATCCCCGCGGCGGCACCGCCTGTATCACGGACCGGGGCTGCGAACGGCAGTGCGGCCCTCCCCACCTCCCCCCCCCCGGCCCGCCCCGCTCCGCATCTTGTTTTCTCCATACGCACTTGGAAATGCGTATGGAGAAAAGCGGGATCGGGGAGGGGGGGGGGGCACGGCTGTTATTCCCGCTCTAATCGGGATACCCAAGCAACACCGAGGAAAACAACGCGGTGCAGCCCCGTTCTTTCTCCCCCCCACCACTCCGCGCTGTCACTTGGCTGCTGCCCCCATGTCGCGACGAACACACCCCCCCCCGCCATGTCGCGACAGCGCCCCGCGCACCTGCCGCGCCGCGTCCCCCCCGCCCCCGACCCGCCGTGTCCTACCGGGGGTGCGGGGAAAGGGACGCTCGGTTCTCCCTCCCCGGGGGAAGCACCGCGATGCCGGCGCTCCCCCAGGTGCGCGGGGGCTCCGCGGGTGCGGAGCGGGGGGAGCGGCGGGGAGGGGGCGGCAGGAGCCGGGATGGAGCCGGGATGGAGCCGGGATGGAGCGAGCCTCCCTCCCCCCCAGTTCCCCGTCCGCCCCCCCCCCGCCGCTTGTGTTTACCTCAAGTTTGAATTTTATCTGCGCAACATGAGCTGGAATGCGGACATGGAGGGCGGGAGGGCGCGCACACGCCCGGCGCTCCGCGGGGAGACCGCGGACAGCCCGCACACACACACCCCGCAACCCCTCCGCGCACACACCGCACCCCGCGCCCCCCGCCCCGGTCCCGCCGGTAACTTACCTCCGCCACCGGCTCGCCTCCTTCTCCTCCTCCTTCTCCTCCTCCCCGGGGGAAGGTGCCGCCCGCAGCCCCATCAGCGGGGCGGACACCGCGCTCCCGGCGCGCCGAGACAGGTGCAGCTGGGGCGGGCGGGTCGGGGGGCACCGCCACCTCCCCCGACGCCTCCCCAGGCTCCCCCACTGCTTCCCTCCGTCCCTCCCCACGATGTTGTTTCGTTATATCATGTCCATCATGTGACACCCGGAGGCCTCTCTATGGAAACTTAAAGGGGACTTTCACGTCCGCCGCCGCCGGACCCGCCGGTACCCCCGGGGGGCTGCGAGCCCCGTCGGTGCCCGCTTGCCCTCCCTTCGCTACCTCCCTTCCCTCCCCGGGGGGCTGCGCTCCCTGGTCCTATCCCCCTGTGCTTAAAGCAAGTTGCTGCGCTTGCTTCTTCTATTATTATTTATTAGGGGTTGGTTTGATGTTTGGATTTTAGGGTCTTTTTTCTTTTTTTCCCTTCTCTTTTTGCAGAAATGAATAACCGGGGAATAACCGGCCATGCAGGCACCGTGCGGAAGGATGGACCCCGCTCCTGGAGGCTGCGGGACCCGGTGCTCCTCTGCGGCCGCGGCGGGTCTCCGGTGCTGGAAGAGGCAGAAAAACAGCACCCAAAAAAAATCCGAAACAACCAAAAGAAAAATAAAAATAAAAGAAATAAGGCGGAAAAAAACCCGTGTTTGTGTCGGACTGAGGAGGAGTAGATGTGAGCGGTTCTGCCCGTGCGGGGTCGATGCGGTGGTCGCTACCGCCGCGTTTAACTCCGCCAGTCGGTAGCGAAGCGATTTCACCGTCCCGACCCGTCGCACCGCCGGCTCCCGACAGCCGGCTCTGTGCCGAGCTGCTGGAAGGAGCCGCTCCTAGGGATGTGCGCTGGCCACTGCAACGCTACCAGCAAGCAGCCAGCCCTCACGGAAAGGAAGAGGGAAGATGCCGACAATTCCCCGTGGTCCGGGCAGCCCCGGTTCCCCCGCGCATCCCGCTGCCCGGCGGGTGCGGGGCCGGCCGGCGGCAGCGCCGCGCTGCTCCGGCTGCTGTTCCGCCTGCGGTGCTGAAGTGGGTTTTATTCCCTGCTCTCCACCAGCCCCCAGAATTTGGGATCAGGGAGCTGAAGCCCATTCTCTCCACGGTCCCACCGCCGGGCTGACAATGCGCAGGGGGCTCTCGGGATTTTCCCTCTGGAAGGTTCGTGCAGGAGGCCCCCAAATTCTGCTCCCAAACTGGTGGCATCATGTCATTGTTGGTGATCAAGTGCAAGGCTTTAGGGGCTAGATTGAGAAGGGAGACATAGATTTGTTGTTAAAAACTGAAGGAGGAAAAGCAATCCTGCATTCACTCCTTCTTTACAGCTTCCAGCAGCTCCTCAGCAGATTAAAAAGCCATGATCCACAGATGCAGTAAATTTTAAGTTGGGGATTTAATTTCTTCTGTGTCCCACCACATTTTCTTGAAGGGAATCATATAAATGACTTTTTTCTAACTGCCGGGTTGGTGCCGATGGCTGTCAGCCACGGGAGGGGACCAGAGCCGCCCGGCCACCCAGCACAGGCCCAATCCTGCAGTAACAGTGGAACATCTCCGTCAGCTCTCCCATTTGTGCTTTGGACTTGAAATACCTGTATCTGCCCCACTCAGTTCCAGTGCCCATGCAATGAGCTGTATATCTAACAGATTGGTGTTTCAGATTTTTTATTTTTTTAAATTTTTTTGAGTTTTGTAAAAATTACTAATGATTTTAGCTGAAAAGAGTTAACGGAGTGAGGAGCAGTTCATCCTCCTTTCCTTACTTCTTCTCAGAGTCTTCCCTTCGTCCACCCTTCACACTGTTTATGTTTATACCTCCTTCTCATGCGATTTTGGGGGAAATTCCTCTCTGGTCTCCTTTCTGTCATTTATCCAGGCTGTCCCACTGCTGTGGAGTTTAACTACAATTTGTCTTGCTTCCCATATCTCTGGGCCTCATTTCCCTACCTCACTAAGCCTCTTTTTATTCCATACTCCTTTCTTCAGATCATGCTTAAAGGAGGAAGAGGCTGGAGCTGGGATTTAAAGTAGTCTTCTAGGAGTACTGCCAGAACTGATCTGTTTTACTCTGCTGCTGCTGCTGTTGCTGTTCTGCTGTGTCATGGGAAGAGTTTCCTCTCCACACCAACCCTTGGAAGCGGCACCTCGGGCAGAGCCGCTCGCTGCAAACCCCGGCCGTGTTTTACAAAGCCCCAGGTAAGTTTGTGTGGTGCAGGATTGAGCCTGGAAGGAGAAGGCACCACTGTCTTCCTGGGCTCTGACCTGGAGAGCTGGGCACGATTTTGGGAGATTTGCAGGAGGCAGAGTGGCGGCAGCAGCAGTGACAGCGCATCATCGCTCAGCTTTATTTCATTTTCTCGAGCCAAGACGCTTTAGATTACAGCCCAGCAGAAAAGGAAAATGAAGCATTTCTGTCAAAAGAGAGCTATTTCCCAAATTTGCTTTAAATTATTGCAAGATCTCACACTAAAAAAGAGCAGAGATTCTGTCTCCTCTTAAAAATTGTTGTTAGTTATAAAATCTTTACGATCTTGGCTCTCTCCCCCTCAGCCTGTCTCCTTCAAAAACTTGCTTTCAAAAATGTAAAGTTTAAAGATGACTCTTCTCTCTCTCTCTGTCCCCTCTCCCAAATTTATGTTCCTTGGAAAGGCCTGAAGAAGCCTGAGGCCATGTCTGCCCATGAATAAACACCGACGTGCACATACACGTGCGTATCCACGCACATATCCACGCACACACACAGGATTTAAAGCATCCCAGTGAAGTCCACATATAGGAAAATCCTTGATCATGTGATAAGCTTTAATATCTGCCTTAAAATTAATCCCTAAATGATGGACTCAGTGTGGTGGCAGATCACAGGAGGCTCAGTAGCTGGGGCTCCTGTGCAGGTTTTAAAAACTGCCAGATAAAGTCTCCTGTTTGATGTTGTATTAATTTGTTTGTTCACAGCAGCTACCTGGGAAATGCTCATCTAGTGAAACCAAGTAAGAAAACTTTATAGGGCTCTGATCTTGTTTTTCCACAGTTAAAAAGAAAGACCTTGTCATGAGGTCAGGACAAGATCTGATGTTATTACACAAGGAAATGGCTAAAGTTGGCTGCAAAGTTCTTCAGGTGCTCTGTTGGAGATAATACTCCTGAATTTTATTGGAGCTTGAGTTTTGAAGATGGTCCTGCTTAATTCTCAGCGTTGTCTTTGCGTTTTTTCGTTCATTTTTGTTATTGACACTGAATTTTCTTGTTTCACTTCTCTTTCGTATTCATTTCACTCTTTAGTTCCCACGTGTTAGAAAGTGCAGTTTCATTTAGACTCTTGAGAGAAGAAAGTCTGATTCCAGAGAGCAATTTGCAGCAATATATTTTCCTTGCCACTCACACAAAAACATCACTACTCCAACAGATATAGATATAAACAATGCTGACAGGCCCTCAAAACCAAATTCAGATTGTGAAATTGAGGCAAATAGCCCAGAGAACCCGAAATGTTCTGGTTTCTAAAATGCTGTCTGCTGTCAAAAATGGGGTAAAATAAAGCTTTGTTTACGTGTCGAGCAGAGTGTTTGTTGATCGAGTTTCTAAGGTGATGTAGCAGGAAATGCTGTTCTTGGGGAAAATGACATGAACAAAGCATGAAACTATAATTCAGCAGCTATTTGTCAACTGATAGCAGAAGAAAAAAAAACATTTTTATAAAGCAGTGAGAGGTTTTTACTGAAGTTTTTCTCTCCTTTGCTGGCATATATGAAGGCAGCTTCTCACCTGCTCTGCTCCTGGATATAACTACTTGCAAGAGCAGAGCTAAATCATTTATCAGAAGGAATGTTTCCATCAGATCCAAATATCTACACTGGCTGCCGTTTCTACGTCATGTCACGGATGAGATTGATGCTCAAGCAAGGTTATAATGTACCTGCATTTTCTCCAGATTGGTGCCAAGCTTGCTGAGTCATTTTCCCTGTTCCCATTCTGCAGCCGGCTGCTCGCTCGCTATTCCCTGTTATTTGTGTGGGTCGTAAGCTCAGCAACAGATGAGAATAAATGCTAATATTTCTTTAGGCTACCTCCCTAAGGAAATAAAGGTTCTGCTGCGCTGCTTTTCTGTGCAGGTACGTGTCCATCCCCCTCTCCCAAAAGCTTCTGAACCCATTAATGGATTCCAGATGAATTTGGGAGGAAGCAGATACTTCAAACTCAGTTATATTTCTGCAAGGTGCACAAGGGCAGGAGGGAGAGACTCGGATCAGGAATTGAAGCAGAACTCAGCCCTAACGCCTCCAGGTTGGCATCCACCTTCAAACCACCAACCCACCCCTAGCAGGCAATTAATCTCTGTGTAGTGACTCTGAGCCACAGCGCTGCCCTAATCTGCCTAGTACGGTTTTCTCTGGCTGGCAAGGGATATCAGGGAGAAGCAGAGGAACTGAGCTAACTCAGGGAATGAGCTGTTTTCTAGGCACAGTAATAGAGGAATTTATGGAGTATCACTATAAGCAACGGAAAAGTTAATACCTGGGAATGGCTGTACATTGTTTGTGGGAATGATTTAGCTTTTGTGTCAGTCCCAAAACAAACCATGGCAGAGGAGAAGGTCAGGCTGTTCCTAGAGCCAGCACAGCTGTCAGTCTGGTGCTGTGTTGCTCTTGGCACTAAAGCTAAGGGCCAAGATCCCCCACCCACACCTCTTCCAAGTGTGGATGTGTTTCCTCTGCGATGCCAACATCAGGTGAAGAGCAGCCTCAACCACAGGCTTCAGGCTACTGCAACTGACAGCCCCACTCTCCCATCTTCCTTTCTGACATAGCCTGGCTGTAGCTGAGGCTCTGAATTGGTCTGTGTTTGAGAGAGCCAAGGCTGGGGTGTCTCCTCATGGCTAGTGCTGGGTCTCTACCTTGGCTGGAGCCCTCCCGGTTGCCTAACGGAGATGGGAGAGCTCCAGCCCTGCATCTCCGCCTCAGGGAATGCTGGTCATGTTGGGACTGCAGACAGGATCAGATCCCTTCTCACCTGAGAGCAAAGGATTAATTTATGTGTCCTTTCTCCACCAGCTGATCTCGCTGGGAGCAGCCACCGGCGGGGGGACACCCTGACGCTGCCCGTACCATACGCACTCATCTCCATTGCAATTAGTTTGATGCAACAAACAGCTCCAGCGTGACAAACTCCAGGCTAAAAAAAGCCAGGACTTCATCTGCATAAACTGGATGCACCAAGTATGTATTGTGTGTCACCTCCCTTATGTCCCACATTTGTTCCTGCAGCAAATGGCATATGCTCCAGCAGTATCACGTGGTCTGAATGGACTCTTGGAAATACAGCAGGGAACTGATGCTGGTAGTCTTTGGAATTAAGACATTAGTTGTGATCCTGCTTATGGACCTATTCTGGAAGGAAGGTTTTTGCATATAAATTAAGATTCATTATCCTCTGATGAATAATCTATAAAATTGGAGCCAGCCTCCCCATCGATGAGCAAGTTATTATTTCTGGTTTAGCTGTTAGACACCAGCTGAGACCAGGGGCCTCATTCTCCTGGCCACTGTGTAGTCACACCCAAGGAGATGACCTCTGCCTTGAAGAGCTTACAAAGCAGAACAACAAAAGAGTGAGCAATATAACACTCCGGCAGAGCAAACACAGTGACCTTTTGCAAATGTCAAGTTAATACCATGATCTGGAAGTGGAAGGGGCTTATCAGAGGGTGGGTGGGTCAATGAGGATGGGACACACTTCGGGGGGGTGGGAATGAGATGAAGGAAAAGCCACAGCAGAAGCTGCGTGGTGTGAGATGCAGAGGAAGCGCATACAGAGCATTCTGTGGTCAATTGGTGCATCCAGGGTAAAAAATGGGGGAGAGAGTCTGATGACCCTGGCCACAGCTCACAGAATAACCAGCTCCCCAAAGTCTCACAGCCTGGAGAGGGGAGGTGGAGAGGGCAGAGGTGGACAGAACAGTTCCTCCTACGCTCTGGTTCCGCACAGGCAGCTGGAGGTGTGATAACCCTGTTTTGGGGCTGCTTCGCTCCGTGGCTCAGCCTCCTGCAGCTGTGTTTGCTGCAGCTGAGCCTCGGGGCTGGAGTGAGATGTAGTTCAGCTCTAAGCTGCTCTAAGTCCAGGGCAGCACATAATTGAATATTAACAGGAACAGCTCTAGGAGCTGCTGGGACTCAGGAAGTCACAATTCCTTCTCCGCCGCTCCTTCACCTTCGTGGGAGGTGATTGCTGGAGGCCTTAATGGATGTGAGATATAATATGCTTTCCTCACATTAGCCCCAGTTAGCAAACTGAGGCTTTAACCACATCCTACCCTCTCTGATCATTTCCTCATCCACCTCTTCAGCAGCATGAGAAATGCAGTAGCTGCAGCCACCCCAGCGACTGAGCAGAGAGGTGCAGAGACCATATGAACATTGATTTCACACCTCATCTCCCAGTGAATGAAGGGGTCCCACCTTTAAGGACCATCAAAATTTGCCAAATTCACATTATTGAATGCTTGGTCTCAGTATCATCCTCCTGGAAACAGGAATTATTTAGTTGCTGGATGGGGATCAGCCTACAGTCATGGTCGTGAGCATCATACAAGATCTATAAAGTGATATTTAAGTTGAAAACCTTTGGTACCATGCCTTTGTTAAATATTCAAGGTAAAATACAGCAGCAAATTCATAGGCACTTGGGTCTCTCCATGCTGCCTGATCAGCTGAACTGACTAGTTGCCCTCTCTAAAAATGTAGATAGATATCTTTCTCTCCTCAAACTCATGCTGTACATCTACACTGGGAAGTTCAGTCTTCACTCACGCTACTTTTACGGAGGAAGCTAAGTGCTTTGCAGGAAAAAAGATGCCCACAAAAACCCATCCCTGCCATCTGATCATTCAGAACTTGGTGTTAGTCTAAGAAGGAAGAAGGCAACATGTTCAGAGTACCAGAAAATTCCCAAAGACCCCGAGGGCTGTGCTGAACAGCAGTCAAAATCTAAAGCTCCTCCTCTTGTCTTTTTAGTCTCTTTTCCTTTTTTTTTTCCTTCTCTCTTTTTTCTCACTTTAAAATTCACAATATCCTCAATGTATTATTTTCCTTCAGGTCCACCAGCACTTGTTCATCACATAATTGCTTTCTTTTTCAAAAAACATGCTCCTATATCGCCTTTTTTTCTTTTTTTTCATTAGTTGAAGTACAATGGACTCTACCATGAGACTGCTCCTGGTTTTGTTTGACTTCTCTTTTCCTTTATCACTACCCAGAGACATCCAGCAGATTGTTTCATAATCTTCTTAGAGTTCAGAGTAAGTATATTTCTTCCAGATAGGAAGATAGCCTGCAAACGTCCTCCTCCTTTTTCCTCACCACCTGCTCCTCTTGAACAACACTTCTGGCAAACTTTATCCACGTATTATTCATTTATTCACAAATTAGATGTTCCTTCTTAAGGAAAAGTGAGGAACACACTGTTTCCCTGGCATGCAATGTATGTTTTTGCACAGCTGCTTTGCCCTCCAGCACACTCCCGAATTTTTGGAGCCTTCGGGAGCGAAGACCTCAGCACCAAATTCATCCCCAACAGCCACACGCTGTTTGTGAGAAGTCTGCAGAAAAGGAGGCCCTTCATTCTGCTTCTGGTGCACTAGGGAAGAGAATTGCTGGAGCTCTGCAGTGCACAGGAGGAAGGATTGCTTTTGTTATTGGTCAGGGAAGCTCTGTGCTGCGTTTGGTATCACTGGCTTCCTGCTGTTGTTGGATAATTAATTAACACCAACGGAGTGTTTGAAGCTCTGCTAAAGTGCAAACACAGGATTTGCGTCGATATTTCACATTCTGGCCAGGCATGGGGAAGATGGAAGCGCTGTCATGCCTCGAGGAGACAGTCATGGAACAGGGGAGATGGAGCAAGACCACGAATTCTCCCCGGTGTCTTGAGCAGGATCCAGACATCCCTGAGAGAAGCTAATCAACATCCAGAGAGGAATACTTACAAACCGATTTAGAACTTTTAATTCATATAAATTTGCTTTGAATTTGTGGGGTTTTCTTCTTTCCCAGATATCCAGTAACAACAATCTTTTCCAGTTTATTTCTGTGAGACCCAGAACAATTGTCAATAACCTTTTTATAAGTCTCCGCTGCCTTGGAAGGCAGTTTTCATCTTCTCTCACGTTTTTTCCCTCCTGGAAAAAGCAAAGAAGATCCTCCAGTTTTTTTGAACCACTCATAATTCTCATAGCTTTCTTCCAGCCCCTGTACAATTTGTCTATGACATTCTTCTACCTTCTCCTAGTACGGCATCCAGACCCACACCTGGTATTTCCTTGTTAGAGTGGAATCATTGCTTCTGATGTTTCACTCTTGTTCATACGCCCCAGAATCAGATTTGCTTTATTTTGCAACAGCTGTGTCCTCTGCAGTGCCTCTTTCACAGCTCTTTTTCCGTTGAATGCCTGCTTGACCAGAGTTTTGCCACTTTGCATTGACATGTTTTGTTGCTTTTTACTTTACTGAACCAAATCTAGTTGATTTTATACTGTTACTCCGATTTCCCAGCCACATTTTGGAACACATCCTCAGGAGTATTTATATAGTCTTTATTTTGTCATCCAAATAACTAATGAAAATATTAGAATCAGGTCCAGGAGCAAACCCTGCGGGAGCCCTTTTGGAAAACCTTCCAAATGCAAAGGAAAGGAATTAGTAATTCTTGTGTGAATACATTTATTTTCTTTTGAGTATGTCTTAAGATGATTTGACAGAGATCATAGTTCCTGGTCAGCTTATAGAAATGTCATATGAAATGGTGTTAAAAACCCTGCTTCTTTCAAAATACATGACATATTCTCCCTCTTCCTTATTCTATAACACAGTTGTTGGGTTCAGAGATGGAAACTGGATGGTTTTAGTGTCACTCCTCTATGACAAATCCAGTCTGACTGATTGTATGTTTTTCTATTGTCAGTCAAATGCTCACAAAGAGATCGTTGCACAGTTTATTGTATTAAAGTTTTTGCATTACACGGTGAACTGGCTGCTGTGTAATCCCCCAAGTCCTGCTTCCCCTTCTTTAAAACAGGCACTGTGTTTGGGATCTCCTCCCTTCTCCATGAGCTCTCCTGGATAATTACTAATGAGTCAGATTGTTCTGGCCAGTGCCTGAAGTGCTCTAGGGGGAACTTCATCCAGTCCTGCTGACTTGAATTTGCCTAACTTCTCTGAAGGATTTTAGCAGTGTTTATTTGCTAGTATGGATTGTCCTACCCTCTGCAGTAAAAGTGGTCCTGATAAATACCAGTTCATAATCTTTTTTTATAATATTTTATTTTCCTCCGTAGCTAAAGCATAAAAACTAATGAATGCTCCAGTCTTTTCTCTATTGTTATTTCTGTTCTCTCATTTCCATTAATTCAGTTATGTATAATTTCCACTGCCTTCCTCCTTTTTCAATACCTCTGCAGAGCATCCTTTTATCGCCCTCTATATCCCTTCCTAATGGAAACTCATTTTGCCCCTGGTCTTTCTCATTTTAGTCCTCCACTTGCTCTATTCTTTTACAGACATAATTTTCCTAGTCTTGTTTCCCACCGTTGTACAGCTTGATGTTCATCCTCCTTTCTCTGCTTCCCTCACTCCTTCCTTTCCTTGGAGGAAGATGTTCCATCATTTTCTTATCTCTCTCAATTTAATTAACGCCCACCTCCCTGTCCTCAGCAATCTCCTCCTGTTAGTCAGTCCAATCCCAAAGAGCTCCAGTGTCCTTGTCCCACAGGAACTTTGCTCCATCGTTTGCACTTCTGTTGCCTCCAAACACAGTTTCACACCCTCCTGCTGGTCTTGCAAGGCAGGTTTTGTACAGTCCCTCTTTGCAGAGCACCCTTGGCTCATTTGCCACATAGGACAGCATTATTCATTTTACTCCATTATTGCAGATCTAATTAATAATGAGTTTGTCTCTTAAACCCATGCTCACCTTTGCAATATGCCAGTCCTTGCCCTGTCTTTTTTCTCCATCCAGAAGGATTGAAAGAGGACATTTCCCAGCCCCTCATCTCTTTCCCTCTTCTTCCCAGGGCATGCATTTAGAGCTAGGAGGTTTCATTAAAACCCTTTTTAGGGTGGTAGATGAGGATGATGCTCCTGCAAGCCCTACAGAGATCACCTGCCTGCTGAAGCTCCCCTCTCCAGCCCGGTGTGAGACCAAGCAGGCTTTTAGGAAAGGCAATTAAGAGGTCTGACTGTACCATGCACTGAAGCATCCCTTCACCCTTTCAGATCTATAGTGTCCAGCACACAGATGACGGTTTTTTTTTCTCCACCAAAAATTGTGCTGCTATCTTTTAATAAATCAGACAACAAACCTGGGCCTATATGAGATGTATTAAATTAAGTCCCCAGCTCTCTGGGTCACTGTTCTTCATAAAATGATTACATCTCTAAACAGGGAAAAACACAAACCTGCAAGGTCACAGAGACCTGCAGTTCCATGCAGATCCACCTGCCCCTTCTTTCTCATTAACTGCACACAGCTGACTCCTGCTCAAGGCTTTCCTTAGGCTCTCCAGGCTCATGGGCACTCTCCACTGAGCAGGTCCAAGGACTGAGGTAGCATTTAAGCTGGGTGAATATATCTGCCCGCTTCTATTTTGGCAGAGAGCATTAAACAAGCAGCTCTCAGAGGGGCTACTGGTGAAGCTGGGCATTTCTGCATGCTGGAGGCAGCCCTGGGCTCACAGAGAACACCAGAAGAGTACAGGTTATTAAGATAACAAGGCTTATTGCTGTCATTGCCTGCCTATAGGAGATTGTTGAAAAGACAACACCAGATTTTGCTTGAAGTTGCACAGTGATAGGACAAGAGAAAATCAACTCAAGTGGCAGAAAAGGATGTTAAAACTAGATATTAGGAGGGGAAAAAATACAACTAAAGTAGTTAACAACTAGAACAGGAGTCCAGAGAGCTTTTGGGATCTCTATCCTCCCCTTTCCCAGGGAAGGACTCCAGGAAATCTGATGGAAGTGTATGAGAGAGGAGCCTGGAAATCCCTGAAGGTCTTTCCCTCCCCAAATCTCTGTGATGTTGAAATCCTGTGTGGTTGGGTCTGGGGCAGTCCTATTGCTGTCCTGCTCATTCCAGCTGATTGCCAACTAAATTACAAAGCTGCCTGAGCATGTTGGTTCTGTTTTGCATAAATTTGTAAGGATGCTCTGTGTGGAATCCTAAGACTGTATAATAGAAAAATCCCAGGTAATTACAAATTCATTGGTTTAAACCTGATCCCAAACAGCATCAAAGAAAATCTGATACAGGCTGTGATTAGTAATGAATTAAAGGATGCTAACCTGATTGATATGCTTGAGCAGTTTTATGGAAAGTCTGTCATGTCAAACAAATGAATGTTTTTTTAATGAGAATGTAAGTTTGGTTAATAAAGATAAGCCTGTTATAAATTACTTAGATTTCTGCAAGTTATTGAACAGTTCCTGAACACAGTCCCAATTAAAGGAAAACGGTACAAAACCTAATCTGGGATACTAAATGGATTAAAAACTATTTCAGCAAGAGATCTTATAATGCAATTTGAAATTCAATTAGACTAGAGATATTGAAGTCTTCCATTTATTTATTTTGGACCCTGGGTTGTTCAGTGTCTTTGGGATTGACCCAGAGGAAATGATAATAATCATCACTGATAAACTTGAAGCTGACGTGGAAGTTCCAGACTCATGGCAGGAGAAAGCCAAGGAAATAAGGTGAATTTAAATACAACAAAGTGCAGTGTCATTGTTGTTAAATGTGTGGATTGTGTTGGCAAGAAGAAAGACAGCAGCCTAGAGTGTGGGAACAAAACAGCCCAAATAATCCATAAATGTGATCATGCTGAGAAAATTTCGCAGTACCCCAACTCAACTAACAGCAACCAAAGTTTTTTCTTCTCCCAAGAAGCATTCAAAGAGCTGTTGCCAGGAGGTACATTCACCACCATGCAGGGATTTATATCAAGACAGTAGGAGGATATTGCTGCTACCCACCTACTTTGCACCTTGCAGGCTCTTGGGACACCACGGCCGTGATCCAGGGTGCCAGCCAGCAGCTCCAGAAGGGAGCAAGCCTCCACAGCACGCTCCAGATTTCTCCTCATCCTCCCCCTTCCTCACTCACCAGCACTGGGCACCAACTGGTTTGTTGGTACAAGAGAGGCTGCAGCCTCCTTCAGCTGTCACATGCTGAATCCCTGCCAGGTTTGTGTTGCAAGAACCGATGCCAGTGTTTTTAACCCAGAGTGTATTTGGCCCCTAGTCTTCTCCATGACATAGAATAAACATTAGGGAGGAGATTCAGGCTTCAATGAGAAATGCTTTCCCATGATACGTTTTCATTTTGGCATGCACACTGCTTATGATGAAAGGATCCTAAAATAATTGTATTAGATGAACCGTCTGTTCTTCTTGCTTTGAGGCCAGTACAGCATGACATTTCAGAGATAAAATGTTGTGGAACAGCCTCTGACTTACAGCCCAATGGAACTTTTCCGAAGCCATCCTTCTCCCTCTTTTTATTTGCTTGAGGTTTATAACCTGAAAACGTCAAGCTTGCATCACACTGTTGCCAAAAGATCGTCCTGTGCATTAGCTAAATCTTAAATTATCACCAAATTAATTTTTTTCTTCAGAAGTCTGATTCACAAGCAGTCAGCTCCCCTGTGGAAAAAACTCCACCCTTCCAATTCAAAGGAATTCCAGGATTCACAAGAAGCACTAGGTTTCCAAGAGGAGACTATCTGTCCTTAGAAGAACTTATTTCTGCCTGCAAGTTCAAGTGAGTCTACGGGACCTTAAATCAAAGGAGCCCAATGCCAGGTCAGTTGCTGAGTAACTGATCCTGATCGTCACATTTTGACCAGCTGGATGAATGACAGCAACAATTTCTTGGGATTGCGTCTGGAGTCTTCTGCATTTTCTTTCCTGCAATTAACTCATGACTGCAACCTTAACGAGGGGCAATTATTTTGAGTTGCAGATATGCGGTTTTGTGCCACGTCCTTTGCACAAAGGTATGTAATGATAAAACCTCTGACTCATTATGTGCATCGCTGAGATTATTGCAATTACAGGAAAGTGAGGGGAGCCCCTTGCCAAATGCTTTGAGAGCCACAGGTGAAAAGCGCTAGCCAAAAGCCACATCATTCATGCTGGGCCAGATCCTGCCTGGCTCCTTTGGGAAGTGCTCTGCAGCTGGAAACCAAGGGGAGAAAGGTTCAGCAGGTCCTTGCTGCCCTTTTATAGAATATTTTGGATTGGAAGGAGCTATAGAGATCACCCAGTTCCAACCCCCTGCCATGGGCAGGGACACCTCCCATTATCCCAGGTTGCTCCAAGCCCTATCCAACCTGACCTTGAACATTTCCAGGGATGAGGCAGCCCCAACCTCTACAAACTCTACTTTGTGGAGAGAGCTGTGATCCCATCACGCTGCTCTTGATGGACGAACACGGTGCTCCTTGAAGGAATTCAAGGTTGCCTCTCTAGCCCTCACCAGGCCACTCAACAGCAGCCCTGGGGGACACAAGCTGTCCCCAACACGTGCTGTGGCCTTTGATGCACCTGAGAGAAGTCTCCCCTGCATGTCTGCAGCTCTTTGGCTGTAGACAGTGACCACACAGGGCACAAGCTGAGCCTTCACCAGCACAACTATTTCTGTCGCTTTCACTTGGGATAGTTGCTTCATAGCTGAGATTTCTGAAAACTACTGAGGACAGTGATAAATGGAGGATGCTGGAAGTCTTAGCCGAAAACATGACAACTCCTGGCTCTAGGAGCTTGGGACTG
Source organism: Anomalospiza imberbis (assembly GCF_031753505.1). Lineage (NCBI taxonomy): Eukaryota > Metazoa > Chordata > Aves > Passeriformes > Viduidae > Anomalospiza > Anomalospiza imberbis. Next base: position 3,274,047 of record NC_089685.1, on the reverse strand, counting down.
GTGCTCCTGCCTGCACCTTAGCGAGGAAACGGGACAAGCCGAGCAAGGCATTTTTGTTGGATCATTTATTTATTGTTCTGTGCAAAGCACAGGGTGTAACTATCACCAGTCATTTTTGGCTATTGAGCTAGCACCAGACATCACTATGTTACTATTAGAGCAAAACATATTAGCTCATCATGAATTTACTTTTAGCCACGGTGACTGCACGGCTTTCCTGTTTTTGCGCAATGCTGCAGGACATGAGACAGATCCCACAGTCACAAATTCCTCCTGGGTGGAGGCTTGCTTGTTGCTAACAGCCCCATGGGTGTGGGGGCATTGCAGGAGCTTGTCTGTTGGACTGCTTGGAGCTTGGTCTGATCCAACAGTGACATCTACACCAGGATCAGGGCACAGGGACAAGCGTTGCCCACATTGTTAATTTTTAGTGTGGTCCCTGGTCTAGTTTTGGCCAAGGCTAATGAAAGCTCTCCGAGATCATGTGAGGGCTTGAGTCTGAGCTCTTCTGCTGGGTGGTTGGACTATGAGGTCCCTGTTCTGGAGGGTGGAAGAGCTTATCCTGGTGGTCAGATGCTGCCAGATGGACTCAGGGCCTGAGAAGACAGCCAGTATTGCTGATACTCCTCTGCTCTTTCATAGCAGAGTACACCATTACCCAGGTGTGCTCCAGGGCCTTTGGTTTGTCACAGACTTTTAATGCAATTAACACGCGTATTTCCTAATGGCTTTCATACTTCATAGCTAATTGTCCCCAGAATATGTGGAAGTGCATGAAATAGTCCTAAAAACCTCTTGCTCTTCAGTTCATCCTATTTTTCCAGCATCTCTTTCTGTGCTCATATGACTTCTCCAGATAAACATTTCAGAGAAAGGTGCTAGGAAATACTCAATAGTTGGGGTTGTCCCAAAGCAGAGCACTTGGCATCACAACCAGTACCTACAAACCATGGCTGGGACACTGCCCTGGCCACTTGCCTGCTCGTTCTTGGGGATTGTTGATGTGGTTTGCATGAGAACGTCCAAAAATGTCCTCTAAGGACCAGGAATAGGCATTACAGGTGTATATTCCGAACTGATCCCTGTGTCTTTCAATCCACCATATGGGATGTTCTAAAAGGGACGTTAGCAGTGCCTATACTGAGAAAACAGCTCCCTGCTTCCTGGGCCTTTCTTGCATGTGCAGAGCTGGACAACAAAGCTGGGGAAAGGTCTGAAGCCCTAGGAGAGGCTGAGGGAGCTGGGAAGGGGCTCAGCCTGGAGCAAAGGAGGCTCAGGGGGGACCTTGTGGCTCTGCACGAGTCCCTGACAAGAGGGGACAGCCGGGGGGGGTCGGGCTGTGCTCCCAGGGAACAGGGACAGAACAAGAGGAAATGGCATCAAGTTGCACCATGGGAAGTTTAGGTTGAATATTAGGAAAAATTTGTTCATGGAAAGGGTGGTCAAGCATCGGAACAATCTGCTCAGTGAAGTGGTGAAGTCATCATCCCTGAAGGGATTTAAAAGAGCTGTGGATGTGGCAGCTGGGGACATGGATTAGTGATGGGTTTGGCAGTGTTGGGTTAATGGTTGGACTGGATGACCTTAATGGTGTTTTCCAGCCTTAGTGATTCTGTGATTCTATGGCCATGTCCTAAATCTGTATCCAAGAAAGACCAATGTGCACCAGCCTGTCCTCTGTGCCAAGGACATCCAAGCCCCCAGGAGACCACCAGGTCCATTCCACAAGCCCTGGAGCAAGAGGATCAGGGCTGGCACAGGGAGCCCCCTGAGGCAGCACCCATGGGACCCCACCCATGCTCTCCTGCCTGGATCTTCCTGTGACCCCCAGGCTGGCTCCTTGCTCTTTAAGCCACCAATCACAGAATCACGGAATGGTTTGGGTGGGAAGGGACATTCCAGATTATCCAGTTCCACCACCTGCAATGGGCAGGGACACTTCCACTGTCCCAGGTTGCTCCAAACCCCATCCAACCTGGCCTTGGACACTTCTGTTGGGAAGGAGCTACTCAACCCTGCAGGTTTTTCCTGACCCATCCTGGAAGTCATGGGGCTGTGCAGCCTCAGTGGGGATATTACACACACTTATCTTCTGTTGACACTTCAGTTTTTGTTAGTTTTGGGTAAACAGGCTCCCTCCAGCAGAATAAGCTGTCTTTTGCATTATGCTGACTTTTTGCTGCTATAATATAAAAAGCACATGGGCTTCTGCTGACGCAGTTATTCCAGCAAAATGTTTAAGTATGAGTTTAGCCTAATTCTTTGACAATATTCCCAGATTTATTACATGCAATGAGCAAGCACAGAACAAGAATTTCACTGACAACCTCTGGATTGGAAACAGGCACAAAGAAATCATTTCTCTTCTCTGCAACATCCTAATTGCCCCTTTTACTCTCTGATGGACTGAAAGATTGCCAGTTTCCTTCCAGGTTTCCTTACTCTGTCTCATGCATTAAAAAAATCTGATTTTTTCCTAATGCCCTTCCTTGTTTGCAGTTTGAGTTTCCCTTAGTCTTTTCAGTATCTAGATGATACCAGACCTTCCAAGGTTTAAAACCCACAATTTCAATATAGTTTAAGTGATTTTAACATCACATTTCTTTCCATATGTATCTGTGGATTTTTAATGCGATTTTTCTGCCATGCTACTGATTTTTTAGCACTATCAAGTTGTACATTTTAATAAATACTAAAATAGCTGAAAGACAGTCCACTTGCAAGTGAAAATCAACTGCAATTTTAATGTTTCGTAATAAAGCTTTATGGGGAAAAATCTCGTAGAACTGGGTAAGGAAAGAAAGCAGTGGGAGTCAATAGAAATGTAACTTAGTTTTATAGAAGTTATTTTAAAATCTGCAGAGTTAAACAGAGAATAATTTAATTTTTACAGAGTTTTTAATAACCTCTAAAATTCTATTGCACTGATTTAATATCAGCTAAGAGCTCGACAAAAAGGTATAATTTCCTGCTAAATTCTATAGGATCTTAACATAGGTTTGTAACCTAAAAATAATTTTATGCCCAAGAGAGCAAAGTCTCTAGCATGAGACTGCCTCCCCCCAGCCGAATCTCTCTGTAAGGTGTTTTAGCTCCAGAACCCTTTGCTTGCTTTTTTTTTTTTTTTCTAATATTTCATCTCTACGCTGTTGAGATGAAAAGAAGAAAGAGGTTGTCTATTTCTTGTCTGCTTAGGCTGCCTATTTCTTGTCTGCTTAATAAACTCAACGTCTTCCCCTGTTTGCCCAAATCTCTGCTTTTGGAAGCTCCATATCATGTCATAAATGCTACTTGTTCTAACAAACAGGGATTTATTTACGGTGCTGAAAGAACTTTTTGTGCTCCCTGCCTCATTTGCAACATTATTCCCGATTGATTTCTGCTGTACCTATTATTGACTTGCCAGCAATATTCCAGAGTAAGGTTGGGTCTATGTCAGAAAAATTTGTTGCCTCACACTGAGCCTTTTTCAGCATCGTTTACTCAATATTGTTCCTCTACCCAGCTGCTGCTCCAATAAACCAAAACAGCTCGCTGTTGTCTGAAATGAAGAATAATTGGAAACACCATGCCTGCTTCTTTCAGCACAAGTAACAATTCGGCCATTTAGGGCTCCTCTAACACTCCTGAGCGCTGGACAACTCAAACGTTGGCTTCCTGCTAGCCAGGAATATTCAAACTCACAAACTCCTGGCAGTGTTTGCCTCCGCGCTGCACAAGGACGGAGCGGTCGGGATAAAGCCACACGAGGGATCTGAATCACCACATGAAAAAGCTGATGGGCAGAGCTGCAGCAACTTACCTGAGCTCTTCCCAGCCCAGGGTTTGCCTGGCACTTGGGAAGTAGGGAAGCCTTGAAAATGTTCTCCAGGAAAAAGCTGCAGGGGGTCTGCTGGTGAGTTCTTTGGGGTTCCCTTTGGTTCCTTGGGTTCATGCAGACCCCTTGTGTCTCCTGGGCTTGCAGTGTGAGAATGGAGACAACCAGCCATTGTTTCACCTGGGATGTTGAAGCTCTCAGAGGATTCGATGTGGGACCTTGGAGGACACACAGGATACAAGAGGTAGGGCTGGGATAGATCCCACCAGGGCTGGATGGCAACCCCCTGCTCCAGGTACTGGTGTCCATCCCCCAGAGGGAATATTCCAGGACCTCACTGTGTCCTACACTGAGCTATAAACCTGAGCAAGGCAATCCTCTGCCTGAGACAGCAAAGGGGATGTAGACCCAGCACAAAGCACAGCAGTGTTGTCTCCTTCCCAGCAGCTGGCTCTGACTCATCCCTTGGTTTCCCATCCTACCCATGACTTGTATCTGCAGGGTGATGCACCTGTGATGTCACCTTCTTCCTGGCTTTGACCCCCCTATGACACATCCAGTGGCAAAAGTGTCTCCCACACTTCTGCCTCTCTGAACTTCAAGCCCTCTCCTGTTGTCTTGGGATCACAGGGATGCTGTGTCAGGAGCTCTCTTTTGCGTAGGAAAACAAATTTCAGTTCTTTAAACACAAATACCTCCTGGCTTTTCAGGAAGACATGGGCATGACACACTCAGGAGGAACTGGCTCACCCTTGCTCATCAAATGGAGAAGATCTAAGACACCCCACCATCCTTTGATCTTTTCAGTCAAAGGTTGGACTCAATGGTCTTGGAGGTCTTTTCCAATCTTATGATTCTGTGATTCTGTGTCTTGAAGGGATTTTCAGATGCCACGAGTTTCACTGGGGAGCCAAACCATCTGGGAATGGTTCTTTCCTACAGAGTCCAACTTAGCCCTTTGGCAATGAAGATCTGTGGATCCTTCCCGAAGGAAACCATCCCCAGCACACTCTGAGCCCTGGTTTTGTTGCTTTTTTTGAAAGACATAAACCCAAGGTCCAGGATGAACATAGAGCAATAGCAACTTCCATGATGAAAGTATCTAAAAAAATACATGGAGCTTGTACTTTACTTTTGGACCAGAAAACGTAGAGCGGAAGAATCCATGAGTTGTTCAGAGGATGAATGGATGGATGGATGGATGGATGGATGGATGGATGGATGGACGGATGGATCCCTGTGTGACAATGGTATAATGCTGGTCCATCTCCCAGCCCAGGCATCCCACTGGGCTGGATTTCACCTGTACCGCAGGCAGGAAAGAGGAAACACCAGGAAAACCCACCTCTGATCCCATTATTCATATTAATTGGCCACAGTTTAAAGCCTGTAATGAGAGAGGATGGGGAGAGGGAGCAGAACTCTGGCAACAAACCTCACATCTGGAGGCACAGCATGGCCTGGGAGCATGAATCTGCTCCTACCCTTCAGCATGGGCAGAAATTGGGCAGAAATTCAGGCAATAAAGAGAATAATGAGGTTATTTTTACCCTCCAAAAAGATAATGCCCACCCACCATGCAAGAATGGGTGAGTTAAATTGCCCAACGCCCCTACGAGTAAAACAGGCTCCAGGCTCCTCTGTCTTTTGTATTGGTAACAGAAAAAAAAAAATTAAAAAAAAAAAAAAATAAAAAAAAGCTGGAGATGGACACACAGCCCAGCAAAGCAGCAGAGCCAGCAGGAATTCTCAGGGGAGATGTCCTGGCTCTACTGGAATGGATGGAAATCCTGCCACCAGATTTTCTGGGATTTCAGCCCAGGACTTTTGGATACTTTCTGCACACTTCTCTTGCTGTCTCTGCATGATATAGTGAAGCTGCAAGAAACATTAGATTGCATCATTGCTTGGGCATCCCATGAAAAAAGCTCTGGCAATGCATTTTTTGGGCTACTGGAGTAATTTTTGCCAACTCATGTGGCAAATCTCTGACTCTGTTTTAAAAGTATAACTGGCTGGCACAAAGGCATCCTATGTTATATCACATTTATTTATTTGTCCCTGGAAGTCCAGAGTGGTATGAGGAGAGCAGCAGGGCCCGTCTGGAAAATGTGTTGCAGGCCATAAAACACTGTCCTTTGAGTGTGAAAGGTTAGACTGAATCATTCAGAAATCTTTTCATTATTTACAGGGGTTAATTCTGGGATTAAATTGGTGCATCCTCCACAGTGTTGGGTGATGCCTTCAATGAGACAACCCACAACCTGTCTGAATGGGGCAGGGGGAAAAATCCCCTCACCTTCACTGTGGAGGATGAGGAGAAATTCCACCTGGGTGGCCAAGTACCCAAAGAATACCTGAAGAAATCACAGAATGGTTTGGGCTGGAAGGGACCTTAGAGATCACCCAGTTTCAACCCTCTGCCATGGGCAGAGACACCTTCCACTGTCCCAGGGCACTCCAAGCCCTGTCCAGCCTGGCCTTGGACACTTCCAGGGATCCAGGGGCAGCCACAGCTTCTCTGGGCACCTGTGCCAGGGCCTCACCACCTTCATAGGGAGCAATTTTTAAGAAAATGAGCAGATTCAGCCAAGAAGAAGATTTGGAAGAACAAGACCTTCTGTGGTCAACGGCCAGGATATTTCTTTCCCACCTCATATGTAGGATGCAGCTGGGGGTCATTGTATTGCTCAGGTTATGGAATTGGGTTTTATAAACAGGGAAACTGAGGCACGTGCAGGGGAATGAGTGCACAGATTTGCTATCACCAAACAGGTTGGACATAGAATGGAGGGTGTTTCCTCCACGTGGCCAGGGCATGCCATGTCCATCCTCTGCTCCATAAGATCCCCCTCACACAGGCAAGGAGCTCACACACAGCATTTTCTAGAACAACTGCCTTTTCCTTGCAAGTCTCCTTCCCAAGCTGTGAGGAGGCCAAACCACACTTTGTAAGATGCACCTGCTGAAGCCACCATCTTCTAGCTGTCTTGTTCTCCACGTGGTGGGAGACTCCTGGGAGAGAAGGTGTTTTTTGAGGCAGATCCCTGTGTAGAACATCTCCCTCCCCAGCCTGTGCTCAGGCCGTGGGTGGCACGGCTCATCCCTGCTGAGCTGAGCTGAGCAGTCACAGGGAAGCAACGAGACCGGTGCCAGCAGCACCACTGGGGTGTCACCACCCCTGCCACAGGCTGCAAACCCCAAAATTCACTGCTGGTGTAGTCACTGTCCTCCATCCCAACTGCAGCGGCACAAAATGCTGCCAAACAGCTGCCGGTGCTGAAATGTCTGCAGGAAAAGCAGCCGTGGGCATTCGGGGAAATATTGTGGCTGAAGTCATCCGAGCTGGTGCAAGGAAAACGTCCAAACCCTGAAATCAGCCAGCAGCCATTGGGTACAGGAGCAGTGGGTCAGGGAGGCAGATGGAGTCGTGCACATCCCGTCTGAGTCAGGGCCTTGTCAGCGCCGTGTGACCGGCAGCAGGGACGTGATAAAGCCCGAAGTGCTGGAGCACATCCCAGCAGTGAGTGGTGCACAGTTGGCTCAGGGGAGGCACTGCTGGCTCTGCATGGCTCCTCCTTCTGACACAGAGCTCCCCTTGGAGGAGAGATGGGCTTGGCGAGTGTCCCAGCCCGGGGAGACGTGGGGAGTTCAAATCAGAGTCATGAGTGGTGTGAGATCATCTGGTTGGGCCTTTCTGAGGTGAAATGCTGATGCATTCCCCTGGTTAGCCCAGCGTGGGGGTCCCTGCACATGCCCATGTGCTCCAGCCCAGAAAAGCATCACGCAGGGAAGGAGCCACCACTCACGTCACCACTCGTTCCAGTGGTAGATCGTGTTTCCTGCTGTGGTCTTGAAGCTCTTCTCTTCTTTGAGCTTGTCTGGCTTCCACTTGGAGTCATTTGGTCTTGCTGTGACTGTTTGATGTTTAAAGACCCCATGAGAGCCTGCTCCCTCACATCCTGTGGAAGGGCAGACTTCTGCCCAGCTTATCAGCAGCTAAAAGCCAGAATTTCCTGACCACTCCCTCCAAAACTTTGCCTCCAGCCCCCAAGGCATTGATCACAGAATCATGGAATCATGACAGCTGGAAAAGCCCTCTAAGATCATCAAATTCAACCACTAACCCAGCACTGCCAAATTCCCCACTAAACCCCATCCCCAGCTGATATATTCACATGTCTTTTGAGCACTTCCAGGGATGGGCACTCCACCACTTCCCTGGGAAGCCTGTGACAGTGCTTGACAATATTTTCAGTGAAAAGATTTTCCCTTTCAGATGAAGACAACATCCTCTGGTGCAAATTGAGGTTGTTTCCTTTCATCCTATTGCTGGTTTCTGGAGAGCCGAGCCCAACCCCCCAGGCTGTCCCTTCCTGTCAGGGACTTGTGCAGAGCCACAAGGTCCCCCCCGAGCCTCCTTTGCTCCAGGATGAGCCCCTTCCCAGCTCCCTCAGCCTCTCCTGGGGCTCCAGACCCTTCCCCAGCTCCGTTCCTTACTCTGGATGTGATATTTCTCTCCTGATCCTTTTACCTCTTTTCCAACATCCTCTCACAGCCACGAGCAGGACAGAGCTCCCCACCATGCACAGAAAGGAGGACGTGATTCTTACAGAGGGTTGGCATCAACCATTTCAGCCAGTCACACTGGGAGACCATATTGAGTTCTTTCATGATCCCATCTTTCAGAGTATAATCCTTCAGCAGACAGGGATAACCAGCCATCCTTCTCCCTTGGTGGAGAATTTGCCATTAGCAAGTATTTAAATATTTAAATTAAACTCCCCAGAGTTTGCTTGGGGAGCCCAAGTCAATCTATTCATCCACGTGTGATCAGAAAGAGGCACATCAGCAGCAATGACTCTGTGTTTACCACCAGACTCCTCATCCCTGTGACACCTCACCTTCCAAATTGCATTTGGTGCTAATTCCCAGCCAAAGCTGGAATTTGAGGTCTGCCAGGCAGACACTTTTTAATCCATTTTGCAAATAATAATTTGTGCTCATTTTCAGTGCCAGTTTTTTAATGGAAATATATCCCCAAAGAGGGAGTATGGGGTGCGAGGACAAAGGTCTGAGCATTTTGTACTGTCATCATTACCTCTATCAAACAAACCTGTAATTTCACTCTAGAATGCTAAGCCAAACTCTGTTAAAAATGCTGATTTTCTATCAAAACCGACCTGATTGATGCTGATTATATTCTTGTCATTTTATAGCATATGGACTGAATTGTACGTGCACTGTTTTGCATGGGACTGTTGTCATGTCTATAATTACCTGTGCTGTCCTGCTCGCCTTGTCATCAATCAGCACTGGATGGGGCTTGGAGCAACCTGGTCCAGGGGAAGGTGTCCCTCCCCAGGGCAGAGGGGTTGGAAGAGATGTTCTTTAAGGTCCCTTCCAACCCAAACCATTCTAGGATTTCATGATTCTATTATTATCCTTCTCCTGGCCTTCAGGAGTTCCTCCATATGCCAAAACTTGCAGAAATATTAACACAAGCAATCCAGAGGCCTATGGAGGCAGCTCCTGAGGACCACTTGATGCAAATTTCCTCAATGGCTAATCTAAAAATATTTGTCTGTAGTAGATATCCAATATCCTCCTTGGTTCTACCAACAGATGAGACTCATCTCACCTAATTTTAGCTGCCAAAACGTCAGGTGTTCGGTGTGAGCCAAGTCTGGCCTCCCCCTCTCTAGTCAATGGAGGGAAGCAGTTTTAGAAAGCAACTCATCCCACCCATCTCTGGAGTGACTGAATCACTCTCCAGGAGAGGTGTCTCTCTCCATCAGCTGCTTAGAAAGGCAAAGCAGGCGGCTGCATCAGGCACTGAGGCTTGGTAGCCCTCTTCCCTTCTGGCAGTGATTTAACATCTCCACTGCAAGCATTCCTGTGGCAAGCACATTTCCCTCTCTCTCAAGATTTTTATAAAGGTGCACAGAGAGAAGTGAAAGAGAAAACAATTTCTATTTCTGCTCCTTATTTTTCTCTTGTGGAATGTGTTTGGAGAATTGTTTACCTGGAGCGAATGCCTGGTTGGATCACGGTGGATTGTTTGGGACTGATGGCCAATCAGATCCACCTGTGTCTGGGCTCTGGAGAACAGGGTCACGAGTTGTGAGTGAGTTAGATATGAGAGTTAGACAGAGTAGCATGCAGTTTTTAGTATCCTCTTTTATATAGTATATTAATGTATTATAGCATAATTATAATAAAGAAATCATTCAGCCTTCTGAAATAAGTCAGACATCATCATTCTTCCCATTGGGTTCACCAACATCTACAACACATTCCCTTTGCTCCTCATTTACCTTTAGTACTACTCCTTATCTTCCTTGTGCCCCTCAGCCCAACCATTCCTGTGTTGCCTCTCGCAGTTACAGTTCCCCTAATTAATTGGTGCATGACACTTTCTATCCAGTGTCTATATCCACTTCTTCCCCTGCTTTTTGCTGATTATATTCTGCTTTTTATTTCTTCGTGCTGCTTTCGTCTTGCTATTCACCCAAGATGAGCACCACACTGAACACTTGAGTTTTTTGGACATCCTAAAAAAACTCCTCCTCTCAACCTTGCCTTTTCCACTCAAGGGGCTCTATGTCAATGTTTTATCCCATTTCTCTCCACAGCTTTGGGAAACCTACTGTGCCACCAGCTGCTGTGTCTCTCTTTGGGTCTGTTCTCTCTTAGTTCATACCAAATGCTGTTGCAGGTGATGCTCATGAGGCTGTGAACAGCCACCAGTGATAAATATAATTTTATCTGTCATAATGAGGCTTGAACCAGTTGGCTCACATTTGGTGCAAGACCATTTGTGTCAGAAATTATCTCCTTAAATTTTGAGAAGGCTTGGTGATGTTTTTTTCTGCTGGCTGCAGGAAACTTGTGTTATACCTGACTCATGCTGACGTTCCTCTTAACAACAGTTGCATTTTCTGTAATGTGTTATGAAGATGAACTCGGAAAAAAGTTCATTTGGCTTTGTTCTTCAACTGTGTGACCCATGTTGATTCTCAGAAGCTACAAATAACTACTCTTGATCTTGACTACAATCAGCCTGGCTTGATTTTAAAACTGAGAGGGTGGAGAAGTTATATGAGCCAAAAAGACCAAGCTTCTCATCATGTTTTACCAATAAATCAGAAAGAAACATTGAGACAAGCCCCTTTTTCTCTCCATTTCTCTGTCATAGTAAGGGGAACAACATCAGCTCTGCTTTATAAAGGGTCCTGAATTTCTTGGTTGGGAGAGGTTGCAGAAGTACAGGCAGTTACTACTGCAGACTCATGCTCCTAAAAGGTGTTCTGGGTTTGGAGAACATTCAGATCTAGTTTCCCTTTCAAATAAAGAGGCTCACATGATTACCTCTGTAATGAGCTGGGACCTGCAAAAAAAAACAGGCTGTAAGTACCAGAGTTCAGAAGAAGCATTAGTACAAAAGAGCTCCTTTAAATGCCCCGGAGCCAGATTTACAAAGACAGATAAGACACGGCCTGTGAAAAATCCGACACCGAGTTCAAATCTCAATTCTCCTAGGACTCATATGTATTCATTTCTCCTCCCTCCCTCCCTTCCCTCCTTCCCCGCTGCTTTTGCCAAAGGAGATGAGCTGGTTACTGTTAATGGCATCATCCCGAGCGTTTCTCGTGTTGCAGCACCGAGACTTGTTAAGGAAAATCCCCGTGTAATGGCATTACTCGGCACTTCTGTACAGGACCTGCAGCTGGGAGCTCCGACACCATCCACAAGCACAAACTGATTAAACCCCACTGTGCATCACCCCCCTTTGCCAAACACCACGCCAGGGCTTGGTGGGCTTTGCTGGTCCCGTGGTTGAGTGGGAGAAGAAAGCAGGGGCTGGTTCTCCTGCCTTTCTGGCTCCCTCCATCCACACCCTGGCTGGGAGTGGCCAGTGAAGCTTTTTGTGCAGCCTGTGCTAGTGGGGCACAGCTGCAAAGTGGGGGGTTTGCATGATCCCTTCTTGATTTGGCGTATTCCCTCCTCCCCTCTCCTCCCAGTCCAGTGCTCTGAGAGGAAAAAGAAGTGATGATCCACTGGTCGAGAGAAGTTTTCTGTCTGTGCATCCCAGTGGTGGGAATTCAACTGTGCAACGGGTTAAGGGCTGGACAGCTCCAGTCAAAGCAAGGTGACCAGACTCCCCTGGTCCCACCTCTGCACACCAGGTCTGCCAGCATGAGGGAGAAGCATTTCCCAAAATCCTGACCCCGAGGTCCTTCTTAGCTACCGAGATCCTTCCCTTCCACCAAGCAGCAGAGGAAATGCTCATGCCTCATGCAGGAAATGGTGCAGCTGAGCAAATCCTCCCTGTCCCTCCCTTAAATTATTTAATGTCCTACAGGAGCAGAAGATGACCCCTGCTAAGCAGACTGTCAGGAGAGCAGCAGCCTTTGATGCAGTAATTGGAAATTTCCATTCTTTGCTTGCAGCCCTGAAAAACAGAAGAGTCTAATATACTGGGAAATCTCCATGCTGAGCTAGGAAATTTCCATGATGGAAATTTTTAATGTATTCTCTGGCTTTAAACTACACAGGTTGATGAGGCTTGGGGTGTTTGTTTTGTGTTTTGTATTGTATTTGGGGGTTGTGGTGTGGTTTCTCTTTCCTTGTTTGCTTTGCAATTTGCTTGAAAGAATCAATGAGTGGCTTGTGGGAAGGGCTGGAAAAATCAGCCTGACCAGAGGAAAGTGATGTATTTGCAGGAGAAACACGTGCAGGACTGGCAAGGCACCTGTAACACTCCTGGCCAAGTCAGAGATAATGAGAACCTGTATTTTAACGAGACGGTCACTGCCAGAGGACAGAGATGACTCCGCAAGAAGCTCTGCAGCACAGCTTGGAAAGGTTGGAGCTTTTGATGCTCTTTCAAAAAGCCCAGGAGCCCAGAGGGTGAATATATCTTTCCCTCAAATGCTTTGCAGACTGCACAAGGAAAAAGCAGGTAAATAGCGGAGAAACAGCTCTTAAGGGGAACCTGCGTGAGCCCTCGGTCCAAATACCTGGCAGCTCTTGCCGGCGTTTTGAACAGAGAGTTCTCAGGGACAGAAAATATGGGAGGGAATTGTCAGCTGTGCTGTAAAAATGATGATGAGGAGCTCGTAGGAGCGAGGGTGGGAGGACAGCAGAGGAAACACATTGGAAGCAGAGCTGCCGCCTTTCCTGACTGTAGCACTGGGACTCTGCACGGGCTCTGTGTTGGCTTCTGCAGATCTCCCAGGCTGAGGCTCTGCCAGGGCTGGACCCAGCTCCCTGTTCCCTGTCCTGTTCCATATTGCTGGTGAGGTGGCTCCTGTTGATGTCAGGCAGCAAAATGCAAAGTGGCCCTGACATTTCAAAATAACAACGTGAAAACAAAATCCTACCAAGCCCCAAGATCCCTCAGAAAGTGAAGCCCCTTCCATCCAGTGGGACAAACCAGCAGAAGTGGTTGGTTTTATTACCCACTGGACTATTTATTAAGCAGAAATTAGGGATTCATGGAGGTGGAGACATTGCAGCTTCATTTTGTCAGGCAGGTCCTTGTGAGCAGCACGGGTGGGGAGGAAGGGAGGGAGCCAGCCCCACACCAGGGGCTCTGTCTTTTGTCCACAGGAGCCATGTGGGGCCAATACAGATACAAAAACCTGCACAAAGCCAGCCTAATCCAAAGACAATGGGAGTTCTTGACTGGCTTCCTTCTAATGCCCCAAAAGGTGTTTACTCCCTTCAGCCCCGGGCTCCCAAGTGCATTCAAGGTGTTCCTGCCAGTTCCCAGGGTGCAGGATCTCAAAGGAAACACAGAACTGGGATGAATGGCTGGGTGAGCAGTCAGTTCTTCACATCCAAGCACACAAAACCAAAAAGCAAACTCGTGGCACAGCAGGGAACTTCACCTCTCTTCCAGCTGGAACAGATTATTGCACCAAAATATCAAAGGCTTTATTTCACTGTGCTCCTACAGGGCCCTTTGAGTACAGAATCACAGAACCATTGAGGTTGGAAAAGACCTCTAAGACAATCAAGTCTGTCCATTAACCCAGCACTGCCAAGGCCAACACTAAACCACTTCTCCAAGTGCCTTATCTACATGCAGTTTAAATTCCTTTGGGGGTTATGATTCTACCACTGCTCTGAGCAGCCTTTTCCAGTGCTTGACAGCCCTTTTGGTGGAGAAATTTTTCTGAAATTTTTCCCAGTCTGGGAGAAGATGTGTTCAGGTGTCAGTGAGTGAGAAGAGGTAGGACAGATCCTTCTGAGCACAAATCCTGTTGCCATTGGGTCAAGTCATCAGAGTATTCTGAAGTTCTTTGCTTGTCCATCACTTAAGCCCTAAATACCAAGACGTTAAAATAAGTTTTCTCTAATGGAGCAAGAGCTGAACTGTTGAGTGGCTGCCTGGGATGTGTTGACTATAGATGACAAAACAACAACTAAATCCTGCTCTGAGTTTGCAGCAAATGCAGAGAAGTACAAACCCTTAGGGTACAATCCATCTCCCTGTAAACGAGACACCACACTCCACCATAAGCAGAATTACTGAGCTCAGTGTCTGGCTCCACAACACAGGTGGGTGGATCCAAGCCTCTCAGACTAAAAAAGTGGGTGACTTTGGCTAGACAGATGGCTTTGTCACTGAGCTCTTGTATTCATTTAAGTGTCCTTCAGTCTGAGTCCATCTGCTGTCTCCTGTGCCAAACACGGGAGGTGGAAGCCACCACTGGGGTGAGGTGAGTCCTTTGCTCTGGGTTTGTACTCCTTGCACAGCCCATCCTGGTCTATACATGCAGTCCCAGGTACAGGCAGAATCTGAACCATGTGCTGCTTCCCTCTGAGTTTGGTTGTTCACCTGGGGGAAAAAACCCACAAAAACTCTGATGGATTTTCGCTGTCCTTTGCTAATGACGATATATTTTTATTTTCAAGGATTTCTTTATTATTTCCTCTTCACTGCTGTTGCCAAAGAGTCACTTGAGTCATTTCCTCCATCCTGGAGCTGAGCCAAGCTCAAGATCAGGTCTCCAAAAATCAGGACCACGTCTTTGAGTGGGAGATGAGCTAGATCCCAGAACCTGGTGTCCTGAGGCTGGCACACGGCTGGGCCACTGCTCCGGGACTGGGGAACTCGGGGTGTGATTTCAGGCTGCTGCTCGCTGGGTTTTTCCACTTTGCGAGCTCAGCTTGACCTTAGAGCTCAATTCACCGCTGGCTGCCTGAACCCAAGCCAGGTGTGCCACCAAACAGGGTCACACCTGAACTTTTTGGGCTCAGGGAGTCATTCAGCCCAAGCAGGGAACATACCCCCAGGCTGGCTAATTGCTGTTTCTTGCTCCCTGCAGATGGAGAGGGCAGGAGGAGGGCTAATCACTGCTGTCTGTGATGGCATAGCAAGCGGTCTGACTTTTGGACCTCTCCCTCAGGGGCTTTACTCCTGAAAATGATTTATTAGGATGGTCTGTTTGATTTGATATGATACGGATGTGCCTTATGGGTCGCAGAACTGAAATCTGACGAAGAATCTCCAGCAAATGCTGCCAATAGTATTTTGCCTCTCAGAACCTTCAGCAAATGCTTCCAATAGTGTTTTGCCTCTATTCCCTTCCATATTGCAGGAGATTTACTAGGTTTGTGTTTTGAGTGGGTGGGGTCTTTTAGCTCAATAACAGTTTTGCCAGTCTAGGTGAAGTTTTACCAGCTTACAGAAACTGTGCCTCAAATTGACAACTGAATATTCACAGCTGAGATTTACATCGAGACTGAAGCTGTTGGAATGATCAGTCAGTCAGGGGCAGCCATGCTTTCTGGCCAGCCAGAATGATCCCATCCAAAAGGAATCAGCTCCAGAGTGGCGCCGGTGCCTGGTCTGTGCAGGGTCACATGGTTGAACCGTCAGGAGTTGTGATTCCACCATGTATAATTCATGAGCAAAATAAGGAGCCACATTTGGTAAAGAAGCTGGTGCTTATGAATGATGCACTTACCGCTCTTCTCTGGTTCTCTTAGCACTCCTCCCAGATGCTGGAACATTATCCACATTATACATTCAACAGGATCTCTTCCACCCATTTTCCAAGGAGAATTTTTACTGTTCCCTGTTAGCTTGGGCTCCCAAGGAAGCAAGGCTGATGCTTTTGAGCACCGTTTGTTTGGAGCCGCACTTCCATACCTGCCTCTCCAGTGCCTCTCAGAGCTGTTGAACTTGGTGGGCATCCTGATCTGAATTTAATAGATGGAGAAGTGAAAATTGCCCAGAGAAGCTGTGGCTGCCCCATCCCTGGAAGTGTCCAAGGCCAGGCTGGATGGAGCTCTGATCAACCTGGTCTAGTGGAAGGTGTCCCTGTCCATGGCAGGGGGCTGGAACTCAATGATCTTTAAGGTCCTTTCTAACCCAAACCATTCTGTGATTCTATGAGCGTTTTTGGAAGTTTAATGAAAGCAAGTAAAGGGGAGCAGCAAGGAAAAGAAAGATTATAGGCTGACTGCAACTCCCTGGGGAATCCAGAGAGAAATGAACTCTTTTAAGACCTTTGACTGCAAGCAAGGTGAGCCTCAACCCCATGAGGCACAAGAGAATTCACACTCAAAAGGCATCCTTATCAGAAACCTTAACTGTTGCTACCATACCTAGTTTAGGGAGTTTTAAAATTTATTTAAAAGTTGTCATTTTAAAGGGATAAGTATCTTGTGGTGCAGCATCAGAAGAAAAACTGTGAGAGGCACCATTAGCAGGTGGAGCCAAGCAGAAAGTGCTGCCTCCCATTGTGATGCTGTGTGGGGCTGAGCAACCCAGAAAGAAAATATTAAACAGAAACAGGCTGTGATATTGGCTGACAGCCTCAGCATAGGCCCGGGGGTTTGGAAATCCAGGATCAAATCATGTCTGTGATAGCAACTCCTTTTATTGCCCACACGGACTTGGGGGTTTGGCTACCTTAGTTAAAAGGAGTGGGGATGATGGAAGCTGTCTCACAGGATCGTTCCTGTCCAGCAATATGAAATCACTTGATGTGCTCAGAGGTTGAAAGCACCCTGCAGTGAAATAAAAGGCACCAGCCATCACTCCTGTAGGCATTCTATGCTTCTCCCTACCTTTGACAGCTGCCACGCTACGGCAGAGATTGTTCTGCTCAGTCCCAGCTTCAGAATCCAAATTTAGAATGTGTCCTATGACAGGAATCATTTACATGACAAAATCTGCCTTTCTCCAGATTCCTCTAATTAAGTCCTGCCTCCCTCGCAGCTCTCACGCTGGTGGAGCGTTGCAGGGAAGCCGCCGTGGGAAAAGCAGCATGTCTGTCTGCAGGATGCTCTCCTGAGCCCACCAGGGTGCAGCTGCTGCTGCACATCTATCTGTGGGATGCTCTCCTGAGCCCAGCAGGATCTAGTTCAGTGCTGAGTATCACAGGGTCAGCCCACACAGCCAGAAAAAGGTGTGAGGGCTCCTCATCCTCCTGCAATCCCACCATCAAGCTGCAGATGTGGCAGGAGAAGACTTCCCTTGGAACAATTTTTAGGGCACATTTGGATGTTTTTGTAAAGCCTGCTGTGGGTGCCTGATTAAGAATGGATGTTGGCAAATTTTTGGCATCACCTGGCTCTCCACTGAGTACCTGTGGTGGAAAGATCCACCATGGTCAACAGCAGTTTCTGACCTCCAGAGGATGTGCTGAGCTGCTAACGTGCCTGGCAGCTTGGAATCAGAGCTACATGGCCACACAAATAGGAGGATTTTAGGAAATCCCGCATATCCTTCAACATATTCTAGGAAAAAAAAAAGGTCCTTTCTTACTCTTCCTGGGGTCACTGAGGATGTCTGAGCTACTTGAAGCAGAGTACAGTTTCAAAGACTTCCTCCTTGAATAACTGCTGTCTTCCCTACTGGGAAGATCTTACGCCTACCCGGCAGAGGAGCTTCTTCCTGCCACGGGAGGGATGTGCGTGGAGCCTTCGCGGCGCTCCCCACTCTGCAGCCCTCAGGAGGGTCAAACCCCGCTTCAGATCTGCCGGGATCCCTCATCTGAGGCAGCCACTGCTCTCCCAAAGCTGACCGAGCATTGCTCGGTGTCCGCACGCACTGTCTGAGTTCGTGGCACAGATCAGAGGGTTCATGGTGCCACCCAGGCTCGGGGCACAGGGACAGGGTGGCCACAGTCAGTGAAACACAAAGGAAGGAAGGGCGGCACTGGCAGCTCCAAGTGCTGCTGCTCATCAGGCTCCAAAAAGCCTCCCTGGGATGGGTCAGTGTTTGTTCTCCACTGGTGGCACTCGGCCATCCCTGCGAGGTCTGGGCGGGATTTGGTGTTGCCGATATTTCTCCAGACAGGGGCACGTAAGCAGCTGGAGCAAGAGCAGCAGGAAGCTCCAGGAACCACAAGAGCATTTGCCAATGATGCCAATGGAGAAGCTCTTCCCATGGAGCAGCTCTTGCTCCTGCCTCCACATGTCAGGATGGATCATTTCAGAGGAGTCACAGGCTCCATGCCCTCAAACTCAGCGCCAGCTCCGGGAGTGACGCTCTCATGCTCCTCATGAGGACAGTGTATTCCTCCCTGTCACCCAGCCAGGCGGTGAGTCCTCTGCCTACCCCTTCATCAAATTCCTGCTGAGAGCCATGGAGCGTTGCCATGGGAGAGAACACGCAGGATGTGCTGGCCACCAGCAACACCTGGGACTCAGCCATTATTGGGAAAAGCCCTTGAACCTCCTTTCCATGAACCCACAAACTCCCCAGCAGCACCTTCTGGTGCTGCCAGCAGGCCCTCCCTGCCTTTCCTCCACAGTTCAGCACTTGGGGCAGGTGCCTGAGCTTCCATGGATACAAAATTCCTGCCATAGGCAACCTGTTATCCCAAACAGGAGCACATCGATTCCATACCCGCACCCTCTGTGCAGGAGAAGGGATCATTTCACTCAGTTATTCCAGCCAGATTCCACCAAAGCGATCACAATTCAGGGTCTGTTTCTGTGTCCGGTGCCAGCCACATAATGCTCTTAATCTTGGTGATTGTAGTTTATTAAGGATCTTGGAAACTGGGAAAACAGCTTTCAGAGGAATAAAAAAAAATAAAAATCCCCAATTCCAAATCAGAGAGGAAATTCCCTCAGAGGATCATGGCTGAAAACAAACATGTTTTTGTGCTTCCAGAAAATCAGCAAGACTAACAGTGCCATTGTTTGTGTAAGGGGGATTTCCACATTTCAGGGAACAGCTTGGAAGCCAGCACAGCAGCTGCTCTTGGGAGAGCAGGAATTGTGAACCAGCACCAGGAAAAATCACAGCAGGTTAAAAATAATGGGATTTTTTTAATGACCATCCAGATTTAGGCTGGGTTTTAGTTTTTCTTTCCTTTCTGTGCCTGCTTTCCAAACCTTTAGGGGGCCTATTTTCCTGCTTCCCTCATAGCATGAGGAACACAAATACACCAGACTATTTTTGCCCCTCATAAAAGCTCCTTGTCACAGAACCAGGTGACTCTGGCCACCCTTACATCACCGATGGCATGAAACATCACAAGATTTAGAATAAAATTACATGAGTCAGCAATGCTGAAATCTACCATGAGAAACAAGAATGCCATCCAGAGGGTAAAAAAGTGGATTTCTAAAATCCATGCTGGGCTGCACATTAGGACAACCCACTCTTGCTACCTAGGATTCCTTTCCAGATGAAGAATCCCATGGAGACCCGCTCTGTGTCACCCTGGAAGGGCCAGGAGACAGCACCAGGATGATTCCATTTGCAGTGGTGAGACCAAAAAGGGACAGAGCGTGGTGGGAAAGGAGAGAGCCATGAGAAGAGCAGGAAGGGAATGACAGGAGCTGAGGGAGAGAGCCTGAAGGAGCCAGAAATCTTTGTCTTGTCTTGATGGCCTCGATGACAAGAAAGACACTGAGGGGCTGGAGAGTGTCCAGAGAAGTGAATGGAGCTGGGGAAGGGTCTGGAGCCCCAGGAGCAGCTGAGGGATCTGGGAAGGGGCACAGCCTGGAGAAAAAGAGGCTCATGGGGGACCTTGTGGCTCTGCACAAGTCCCTGACAGGAGGGGACAGCCGGGGGGGTCTTTGCTCCCAGGGAACAGGGACAGGAGGAGAGGAAACAGCCTCAAATTGCACCAGGAGAGGTGTAGGTTGGATATTGTGAAAAATGTCTTCACTGAAACAGCTGTCCAGCACTGGAGCAGGGAATGTGGTGGAATCACCATTTCTGGAAGTGTTCAAAAGGCTTTTTGCATGTGAGGACATGGTTTAGTGGTAAACACAGCAGCACTGGGTTCATGATTGGGTTTCATTATCCAAGAGGTCTCTTCCAACCGAGATTATTGCATGATTTGATGATCTTAAGGACGTTTTCCAGCCTGAACGACTCTTTGATTCCATGGGGATGGATGCTATCACCACAAACACTACAGGGAGATATCCCAGCCTCAGCTGATTGCCCTGATAGCGTTGGGAGATTACCATATCCCTTGGCTGGGCTGTCTGCCAGGAAAACATGACTGAGAAGGCGATAAGAAGGGTGCTTTACGGGGAAGGCGATGGCGTCGATGCTGACAGGGATGTTACCTCATCCCCTCTGAGTAAGCACCGTGTGACCACCCTGAAACTGGAGCAGGGGAGGTGACACGGGGGCCCTGCAGGGTGAGGCAGGGTCACCTTATTCCTGCCACCATGGGTGGACCTGTGACAAATATTTGGTGGGACGGGGCAGGCGCTTGGGATGTGCTTCTGGAACATTTCTTCTGCCTTGGTGCCTGCTGGGAGTAATGAGAGTGGTTGCTCCTGTAGGTAAAGGAGTGTGGCCCTTCTTGGGTCTGCCCTACTAGGGGATGGGGCATGGGAAAGAAGAAATCACTGCTCAATTTTAGTACTTTTTGTCACAGATGAAAATCTCAGCAGAAAAGACTCCAGGCATGTTTGTGGTGAGACAGCCTCACCAAGCAAAGATGAGAAAATGAAAGTTGGGAAGACCCTGGCTTAAAAATATCCCTGCAACCTGCAATGATCCCCCTTGTGTGGGTGAGTCCTGATGGCCCTTAATTGAGCTATTTTCTGCACTGAGCTGCTGCTTCATTTAGTGCTCAGGATGTGCTGTGCTCAGTTAATGAGCAGCTAATCAGTGTTGTTCTTTGGCTGCTCCAGGCTGAACCCCGCAGAGCTGATGGACCTGGCAGCCCTGATGGAACAGGGATACTCCTGCTCTTTCTCCAGGTGCAGGGAAGGCACCTGGTGGGCTTTGAGTGCGCTGGGATTTCAGTGGCTGTCATTGAAGATGTCTCATCTGAACGCTGAGCAATGGCCGTTATTGAAGATGAAGGAATCCAAAGAACAGTCAGTCCCACTCCACAGCTGAAATCCACAAATATCTTCTTAAAAGGGAGAAACATCTTACTCTTCCCTACTCCTGGTCTTAGAAACGGCTGCCTGGTTTTGGCTGAAGGCTGAGCATTAGTACAAAACATTCAGCACAGAAAACTTCTGCCCAAGTGTTCCAGAGTTCACAGTGTTAAAAGCAAGGCAATACATCTTCTAGTGGGAAGCTCTGGGTGATTTACTAACCCATCCTGGAGTGCTAGCTAGAAGTTAAAAATCATATGTCTCCATCACTCAGTGGAATTAACTGCTCCAGAGAGCAGCTTAGCTCAGCTGAGTGCCAGGCAGGAAGGGGAACACTTTGAAAGATCCAATTTCCAGATTAGACTCAGCCATGTTTTGCTTGTTCTTCCCCAAAAAACCTTTTGAACAAACAAGCCATCAAAGGTACCAGAAAATCATGGCATTTAGTTCCCTTAGGGTTTCTGAAGAGTTCAGGAGACAAAAAATAATTACTAACAACAAATTATAATCTCAGCCTCATGAGATGAAGGACAATGAGGAAATAGTGAAATTAGAAATACCCATGATAAGCACAGAAACAAACAACTTGTGTCTTTCCACACCTCTTGCAATCCCACCAGCGCAGGGTCTCCCTCTGTTTGGAGGGAGAAACTTTCATAAATGTATTAACTAAGGAAAACAAAACTGAATGAAAAGGGGACCTGATGTGTTACAGCAGCAGAACATCTGCCGACAAAGCCATCTTCTTGGTGACTCCCCACTGCCTGGGGTTCCACTGTGCCAGAGGCAAAAAACAAAGCCCTGAAGGATAGTCAAGATCTATAAGAAGAATTTGGAGCAAAATACTGAGAATAAGACCTTGAGATTTGGCTTGCACAGAGCTCTCTGGTGAGCCAGGGCAGGACTTCTCATGGACTTCCTGATTTATGCTCCAAATCTAGAGATTTTTGAGCTGCCCATTGTCATAATAAATGAGAGAAGGTATTTCCCCAAGGAATGCAAAGCTTTCGTAGGGATTAATTTTGTACTATCCTGTGAACTCAACAGGCACGTGGCACCCCTTAAATGGATGCCAGACTTTGACACGTTAAAAGACCTGGACATGTTTGTAGGACAAACAGAACCATCTATGTGAAAGGTCAGGTTTTGTGGGTGGGCTGTGCAGTGTCTCACTGAAGGACCTTTATAACTCACAAGAAACAAAGATCATAACATTACAAATGCCAATCACAGCAGCAGGGGCTGATTTGCTTCATTTTAAGGTTGGCATCAAAAATGACAGACCAACCTCCAAGTGCAGCTGCATCTCTCCTTAGGGGGTGACTGAAGGGAGCCGAGGGTGATGAGAGTAGCAGAAGGCTCCTGTTTACCCCCAAAGCCAGGAAAGATGAGCATTGTCCCTTTCCCAGGAGTCTGGCACAGTCCTGCTGGGACAAGGAAGGACGATCCTTCCTCACTGCGCAAAGGAAAAGGTCCAACCCTCGGGCTGCAGTGGATGGTGCCCAACCGTGTCACCGCTGGCTCCCGTGCCAGGCTTGGTCCCCACTGCCCCTGCCAAAACCCAGCCACTGCTGACTTGCAAAGACTGCCCAGAACGATCCTGTTTTGTTGCCAGTCACTCATGTCTAGACACTGAACCTTGTCCTGGACTAGCTGCAAAGACAGGGCAGGAGTAAAGTCCTCCCCTGCTCAGCGTGACTCCATCGCCTTGGGATCTCACCAAGGAATCGCCTTCACTTGACCGCAAGGGAAGAGGCCACGAGGGACAAGGAGCAGTGACTCCGCAGTGGAGCAGGAGCCTAGAAAACTGGGATCCCCCTCTGCTGTGCCATTGGCTGGAGAGGAGCTGATGCATCACTCCGGAGTCGCTGCTGGCGACGGAATCACCTTTGGCCAACCTTGGGTCCCACCGGTTCGTCAGTTCAACACCTGGAACCTGTGCCTGGACACTTTGAGGCAAAAGCTGATGAATTTGGTGTCTGCTTCTCCTGGATGAAGACCAAAGCTCAAAGCCTGGCAGTGGATCAAGTCACGCAGAACATCCAAGTGAAGAGCTGCTCGGTTGAGGGATGGAGGAAGGATGTCTCTATCTCTGGGCAGGTGTTTGCTGGAGGTGCTGGAGAGCAATGCTCTTGATGGCCTTGCTGAGGGGGGCATGGGCTCACACAAGCTGTAAATTGGCATCAAATCCAGCAGCTGTAGACCTGCTATACATCACTGAGAGGGAGATGCTTCCCAAGTGACTCACAGGAGATCCAGATATTTAATATAAGTTGCCAGCAGTATTTTTTCTGCTGTGCTGGAGTGTGGTTGGTTCATCGCGTGGAGTGGAGCACATTTCAGGATTTGGAAAATGGCAGGGTTGTGTAGGAGTTGGAGGGAGGATTCACACTCTAGTCCATGTGGTATCTGTGGGTGACCTCACACTACATACAACACCTGAAAATTCTCCACTGAAATCTGGCCAGGACAGATACAGCTCAGTCAAGAAATGGTGCTCTGCACAGTGGTCCAGCATCTCTCTCAAGCTGGCCACAGTCAGTGCCATTCTCTGCATCCCAGGGATGTGCCATGCCTTTGGCCATTTCTTGGGAAAGGACACTGTATCCCTCCCAATGGTGAAGCCATCCCACCCTGCAAGCTGTGGTTAAGGCTTCTGGTCTCTCTTTGCCTCCGTTTTCCATGAACAAAACAGGTCTGGGTACTTTCCTATCCCTGCAGAGCTGTATGATGATGAGTATATTAAAAACTTGGCTGTTGTTCAGGTTCTGGAGTACTGGGAGTGACTTAGATGGATGGTTTAAAGCCAATTAAAGCAAAATCTTTGCTCTGACCATAGAGAGAGGGAAGATATGTCAGGTCACCCAGCCCTCATCCCTGCCAGTGTAGAGTTGTTCTATTTATTTTCTGATCTTCAGCCTTGTCTAAGTGTACATGCTGGAGGCAACTTACTGTATTTCCACCAGGAGAAAATTCAGCATTTAACCTAAACACTCCCTCTGTTAATTTCACCCCTGTATTCCCATTTATCCCCTTGGCAATCCATCATAAACCTTGTTTCCAAGCTAATAACAGGAGTCACAGCAGCAACAAGATAATGTCACGTTAAAGGGATGAATCTGTTTGGCCTGGGAGCATCATCTGGGTGAATTAAACGCTCCCAGGTGCCTGAGATGATGCAGAATGGATTCCCTGCATCAGGTCCCCTCCTTGTTCACGCCTCTCTGGCACAAATGTAGGATTTTCATCCATCATCGGAAAGGCCAGTCTCCTCCAGGTTGTGCTTGAAGGTGGAAAAAGTGTGATAAACGCATGCAAAGGGTAAATGTTTGTTGAAACACTCACTGCCCTGAAGCCCATGGCAAAAACATGGTGCTGACTTCTCAAAGTCCAGCCCTCACCTCATCCCTCGGGCATAAATCGCTCTCAAACCTGATCTGTTTATTTTCATTTGCCTCTTTGTCTCATTTTTACTCTGGCTGTACAGACACAAACTCATTTGTATTTCACATCCTTACAAGTGGTGATTTATTCAAAGCTTTCAGAAGGTGTTTTTTGTCCGTGGTGCTCCCAGGGGGCAGCTGGGATGATGCTGTTCCAGCACCACAAGCTGCTGAGGGCTTGGCTGCATCACTTTTGTGCAGAAGATCCTTCACTTTCACTTTAATTATGGGCATTTCAGACCAATGGTTGAAAACAAATAGGGTATTTTGGTAGGTTTTCACTCTTATAAAATTAATAAGCTCCTCAGCACCACCCTGGGAAAGCATTAGTTCAAGATGCACATGAAAATATGGACAGGCAAAACTCATTGTTGCAAGGAAACTTTTCTCCAAGTCCCCTGTGTGTGTTCATGGAATCACTGAATCCCACAATGGTTTGGGTTGGAAGAGACCTTAAAGATCCCCTAGTTCCAATCCCCTGCCATGAGCAGGGATATCTTCCACTATCCCAGGGTGCTCCAAGCCCCATCCAACCTGGCCTTGGACACTTCCAGGGATCCAGGGGCAGCCACAGCTGCTCTGGGCAACTACTCAGTTACTACATTATTTAAGTCCTGAGTAAGACTGTGACCAAAATAACCAAATCTTTGCAGTCTACAGCTGTTGGAAGTGTTTGATCACAGCACAGGGGCACAGGAGCAGAGGTGGGGGCAGGATTTGAGCCTGTGGGATGTGGCTGCTCCATGCTGTAGGCTGGATTTCCCTGTGTACCTCTGATGATGTTGAGGAGGTGAACGTGCTCTGAGGATTCTTGGTGTGAGGAGTCGTATTCTGTCCACATGGGTGCCTTTTAACCACATTTTTATTTTGTAAACATCAATCAGTCATGGGATTGTTTTATTTTAATTGAACTCTTTTCATGTCCTCTTTGTGCAGCCAGAGAAATGCCAACGCTCTGATTACCAGAAGGCATTATTTTGAGTCACCCTCCATCAGTAGGGCTTTTGAGAGAAATCCGTGGCAGACTTCAACCACTAGAGTGGAAATAATTTTAAAAACCAATTTGACTTGTCACCATTTTCTTTGAATGCCCTGATGACTCCATTTGGGATCCATTTGTCTCTATTCAACCCACCCAATTCCTCACATCTTGTGAGGTGCTTCCATCAGCTCTGGTGACAGCTCCTGGCAGTGACAGCATCTGGGGCTGCAGGAGGCCATGGACCTCTTTGAGTTGGCTTTTCTAACACTGCCAGTGCAGGCGATGCATTTGGGGCAGCCCAGCTCACACATTCATTCTCAGGTTGCACATTTAGCTCTGAAATCAAAGAGGGTGGTAAAACCCTCTTGATTCAGTGGCACAGGCTGCCCAGAGAGGTGACTCCACCTCTGGAAATACGTAAGGCTAGGCTGGGTGAGGTTCTGAGCTCTGATCTAGTTGAAGATGTCCCTGCTCATTCAACCTGACCTTGGATGTTTCCAGGGATGGGACATCCACATGCCCAACCTCTCTGGGCAACCTGTGCCAATATTTCACCACCCTCATTGTAAAAAAATTCTTCCTAACAATTGATCCGAATCAACCCTCCTCCAGTTTAAAACCATCAGCCCTCATGCCAGGAATTTGTATGTGCATCCCACTGTTTCTAGCCTGTCCCACATGTCTTGGTGGGCAGAGGGACAGTGGCCTGGCAAAGCAGAGCCAGTGCAAGTGTGCAAAACTAGTACCTGATTAATTAAGGCTTCCAAAGCATGTTAAAGACCATAAAAATCTCCAAATGCAGTAAATTTATTATTTGTATGACATCCCTTCCCATTTCTCTTTCTCACTTTCTCAGGAGGAGGGGGAATGTTTTTTCAGTGTAGCAGTTCAGGTGGCAACTCAGCTGGCCTGGGCTAAACCTGGTAGTGAAGGAAATAAAAGCCCATCCCAAAATGAAGTCCTGAGATCTTTAGGAAAGTCCCTCAGCACTGCACCTGCCCCATGCCACATGTACCCCTTCTGTGCTGTCTATAAGCTGAAGCTTTTTGGTTTCTGGACTGTAAAAGACCATGGGGAGAGAAGAATTTTTCCTCTATTTTGCTCAGCATGGACACAGGGGTGCTCTAAGAGGATTTTGGGTACCCTCAAGCCAGCACCCTCAAGGAGCAGGAAGGTGATGGCTTTTCTGTCCTCATTTTCAGGATGGTTTGGAGCAGGACCCACATTTACCACAGTATTTCTCTTTGGGCACAGTGATAACAATGAGAGCATTGGAAGTAGGCTGATGCTTCCCAGTGATTAATTAGTGTTTTTTGAGGTCTGACCATTCCCTGTCCCTTCTCATCAGCGCTGGATGGTGAAGGAAGGGCTGTTGTGTTTTATTTGCAAACAACTTGGGCCCCCAAACAACTGTGCTTCACCCCAGAGAGGGGCTGCAGAAGGGCTGCAGACTGCTGGAGGGAGCTGCGATGTGCCTGAATATCCACGGCCACCGTCCCAGCTTCCCTGCACTCATCCTGGGCCAAATCTGGGGCAAACGCGAGGTCACAACCAAGCCACAGCCCCTCTGCCCCTGTCAGCGCTTACTGCTTTTAGCTACGCCCCATCCTCTGCCTTTTGCATCCCCACCAACCCCGCTCCTTGCAGCGAGGGCTTTTATTTTCCAGCCTAACCTTTGTCTCGTTGAGCCAGTGACTCATCTCACTCATTAGCTGAACTTTGAATATCTCTTTATCCGCTGGATCCCTTTCAAGCTCGTTCCCTGGCAGCGGAAGCGCCTGCTCGCCTTCTCCCTGCTCTGGATTGCAGGGGAACCGCCTGCCTCGCTCTTGCAGCGGCATCTGTCTCCCCGGCAAAGCAGGAGAATAAACCCAGGGTGGAGCAGGGATGGACTCCAGCCCTTCCCATGTCCCTGGGGGTTAATCGCAAGGACACAGCCCTCAGCGTTTAGGAAGCCACCCCGGTTTTTGGCTGGCATCCCCCGTTCCTCCCCCCGCAATGTTGTTGCTGCAGTTTGTTTGCAGAGCGCCAGGGATGCTCTGCAGCCGCTCCCGAGGCCAGCTGCGCTCAGCGCCAGTGCCAGCAGAGCCGACCCGAGCTGCCTCAAGGGCTGCTCTCCTTGTGATCCCCCCTAGAAGGTCCAAATCCTCCCTCAGTGGTCCCTCTTGTTCCGTGCTCTGGCCACGGGGCAAGCAGAGGAAATTTCGGCTCTTGCGACTGAGCAGTGTCCTGGGAAGAGCAGGGGAGGGAATGGGTCAGATGTGATAGGGCGTGGATGACTCAAAGGGGTTTAGAGCAGGTTGGAGAGATGTAGGTGACCTCAAATCACTGCTCCCGACGTGCTCCCGCTGCTTCAGACTTGAGGAGCCTCTCACCTGATTAAATAAGAGCACTGAGAGTGCTTGATCAAAGGGAGAAACCCATTCCCTGTTGCTCCCTGGAAAGTGAACAGGAGGTGACTTTCTGGTGGAGAAGACCAGCAGCCTCCTCTGCGTGCCTGCTACCTTTCACCCGGCTCATTTTCCAAATGAAAATTCAATTTATTTTTTTTTTTCCTGGTTAGCAGCTCTAATCGCCTTCCCAAATTGCCAGGCACATGACCGAGGGCATCTCCGTCGGCATCTCCGCTCTCCTGCTCCTGTTTACGTGCTGCTCCCTGGTAATTTGTGTCTCTCCGAGCCGGGGAGCTGGAGAGCCCTTCCCCGAGAGGAGCTGATGATTCACAGAAAAGGGAATCAATAAAGGATGACTAAGGCAGCCCTACATCAGGATAGTGATTAGAGGCTGCCTCCGCAGCTTTGTCCAGAGTGGCAATTTGCAGATTGTCTTTACAATTTTTGTCTTGCGGGGTCTCCATCAGGCTCCCAGCAGCACTTTTTATTTATTCACTTATTTTTGACTCTGGTGTTTCAAAAGGATTTGCTGCCTTGAGCTTTCTGGGGGTGAGAAGTTGTGCCAACCTATGAATTTCTCAGCAAGAACAGTAACTCAGGCTGCCCTAAACCAGCCCAAACAGAGAGATGGGCGCTATTAATCACTGCTCTGGGGCCTCTTGGGGATTGCTTGCCCACGAAAGCACTTTGGGACAGAAGAGTTCTTGAGAGCTTTTGATTTATGAACTCTCCACCCACTGCAGAGAGCACACAGACACGATAAGTGCACACTGGACAGGAAACTAATTATGTGCTACCAGCTGCTCAACATCCACGAGAAGGTAAAATAATACTCAGCCATGAGACATAGGATATTTTACACCTTTGCAGCGTGGCTTCCAAGAGTACACACAGGTACTCCAGGGTCTGGAGGTTGGCTCTTGTTCCATGTTATTCCTCCAATTCACTGTGTGCTGAAGCCTTCTAGGAGTAACACAGGGCTGCTTCTCACGGAAGGTGTCCCTGCCGGTGGCAGAGGGGTTAGAAATAGGTGGTCTTCAAGGTGCTTTCGAACTCAAACCACTCTGGGATTCTGTGGATGCAGGGATGTGCCAGCCTCACTCTAAATGTGTCCTGGAACATTTCTCCGGCAGCCGTGCTGTCCAAGCAGGGCCTGAGGAGGTTTTTTTTATTTGCAAGGTTATTCTGTGCTGGATCAGTTCCCCCAGTTGAGATCGTTGTGCAGCCCCATGGCAGGGAGGAGAGGGATTTGGGGGCTGTGGGGCTGTTAAATAGAGAACGGCAGCCTTAGTGACAGGTAATGTGAGGATGCTGGGGAAAGTGGGCTGGAGCAGGAGACAACAGAGAAAAGTCTTCTTGTGAGGAGGGGCTGCTTAGAAGACACTCCAAAGGGCAAACTCCTGGAAGGGGAGGGGGAGAGATGGCACTCATTGCCTGATGGCATTTCATTGGCATCCAGGCTCCAGCACTGACACAGGGGGCAGAGACCCTGTGTTGGAGCAGTCCTCAAAGCCTGCCGAGGTGATGACAGGGAAGAAGAAGGCCAGGAAGGAAGAGGCATTTCCCCACACCCATGCCAGGAGGATGCAGTGCATAATTCCTGGCACAGGGATGGCAGTTTCCACAGCAGTCCCTGAGGCTCAGCCTGACCTCCCTCACCACAGGGAGTTAAAATACCTTTCTGATCTTCCTCCTCGAAATTCCCATTAACTTTGAGGTGCCTAATGGGAGAAAGTGCTCTTGGATGGATGAGCATCCATCCTGGGACACACCTCGGCTTAGACACAGGATTTAAGTTCTGGCTCATCCCATGCCCAGTCCAGCATGGTCCCATCTATCCAAAAGAGCTGCTTCAACATCCCAAAAGTGCATATTTCTCCCTACAGCCCTTCAAAGGTGCTAGAACTTCTCAATCAGCTAATCCTTGTACTTGTTGCTGCCAGCATCGTTTTCATTGCCTCCATCCAAGTGCTTGGGGCCACCTCCAGGGGGCAAGCCAGGATGCCCAAATTGGCTATAGGGAATCTGTGGAGGTGACTTTGGTTTTTCCTGGAGCAATGAGGTGTCCACAAGGCAGAACCCAGGTCTCCCTGCTCTGCTCAGCCCACTGGAGCCCCTGGCTCTTTGGGATGCCCTGGGTGAAAGCATCTCTCTACCTGGGCAGCTCCCACTGGGTGAATAAGGAAGCAAAGGTGGTACCAGCAGTGCTGAAGCACATGGCTGATGGAGATGTGTTTATTCCATGGCCTCAATCCCCCCACTCCCTCCTGTCCTCCTTCTAGTTTCATGGATGATGCTCCAAGAAAAAGGAAAATAAAAGCCAAATCCCAGAGAGGTGTCACAGGTGTGGGAGCATAGCTGTGCCCAGTGTTCCCTTTCCTGAGTGGGGAAACACCTTGGGTTAGAACCTCTGGTTCTGGCTCTGCATTCTGCTGGGGATGTTGATGCCATGGATCCCACCACGAATGGTGGTGCCATGGGTAAGGGTCTCACTGGGGATGGTGAGAGTTCCCCCTCCAGTGGAGGGGAAAGTGATGCCACCACTGAGGGTCCTGCTGGGGACCCCCCAGCTCTGGCAATGCTGCTTCCTACTTGGGTGCAGGTCCTTCTCTCAGCCTGCCGGCAAGGCTCCTGCTTCTGGTCGGTTTCCAAAAGCCAGTCAGATGACAGGGTTATTTACTAAGGTTGGCAGGAAGGAAAAGCCATAAATTCCGCAGATATAACGGCTGAGTCAGAGAACGAGGTGCCTGTGGCCAATTCCAGCATGGCCCGGGAGAGCAGCTTGAAGGGAGGGGACAGGGTCAGCTGTGGTTTGTGTTGTCCCTGCTGAGCCAGGAGGTCCCTTGGAGGCTGAGATGGACGAGGAGGTACCAGACAGCAGGTCCCACCAGCTTCTGGCAATCCCAGAGCTGCTTTCCCTGGGAAGGCCACCCTGCTTCCCATGCTTGGAGGCAGAATTTTTCTTTGGTGTCCTGCCCTGCTCGAGGATCATGGCTTGGTTGGAGGGCCTTGCTGACAGCCTGCCCTCCCACACTAGGGATTTCTGCTTCTCTGGCAGGAAAGCTAAAGGTTCAGTCTTTGGGCATGAAGACCATGTATTATCTTTTGCAACCTCCCCCCCCTGCCATTTTTTTTAAAGAAAATAATTCCTAAAATTATCCCTGATGTGCTGCAAATGTAAAATCCACAAATTTCATTAAGAAAAAAAAAAAAAAAAGAAGGGAAAAAACCCCACACCATAAGGAGACATTTGGATCCATTCACATGCATTTATTTTTCCTCTGTTTATTTGGTTGTTTGGGAGCAAATTATCCAGCGGCTTCAAACAGTCTCAAACCAAACTGGATAAATATTATCTTTCCAGAAAGTTTTATCCCACGCCGCCTGCTCCTGCCCGGTGCAGGGTACGGCCTCCACAGCTGACCCAACCAGACCCCAGCCCTGGTAGTTTTGCTCATGGTCCCCTCATCAGTCACTGTATCCATTATTTCTGCTCTCTTCAAGTTTCTTCCTCCTCCACCTCAGAGGCACTCAAGAATTCCAGTGAGTGATAGAGTTTGCAACCCCTACCTCCTGTTAAAAGTTTTATTGAAGCTCTGGAATTGCAAAATGCACCTCCTGAGAACCAGATCCCACCACATCTGCAGACCTGAGCGTGTCAATGCTTTATGTCCCTCCCTTCTTCAGGCCTTTTGTTCCTGGTGTGCTGCTGGTGTCGGAGACCACAGTGCTGCAGCCCCAAGGACAACTGGTCATGCTCTGACCAGGGCATCTGCCACAGGCGGACACAGCCAGGAGAGAGAATAAGGTTTTGGGACCATAGGAGATGTAGGTGAAAACCACTTCTCCTGCAATCCTCACCTCTTTCCTCTCTCCCTTCCCAGCAGGTCCTCAGAAGACTGACAGATGAAAGAGTCCCCTTCTCATAGTGACTCCTGGTTTCCTTACTGAGGGTAACACTTTCTCTAATTCCCTTCTACCACTGAGCTTATTCTGTGAGAAAAGACAAAAAGCCGTGAAATCCTCTGCAGAAACATCCTGTGTCCTTCTAGCCTGTTTGGAGAGGACACAGATGCTCCCAGGTCCCTGTCCTCTGCTGCTCCCTGTCTCCTGATGGCCTGGAGAGCTCGGCTCAGTGCTCCAGGGACCTGGGTCAGGCCACTCCAGCGACTCACGGCTGTTGCTCAAGCCCTCACGGATGGAAAGGTCTTGAGCAACAGCCGTGAATCACCCAAATAGTGCAAAGAGGAGGCGGCCAGAGGAACATGAGGCCAGCACAGACCTCGGAGGCAGCTGGGGGGACCAGTTTAAGCCACGCTGTGTCGGAGCACTGGAGGAGAAGCGGGGTGGAACACACATTTGAAGGCCCAGTGCTCATCATCATCATCCTTTCCAGCAGTGTTCATTGCAGGTGGGGAAAGGAGAATGAACCTGGAGAAGGCGGCAACATGTGCTGGGCTGCTTTGTTTGCTCCAGAAATGTCTCTCTAAATATCAACCCAGGGCTGGGTCTGCAGCAAGACCTGGGAAATATGCCCATAAGTAAATTGGGAGGGTTAAAAAGAGACACTGAGTGGGCTAAGTGGTGAGTAATGGAGATGTCACTCAGCAAGAGGAGATGTTGCAGCGTGTTCACCACCGCTTGATAGTGGATGGAAATTTCCAGGTGTTCGCAAGAAAACCACAGACAACTCCTTATTATTTACCAAACTGCTTCAATTTTACCATCCTCTGTGTATCTCATTTTATGCATTGCCCTTCCAGACCATTAGCAAAGATGTTAATGATACTTGATCTTTAGCCCTGACTCTTGTTCTGCACTGGTAACTGGCTCTTGCTCTGTGTAGCCCACTCCTGTTCAGGATTACTGACTGCATCCCAATATGTTTTCAGTTTGTACAAACCACATTTCAGACCAAGGCTTTTTTCCCTAATTTTTGCATTTCCTAAGACAAAGAAGCAAAATACATTAGTCAAAATAAAAACACATGTTCATAAAAGGCTGTGCTGCTTTCATCCTTTGGCCATGCCGTTCTCTAACAGCATTTCTCTTTGCACCAAAAAAAGTTGGAAAAGAAGAAAACTGGCAGTTTTCTGTGCCCATCATCCCTTGAGTCTGACTGTTGTCTCATGGTAATTTTATTCAGCATCTGGCTTCTGCAAATTTTCTCCCCATTGACACTATTGTGTGGACAGAACCAAGCTCTAAATATTTCATCATGATTTTTTAGAGAATATTTGTTCTGCTACTTTTATAGGCTGGTGATTGCCAGAATTATATTCTCCCCTTCTTTGTTTTAAATCACCACCTCATTTCCTTTATTCTGCCTCTCAGGATCACATTGTCCAAGGATTTTAAAATGCAACCACCCAAGGATCAATATGTTCATTAAAGGAACCTGTTGTTAGCAACTGAGAATGAATACTGAATGTCTGCAACCCACACAGATTGGTTTCTTAAATATAAAGTTTCTCAAGAACACCTTTTTCCTCTTTCTCCCTGCACTTGGAGGACAGGATTTTAAGGAACATTCAGAATATTGGCCCTTTTGGCTTGTCAATAGTGTCTTTTTCTTCCTCACTTACCTCCCTACTTCCTTTTTGGGTGTAAATCCCATCTTAATCCTTCAATGAAGACCAACCTGTTTTGCTGCCTGGCTCACTGTCCTCCTCCCAGCAATTCTTTGCTGTCTCAAAAGGCTCACACATGGTTACCTCCCTGTATTTTCCATCCACATGCAGATGTCCACCCCGCAGAGGGCTGTGCCAGCTGGAAATGTCACTGTGCCCTGGCTAATTGTTACCATCCTCAGCAGCACAGGACAGTCTGCACCACGGTGTCCGTGGAAGTATCATTCTGACCCCAAATCTGCTCCAATGAGCAATGCTGCTCTGTGTTGAAAGGGCTGGAGCAGCTGAGGGGTGGGGAGGAGAGGCTGGAGAAGGAGCATGTCCAGTGGCACAGCTGGATCCAGGAGCACACATTTGTCCAGGGCTCCCCATCACTGAGAAGCCTCTTGAGACTCAGCCTTGGACAACTTTTAAGTTGGAGAAACTCTTGGACTTCAGCCCTAGGTAGAGCCTTCCTTGGGATTTTCCAGCCTTCTCCCTCACCTCTGGCTTTTACTCTCCCTTCAAGCAGAGACTTAAAACCCCCCCAAATCCCTGCAATCCTCACCGTAGCCCAGCTGAACTCCTTTCACAAGCTGCATGTCCAAGGTTTCCCATCCATTTCCAGTCTGGAAGAAGCAGGGTTAGGAAGGTTTTCCAAAGTGTAACTCATCACATGAGTGCATACTTTGGATCCTTACATTGGATCCTTACTTTGGGGTGAGCAGCTGAGTTGGAGAGAAGCAGGGACTGGGCGGAGGATTGGCTGGAAAAATGTAAAAGCAAAGTGCAGCCTCGAAGCAGCAAGACAGTAATTTTTGGAAGGTTGGGATGGTCCTTCAGCCTTACAACAGGAGCCAATGAGCCATGGGCTCCTTTTCAAAGCATCCAAGGAAGATTCAGAGCAACTCAAGCTCAGGGCGGGCAGCCGTAACCAGCTGTGACAGCTCTGGTTTCTCCTGCACTTGTCATGCTGCCTCCAGGCTTTGCCCCATCACGCCAGGAATTGGTCCTTGCTGGCAGCTCCTCACCTTGGGTTGCCAGGAGCTGAGGACAGCTTCTCTCTCCTGCTGAGGAGAGACATTGGCAAGGGCTGCTCGAAAATAGGAGTGAGGCTCCTGGCTTTGGGTAAAATGTTCCCTGTGCTGGCCTTGGTGGGGGGACATGTTTTGTGCCAGTGCGTCTACACTCACCACCCCGGGCTTCTTTGGAAGGGGAATGGATGAGAGTTACAAATGTAGAAGCATTTTGAGGGATGCCCACCTCTGCCTGAATTACCACCTCTGCTACACAGAAAGCACAAAAAAAGGGAAAAAATATCCCACTCCAATCACTATGATGATTAAACTGTGATTTCAGTATCAGACTTCAGCCCTGCCATGGGGAATAATTGCTAAATCACATGGACTCGGTGGTCATCGCCTCACTGGTAAACAGGAGCAGTGATGTCAGGCTGCAAACTGCATTTCCCTATGGACTGGCTCTCTCCTTCCCCAGAGCCCTGCTGTTCATGGACTTCTCTGAAAGTGACTCTGCGATTCTGGCTGTGTGCACCCAGCAGATTCCAGCTCACGGCGTCCACGAGTTAACGCAAAGCCCTTGAAGGTCTCACTAATTTATCTGCCTATTGTGAGGTTGGAGGAGACCAAGCAGTGAGGGAAGGTCATAGGTTTATGGGATCCTGGGGCTGGCAGGGACCAGCCTGGAGATTCATTCACCAGAAGCCATCCCCATAAGGAATTGCCAGGAATCTCCCAAGGAAGGATATCTACAGCCTTTTTCTCCTGAATAGAGGAGTCATTTCCCCATGGGAATACCCCAGACACCCCCAAATATCTCATTCCTTCTCCTTACATGCTCAGCCGTGGCAGGGATGCTAGATCTTCCAAATCACAGGGACTTGTCTTTTCTCTCCCAACCCCATAACAATGGTTGGTCTTTACAGGGCATTTTCCCTACATTAACCCCATGCCAAGGAGTGCTGTTTGTAGAAGGAAACTGAAGCAGAGAGACAAAGAAAATGCATTTTTCAGAGCTAGACCGCTCAGGAGCTGCAGTGCCTCTTGACCTTCTCCCTTGCCAGCCTGCCAGGGCTGAAATCACTGGGGAAAAAGGGATTTTTTGGGCAGAATTTAAGATGAAGGAGGGTAAATTTAGATTACAAATTAGGAAGAAATTCTTTAAGGGTGGTGAGGCCCTGGCACAAACTGCTCAGAGAAGGTGTGGATGCCCCATCTCTGGAAGTGTTCAAGGCCAGGTTGGAAAGGCCTTGGAGGAACGTGGGATAGTAGAAGGTGTCCCTGACCATGACAGGGGTATGGAACAAGATGATCTTTAAAGTCCCTTCCAACCCAGGCAATTCTATGATTCTATGAGAGCTTTCCCCAAAAAAGCATTAAATCCTCATGCTACTTCCAAAGTCTTTCCTGCTGCCCTTTGCAAGCTTGTGTATCTTTGTGAGTAAGAAGTGCTGACACCTTGTCACTGAGCAGCATGAGGGTGCAGGATGGAGAATATTGCTTAGCAGCACTAAATCCGACCCCGCTCCTATTATTGCTGGATTTCTGAACCTGCTTCTCCTTTGCCCACTTTGCCAACTTATTCAGATTTGCTGTTTATGCCAGAATTATTTAGCACCAAAAGCTTTTCTAGTGGTATTTTGACATCACCTCTTCTCCAAGAGGTTTGCATCTGAGATGCAGATGTGCTGGCTCCAACTGGCTGCCTGCTGCCCTGGAATTGTTGGAGGCGGTTCAGATGGAGCAGGGTGGATCTGTAGAGTCCTAGGGCCCAGTGTACCCTACCTGTATTACCCAGGCTGGAATAACACAATTATTTGTACTGAAATCAGCAGTAAAGTTTTCATCCACTCTCACTACACTGAATCAAGACCCTTGGATGGCGCTGAGCCGAAACATGATTAATGGTTTTCCAAGTGCAAGCCAAAGGTGGGTGGAAAATACATCTTGGAAAACAGCTTGGTAGCACTTTGATGCCTTCTGAAGTCTTACCAGGATATGAAAATGTACCTGGCATTTTGCAGCTCTAAATATGGGCTTCACAGCCACATACGGCACTTCCAGCTGCACAGATGCTACTTATTTTTGTGTTCTCCTGGAACAAAACCTTGCTTTATTTTTCTCACTTCCAAAACAAACTTCCTTTTCTGCACTCCCACAGAGAATCGCCACCAGGAAGAAAAGCTGTGCAGAGTTCTCTATCCAGCAGATTGCCTCTCTGTTCCCTCCACCCCGAGAACCTGAAAGCAGAGCTGGGCTACTGTTTACAGAAATCTGAAGTGAATTCAAAGATGTCTTGTTTCTAAATCCATCCATTTCTGATTGAAAGAAGCTGAGCTAGTCACATTCGAGGAGCTCATTAAAATGAAAACAGCGTTGCTTTTAATTGCCAGCGCTAAAAATTGTCATTATTTATTTTAAATGTCGAGGTGCATAAGAATATGTGTTTAATTGCAAAAAGAAGGAGGAGGTGAATTTTAAATGCACTTTGGAGATGCTGCAGCTTGAGCTCTGGCTGTGTGTTTCCACGAGGATTTGCAGTCGGCTGTTTCACCCTGCAATTCCTTCCATGCAGACACACTTTTTGTACCTTTTTTTTCCCCCTGTTTTAATACATCTGTTTGCTTGGCCTTTCTTTTTCAAAACCCTATTTCTCACCTTCTGCAAATTCTCATTCTTGAAGAAATCTGGAAATCAGTCCAACGCTTTCAGATCAGTCATTACTGGATGTTTTTCTGTTCACGCTGGTAAATGGTTCAAATGTGTGTAATTAGTTAAAGATGTGAAGTGCTGACTGAGTGCTAGGAAATGTTACATAAGTGCAATACATGGCAGACACAGTGTGCCATGAAAGCCTTGTCACTGTTCTGCAATGAACCAGCACCTTTCCCCCAGGTTGGCAGAGCTCCTTGCTGTCACTGCTGGAGGTTGTCAGCACCCAACAAATTAGCGAATAGTTTTAATACACATTGACAGCTGAGTAAACTGAGGCACAGAACAGTGAAGTGCCTTTTCCCCTGGGGACTCTGCAGCAAATCCAGGCATCCCAAACTCCAGTGCTAATTGCAGTTAGGGGTGACACTGCATAACCCCTGGCTGCATGGATGCTGCCACATACTGTCAGCAAAACCCCGGGGTCACAGCCCAGGGATCAGCTGGGACCAGAGGAGAAGGATATTTTGGATGGGATCTAGAGATGCTGCAGCCCACCAGAGTTTGGGGAAAGGCCCAGAGAGATGGTGCACGGCAACAGGGACTGGTTCTAGGCGTGCTGACATAAAAAGTTTGTGTCCTCAGAAAGGCTCCTATCCTAGTGAAGGAAGGAGACCCCATCTCCTCCCTTCCTACAGTCAAGCTCTTCTGAGAAAGATCAATTCCCTTGGAAAGTGGCAGGGTTCTGCTTCCCACAATGCATTTTTGTAGGGGAGGAGGGAGAAGAAGAGCAGCTTCATCTCCTGCTGCCCAGCTCATGTAATTTCCCATCTCCTGCCCATCCCATGGATACATGATGGAACCACTGGCTCAAGGACTTTCCCTGTGAAACTCAAGCAGCCGTGTGGTGTGTATGGATAGCTGGGACATAGTTGAGCCACAACAGGCCACTGCTCTGTGCCTAAAGTCACCAGCCAGGAGCTGGAACATGCCACATCCATGGGATATAGACCCAGACAGATTGTCCCTGGAGGGCCTTGGACAGGATATGTATCATCCTTGCTGCCTGGCACCTTGGCTCTATCCTTCTTCATCAGCATCACTATGTTCCCCCCACTTCCTCCTCCTTACAGACTCTCCCTCCCTCTCCAAAATGTTTTTCTTCAATTGCTTTTATAACTGTGCTCTCTTTGGATTTGCAATGTCTTCTGGAAAATCTGATTTCACACCATATTTGTATGTTTAACAAAAATAATTCCAAACACCAAAAACAAGCCGTGCCCCGACTGGCGTTACGTAGCGTTTGTGATAATTGGATTCTCAGAAAGCCAAGCACTTTCTGGGTTTTAATGAGATTCAGACTTTAATTACTGCGGCCCTTTCCCAGGCATGCAGTGGAAGCAGGGAGGAAAATGACCATAATCAGGACTTGGGCATGTTGCAAGAGACAGCCTAGATGGATCGTGTTTTGGTTCCTTAATGAGGGACCATTCTTGCCACACAGTTGGAAAGCCACTTTCTCTTGCAGTGTGGCCTATATTTACACCCCATAGGATTTTGGCCACAAACCACTGTTGCAGCCTCTCTGAAGAAACTTCATCCTGGATGGAAAACCAGCAGAGATGGCTTCTGGTCCTGCAGGAGAAGAGAGGGAGACAAGGATGTGGTGGTGACTGGCACATGGTTTTGCAGAGTTCTGCATGCAACACAGGAAAAACATGGACTTGTTGGAGCAAGTCCAGAGGAGGGACACTAAGCTGATTAGAGGGATGAAGGCCTTCTCCCATGAGGAAAGGCTGAGAGGGCAGGGATTGTTCAGCCTGGAAAAGAGAAGGCTTTGGGGTCACCTAATTGTGTCCTTCCAGTACCTGAAGGAGCCAATGAGAAAGATGGAGAGAGAGTGTTTACAACGACCTGGAGTGACAGGACAAGAGGGAGTGGATTCACATT
The DNA here is from genome assembly GCF_031753505.1 of Anomalospiza imberbis. NCBI lineage: Eukaryota > Metazoa > Chordata > Aves > Passeriformes > Viduidae > Anomalospiza > Anomalospiza imberbis. The sequence continues at coordinate 3,234,851 of NC_089685.1, read as the reverse complement.
GTCAGGGAGTGGGTTTAAATTGGATATTAGGAATAAATTCTTCCCTGTGAAGGTGGGGAGGCTCCAGCCCATGTTGCCTAGAGAAGCTGTGGCCACCCAGTCCCTGGAAGTGTTCAAGGCCAGGCTGGATGGAGCTGTGAGCAACCTGGGATAGTGGAAGGTGTTCCTGTCCACAGCAGCAGGGTTGGAGCTAGATGATCTTTAAGGTCCCTTCCAACCCAGGCCATTCTATGAGTCTACGATTAATTCTATGATTTTTGTTGTTGATGATGATGATGATGATGATGATGATGATGATGATGATGATGCTAGCACAGGGTGATCCTTGGGAAGGGTCCAGGATTCCTGCAGCACCAGCACCAGCTTCCTGCAAGCCCCTAGCACAGCTCTTTGCCTCCTGCACAGTGCAGATCCCAGGCAACTCCTGCCCGTAAGGCTGGGATGAGTCACTCGCTGGCTTTCTCGCTTCCCGCCTCCATCCTGCAGGATGCGGTGTTTTGTTGAGTCTTATCTGCACTGAGGTTGGAGGAAGCAGATGAATGCAGTGGTTTCCATATCTGCAGAGCGCTGGCCTCAGCAGAGGGGTGGGGTCATTAACAGAAACATGCAAACTTTATCTGGGAGCAATCAAGATTCCGAGTGGCCATCCAAGAGGACCTTTGAATGGCAATGTTCAGCCTGCACGACGATGTTCAGATCCAAGCCAAGAGAAATTAATTTAAAAAATAAAATAAAAAGGCTTTGTTAGACAGTACATCAAACTCTTCACTGATGAGTTGATGTATTGCCCTACGGTGGTCCCACACCCACTCATTTTACAAAATGATAAGAAATCTCTCCATTTCTGTGTTCTCGATAGCCTTACTCCTTAACTTTTGTTATCCCATCATCCTTTCGCCAGTCAGAGATTGATGTCACTCCCTGCCTTCCCCCTTGCTGTGTTCAGGACCAAAGTCAGAATGGCCAGGTAAAAATATCCAAGATTGTTCTTCTTTCCGTTTCCTTTTCCAAGTTCCCAGCTATCTGCCTGGTTTTCCATCACTTTTAAAAGGTCATTCTCTCAGCAGTCTGGAGTACACATTGTCCTTGCTTACCACACACAAGCATATTCTTGGAATTACCTTCTTTTTAACCACTCACTGCTTCCACATTGAGCCACACACTCTGGATGCCCACGCAGCTGTGACTGCTGCTCACTGGCAGCAGAGGAAGCTGAGGTCTAAGCGGGAAGCAGCAGTGGGTGGCTTGAATGACTCTTGACATGAGGTACTTCAGCACCCACCATGGGCAGGTTTGGCACTTCCATCCTGCCCAGTGCTGCAATCTTCATCATTTCATGGGACAGGGCAGCACTGAAGGACACATGTAGGAGCCGGGGAGGAGCTTGGTGGGGCTGGTGCTGTGAGAGGAAAGCTTTGCACAGGGCTCAGAGCATGCCTGGGAATGTGGTTTTTGTGGCCATCCCCTCCAGCACTGCCCAGGCAATGTGACAGAGCAGGGACACATCTGCCAGTCCTTGTCCTCCAGAGGCAGACCCATGTCTCTGGTACTTCTTGAGCATCAATGTTCCTTAACTGCTCTGTAGGATCAACCGCCAGCTCAGAATTGTATGGTTGCTCATCCCCTCACCTTCCCTTTTCTCCAGAAAACCTGCTTGCTTTGCCCTTTTCCATTTCCAACCTGTTATTTTTACCCACAGAGCTGTGTATTCCCAGGGGGAGCCATGTCTGCTGCTGCTGTCCTGCTGGAGGAAGCAGGGCTGTTCTGCCTTTCCAGGCTCATTTTTAGGGCTCTGCAGCTCTCATCGGTGGTAGGTGCTCCCCAGGACAAACAGCGAGCTGGGAATCACGAGCAAACCTATAGCTTTGGGGTATGTGTAGGGATGTACTACATGAGGTTACATCACGCTCTTGAGCTTCCTTCAGTTTTGCATGGAGCCAAATTTCTCATCCTTGCCAAAGATGATTGGATTCAAGGCCAAGGGCAGATCTAAGGGTCTCAGGGAAGATAAAGAGGGTGAACTGGAGGGCTCCCATGGGATCAGGGCCTCACCAGAAGGACACAGCCAGACTTAGGCCCCACTGAGACAAATCCCAGGAACAAGTTGTCTGCACAAAGGCTCTTAAGCTGGGGCTTATTGCAGAGCAAACTTCACCCCCTGCAGTGACCAAGGAGCTTGAATTTCCACACCTAAGTCTGGGCAAACAGGAATATACCAGCAGGTGATGTGGAATGACCTGTACAGGAAGAGAAGTCTCTTGCTAAGTGCCAAGACTGGAGAAGGGAAAGCTGCCTTTTGGTGTTCCTCCTGTTATACCAGAACCAGGAGAAACGGGGACTTGCCTGGCTTGCAGCGTGCAGCACCACTTCAGGACACAACTCGAATGTTGTTCTGTGTCCCAGTCTAAACCAGCAAGGGAGAACCTGTGCTGGATGGGGTTAGGAGAGAGCTTGTTTTATCCCAGCATATGCTGGGGCTGATACTCTCTGGACTTTTTTTCCAGGTGCTCATGTTGAAGGATGTGGTGATTTGGGTCATACTCCTGTCTCTCTTCTCTGACTTTGTGTTGTGTATCCTTCTCTTCTGACGTCTCTATAGAGGGAGTCCTCCTTCTCAGCAATGTGGGCAGGCCCCTGAGCCCCACAGTCAATCCATGGATGTGGGGGCAGTTCAGGAAAGTAGCAGGGATGGCACTTCCACAACCCGCAAACCTCTGAGCTCCACCTGCCAAGGCCACACAGATGATGCCTGTGGGCATGAGTCCATCCCAAGCCTCCAGCAGTCACAGGACCATTGCCTCCCTCCTTTTCCCAGGCAGCAGATTGCAAACCTGTTGGAATCCTGTATGCTGAGAATTTTAAACTTTCTGTGTTGAAAGGCACAGACCCACAAGAGAGCACTGCATTTGACCTGAGGATGTGGAGAAGACTTCCAAAATTGATTAATAACACTGGGATCATGGGTATGTAGTTGGTTAGAAGTGTGTAATATCACAGGGTGGAAAACTTAAGAGTTTGGGGTTTTAGAATATAGAAATAAATATGAAGCAAGATGGAGGTTTTAGGGAGGAGGCAGTTTGTTCTTCTCCACCTTCTTTCTTCTTCTTCATGGGTTTGGGTGATGTTTTGTAATTGGACAGAAAAGTCCACATTGCAGGCTTTGAGGGATCAGTTACTGGGTTAAAAGGGAAAATAATCAAGGTGTCATTTCTTAATTGGATAGTTTAGTCTTAAAAGACCTTGTAACAGGAGATAGCTAGCCATTTTGTGCCTTGCTAATGAAAGACTGCAGAACTCACGGTTTTGAGGCTGTAGCGCTGATAAGAAACAATGAACACCTGAGACTGAACACGAACTATCGTCTCAAATGCCTTCAGTTCTGACCCCGATAGAGGTAGAAAAAACAAGCAGAGAACCCACACAAATCCATGTAACCACAGGGACCAGCAGAGCACGGAGGGCTCAGGCATCAGTCCACACCCGTCTGTGGCTCCTGGGAAATTGCTTCTGATGAGGCAGGAGAGGCTGAGCCTGGGAAAAACAAACTTCCCACTGGGTATGTGACTCTCTTCCCAAAAAAATGGAAGCACTGTCCTGCAATGGACTGAAAATTTCTGGATCTGTAGATAAAAACAGCCCCGGACCATGTGTCATCCCAGCCCCTCACAAAAAGCCGTTTTGTTGGGGGTGGGTTTGGGCTCTGGACAGAACAGATGAGTCTGTTTGGGTGGGTTTGCTGCTGGGGCAACAGTAAAGTTCAGCTTGACATCCCTGAATGACCTGTACTGAGTGAAAATGCTTATTCCTCCATAGGATATTTTTTCTCTCTTAAGTGAAGAAAAATTCTCTTCATGGGAGCAGTGTGTTCCCCTTATTTTCCACTTGTGCCTGAGTGCTAAGAGGGTCTTAAGTGGAGCATCTATGGCCATGGAGAGTGACCTTGGTGAACAGGCATATCCTTCCCCAAGCCCTGGCCTTCCCAGAACTGCTGCCAGTATTTCCACCTACAAAACTAGGAACAGACACAACAGGAAGCAATGCTCTGGAATAAAACAGCTTTTCAGAGACTGGAGACTGGGCACAACCTCTCCCCAGGAAGTGCTGGGATGGGTTGGTGGGTTTGGCATGTGGATGTTTCATGTGCGTGGCCATATAATTGCATTTTGTCAGGCCTGGGAAGTGAAAGGATGCTTTCCTTTTCCAGAGGTCAGGCATTACTGCTCCTTATGGATCTCTGTGCAAAAGATCAGAGAACACCTGCAGTGGAGAGGATCAGTTCCAGGCTATCCGTGGTTTTTCCTCTCCCTGTTCCTGGCTGTGGAGATTTTGAGTGAGAAGTCTGTACGGGATGCAGAGCAGTTGGCAGAAGCTGCTGAGATGGTCAGCAGCTGGCTAAGCCACTCCAGGGAAAAGGGATGGGAGCTGGCATCATCTCCACGTGGCCTGTGGCTGGACACTCCACAGGAAACAGGGAGAGCCCAACAGCCTCACTGGAAAAGTCATCTTCTGCACAGATCAAAGCATAAGACTGTCCTCAAGAGGAGAAAATAACTAAAGAGAGTGAGAAAGCTTGGGCTGTTTAGAAGAGAGGCAGAGGGAGAATGTGCCTCTCTGGATTGGCCTGGCAAGAATCAGGCTTGCAGAGGTGGGACAGAACCTCCTAGGAGAGCACTGGAAGAGCACTGAATTTTATAATTTTCATATGAAATCAGAACAGATTAAAAACCTTTGTTTGCAAATCCAGAGCATAATTAGCAGTGAGTCATGGAAAGTGTTGTTCCAGCTACTGTAAAAAACCAAGCTGGCACTGAAGGGTCTGGTGGTCATTTGAAAGCACCGAGAGCTTCAGCCCAAGATTCCTCCTTCCTTAATTGCACCACTCCTGGCCACTCACTCTAAATTAAGCAGACAGGAGCACAGGAGAACTAATGCACTGCTCTGAAAGGCAAACTATTAACCAAAGTGTCTCTCAGATGTTTAACTTCAAGGAGGTGCGATTGAAATCTCATCAATTATGATCAGTGGACATGAGGAGGGCTTGAAGTTCATCCATAACGTAATTTGCAGAGTAATAAAAATTAAAGATGTGAAATTTCTGCTAGGCTGAATCTGCTTCAATCCCCAGGGTGAGTTAGATGGGTCCTTGTACCATAATTCCAAGTGTGGTGTCTGTGTGAGATAAGTGCAGTGCAAGAAAAGTTCCTCTGATGCAGTTTTGTTACTCAGAGGATGTTGCTGTTGAATATTTACACCACACTTATAAATGTAAGGATTTTCTGTGCAGTCCCAGGCATATTTCCTGCTTTTGGCTTCATTGGCAGTTTTCTCTTTCCAAAATTCACCCAGTTTTTCTGGCTGTTCTTCTGGACCACAAACAGCTCTCCGCTGTCCCCTCGCATCCTCTTCCTTTAAACACTTTGCCCAAGTTCCCTGCCCTAAGCAAACCAGTCAACATGAACAATAGTCTTAGGGGAGACCGTGACATTCCCAGCTGAAAAACAAGATTGAGTCCTTCACTTTCCCACTGTGCTCCTGACAGAACACTACTTAGCACTCCTACCCTATGACACATTACCCAAACATGAGTTAATGATCATGCCTGACTCCTTAGAAAGTAGGCAATTAATTATTTAGCTTCATTCTCCTCATGAAGAAAACTGGGCACAAAAAGAGGTTAATAGGGGAAAGACCAATCCTGTCCTATAGGGTGGAGAACATCCCTGCACCTGTATCAGAGAATGGTTTTGGTTGGAGGAGACTTTGAAGATCATCTCATTCCAGCTCCCCTGCCATGGGCAGGGACACCTTCCACTGGGCTGCTCCAAGCCCCATCCAGCCTCTTCTTGAACACTTACAGGGATGGGGTAGCCACAGCTTCTCGGAGCAACCTGTGCCAGGGCCTCCCCACCCTCATAAGGAATAATTTATTCCTAATATCCCATCTAACCCTGCCCTCTGGCAGTGGGAAGCCGTTCCCCCTTGTTCTGTCACCCCATGCTTCTGTCCCAAGTCCCTCCCCAGCTTTCCTGGAGCCCTTTTATGCACTGGAAGGAGATCTAATGTCTCCCCAGAGCTTTGTATTCAGATGAACACTGCCAGGTCTCCCAGCCTGGCTCCAGAGCAGAGTTGTTCCAGCCCTTGGAGCATCTTTATGGCCTCCTCTGGACTTGGTCCAACAGCTCCATGTTCTTCTTATGTTGGGGGCTCCAGAGATGAACATAGTACCTTAGATGGGGTGTGACCTTCCAGTCAATTCCAATTGAATTCCTCCAGTTTACAGGAGGAATGCAGAGCATGGGGCTTGTCTTACCCATCTCAACCATCTGCAATAAAGCTGAGCCCTTCTAGAATGTGCTTAGACAGACCAGCACCACAGGAGAGTGATTCAGCTTCACACAAGACGTGTCCGACTATGGTGGGCTGAATCATCCTCTGGGAAGAGCACTCAAGGAGTCCACCTTCTCTGTAGCCCCCAGGGAAAGGTGTGGATGCCCCAAGCAGACAGCGTGACTTTTCTCCAAACCACAGACAGCAGTGTTGCCAGGACCAGTGCTCAAAGAGTTCCTGGATCCTGGGAAATGTTTTGCTGCTGTCATTTGAGCTGACTTTGGTGAGCATTGTGGAGCACCACAGACAGAAAGAGGGCTGCAAGCTCGCTACTATCAATTTGATGACCAATGCTCCATGAATTTGGGATATTTTTGGAGGGAGAAAACGCTGCAATACACTATTTCTAATGCAGAGAGAAAACATTTAGCAAAAAGAGGAGCTTTTTAGCAACAGAAGGAGCTCAAGTCTAGTAGCAAGAGCTCTAGCCATTGTGACTAAGTATACCATAAAATGTGTAATTAGGCACTATAGCAACTATTGAATTCCAAGGCACATTTTGCATCTGAAGCACAGGACAGAGCTCTCTTGGGGTGATTCAGAGGAATCATCACAACACCCCAGCGCTCTGCAGTGTACAATGAGCAGCGAGTGCTTGCTGTGGAAGAGCATCCCTGTGGGAGCAGTCCTGCCTAGGATGAACACACCTGCCTCGGGGGGAAGAGATGAGTAAATATTTTTAGCCTGAGGCACAGCTGGGAGTGTCTAGTCTGGTTCCTACGAGTGCTGAATTGTGGAGTGGAGCTGAGCGTGGTGGCGCGTCACACCGGTGGGCACAGAGGGAGTGGCACGGGGGTGATGTCGGAAAACTGCATTTTCCAAAAAAGAAGGACATGGTATCATTTTAGCAAAGTCCAGAGGAGGGCCACAAAGTTGGCAAGTGGACTGGAACACCTCCCTTACAAAGACAGGCTCAGGAAGTTGGGGCTGTTCAGCCTGGAGAAGAGAAGGTTGTGTGGAGATCTCATAGCAATCTTTCAGTATCAGAACAGGGCCTACAGGGAAGTTGGAGAAGGATTCTTCATCAGGAACTGTAGTGATAGGACAAGGAGTAATGGGTATAAAGTGAAAGAGGAGAAATTTAGGCTAGATATTAGGAAAAATTCTTTACTGTGAGGGTGGTGGGGCACTGGAGCATCAGTGGGAGGATGTGGATGACCCAACCCTGGCAGTGTCCAAGGCCAGGCTGGATAAGGCCCTGAGCAATGTGGTCTAGTGGAAGGTATCCCTGTTCATGGCAGGTGAGGTTGGGACTAGCTGATCTTTAAGGGCCCTTCCAACCCAAACCATTCTGTGGTTCTACCAAAGGATGGAGAGTGTGAATGTGATTTGTACCATTTCCATCTCAGTGTCTTTCCCTGCCCTCCAGTGCCCTATTTCAGTTCAGACAGGGCTGAGCATGCAAGGGTACCAAGGAGATCTTCCTTGCCCAGTGTGGCTCAGAGCCACTTGCATCCCTTAAAAGGCATCTTCTGACTCAGATACACTTTCCTCCATTGTCTGGGGCATGTTGTTTTGCAGCTGGAGACTAGTGAATGAAGCTGAGTTACTGACCTTGATTCGAAAAAAATGCACACTTGTGCTTTGCAAAACAAGGCTTTTAAAGCTGGTTTTTATGCAGAGAATTATGCCAATGTGTGCATGGAGGCGCTGGCATTTCAGGCCCCTTTCAATCTTCTGGATTGTCAGTGAGGTCTTTCACTGATTTAAGCCTTCAACCAAAGGACGGATGCTGCAAGAGGCAGTGAAGAGGACTCAAGCAGGTCTTGGAGTGTTTACCCCAGGAGCAGATGATTGGATCAGGGCCTAGATCAGAAGAGGTATTTTATTATGCTGAAGGCGGTATTGTTTTACTGCGTTGTAAGGAGGCACAGATGATCCCTCTCTCTAAGGGAAGAAATAAAACATCATCTGTTTTTGAGGCTTGTTCTCATCCCTTTTCGGTGTGGATGTGCATGGCAGCCCCACAACAAATGCGTCTCAATGAGCTTTGCCACTTTTTTCCATCATGTCATCAAAATGAGAGATGAAGATGAGTGAGGCCAGTTTGAGGAGTTTTTGGAATTCCCTCTGGTCCTGCTCCAGCCTTGCCCGCAGTTTAGAGGCATTTTTCTTTGAAGGTGCTATGGGAGGCAGCAGGCCTTTGGCTTGGGAGGAAGCTCTTAGCCTGCATCTGGTGCAGGCAGGAAGTTTTATTCCCTTTGCACCATGTCTGAGTTAAACGAGGCCCTTAACTTGTAGAAGGAGCTTGGTTAGGTGAGCACCGCCAAAATCTGGTAGGACAATACCCTGCTGGGCCAGCACTCCGCTTCCGCTCCCTAAACAATAGGAGTTTACACAACTGCAGCCCACTTGAGGTTTCTGCCTTGCTTCATGGCTGAGCAACGAGACCCCAAATGTCACAGCTCTGCCTAATGTCCTTGGCTCTGTCCTGCTTTGGAAGGAAACATGCAGCGGCCTGTGCTGCCAATGCTATTTCCTCTCTCGCTCGTCTTTAAAGGTCTCTTTTTCCAACAGCTGATCGGCTCCACAGCTCCGGGGAGGACGTGAGATCCGGCTGGCCCACGAGCTGGCTGGTATGGCAGCGTGCCATGTTGTTGTTTGTATTGCTTTCATTTTTCTGGCGTTACTTGGCTCTTCCACGAAACTTGTTTTCATCCTGAACTATGTGCTCATTACATATCCAAACGCCCACGCGAGGTTTTGCATGAGGAAACTCGAAACACACACGCAGTAGAGAAGAGTTTCTGATGGGGGGGATGAGATATTTGTCTTGAGACTGACAAACAACTGTAAAATCCTCGGGTTTCCTGCAGTTGGGGCTTCAGCTCGTTGATGACAAGCATGTGAACACTGTGTGTGCATCCTCCTGGCAAAGAGACGAGGGGAACATCTCTTGTGGTCACCTTGGCCTTTCCCAGAAACTCCAGCTACTGTCCAAGGCACACGTCCAGCGACCTCCGAGTTCTCTCTGGCAGGCTGGTCCCTGAACGCCAAAGGGACCTTCTGCTGCTAGGAATGCTCTCACTTCCCCTCTGCGGCCCCTCCTCAGAGAGCAGCCAGCCACAGGCTGCACGGATCCACCCAGCCAGCTCTGGGCCAGGAGGCACCAAAACGTGCTGGAGGGTTCCAGTGAGGTCCCAAGTGAGGGGGCAGAAGCAGGAAAACTCTGCATGGAGTTTGCTTCATAAGGACAAGGAAGCTTGTGAAGGGCCTGGAGCAGAAGTCTGATGAGGAGCAGCTGGGGGGAGCTGGAGGAACTCAGCCTGGAGAAAAGGAGGCTCAGGGGGGAACTTCTCACTCTCTACAACTCTCTGACAGGAGGGTGCAGCCAGGTGAGGGTCAGTGTCTGCTCCCAGCAATGGGATGAGAGGAAACATCCTCAAGTTGTCCCAGGGGAGCTTTAGATTGGACATTACAGAAAATTTCTTCACTGAAAGTGTTGTCAAGCACTGAAACAGGCTGTTCTGGGTAGTGGTGGCATCACTATCCCTGTAAGTGTTCAAAAATCATATAGATGTGGCACTTGGGGACATAGTTTAGTGGTGAGTTTGACACTTCTGGGTTAATGGTTGGACTTGATAATTTTAGAGGTCTTTTCCAACCTTAATGATTCTGTGATTCTATGTGTAAGTGCCCTCTTTGTGGTACTTCCCTGGAGCAATGGGTCTCAGTCACTGCTGGAGGCAGGATGAAGCATGTTGGTGCCATTGGGCTCCCCACATTCCTCAGATCCAGTGTTACATTGGAAGAGCAAGCACAGCACAGGCCTGGACCAGCACAGTAGGGTTCAGATACTCGTGTTTTCTGAATTTTCTCCCCTCTTCATGGCCCCGTCACCAGATGAGCTCCAGCAGCTGCCCTGGTTGGGATACAGAGAGCGCATCCGGAGGCTGCAGGCTGTCCAAATCTGCAGCACAACACTGCCTTGCACATCACGCTCCTCCACACCGTGTTCTGTCCACTCAGAGTGTGGAAAACCCCTCTTCTTCAGCAGACACTGGTAACTGCACAGGCCTAGGCAGGCTGTGCCGGAGGGACCAGAGGGCTTGGTTTGCAGCTTTGGATTACTCTGCTCCCTCACAGCTTTGCCTGCTGCCTATGAAGAAAGATTTTCCAGGGCTGTCAGTACTGCGTATTTCACCAGCATTCCCTTCACAAGTCCAAAATGTGCTAAAAATATGCTGGCTTGGCATCCAGGTCTTGATTCAAGTGGTAACAGGATATTGGGCAGAGAAATCCTGGGGTGGCTTCACTGTGCAGCAGCGAGCTGCTGGCTCTTCCTCCTTTTCCTCCTCCTCCTGCCTGCTGCAGGGCTGTTACCCCCTCTCTCAAGCCCCTAAATTTCACATTCAGAGGTCGCAGGTTTCACATGGGATCGCTCCCCTTGGCTGGTTGTTAGCAAGGCTCCGAACACTGAGGTGACATCTCTTCCTCTGGGGTTGGGAGTATATTATCAGCAAAGTATTTGTTTTCTTACTCCTGGGGTAATTTTGGGAGGGGGATGCCTGCAGGCTGGAGCCGGGATAAGTGAAGTCTGAAATGCCACGGGAAGGCCACAAACTTCAAAAGGCGTCTTAGTGAGGCAGCAGGAAGAGATGTGGATGTTTGTGCCTCATCCATGGATTTTGTTGTGTTGTTGCAGAGCCACGTGGCTTTGATACCAGTGAAAACACAGCAAACCCCCTCTGGGAAGGGGTCTTGAGATGAAGTGCTTTCTGCTCCCCCTCACTTTTGAAACACCCAGTTGATCTTCAGCCTTCAAGGCTGCTGAGCGACTTTTTCATCCGCAGGCAGATTTTGCTGCCACATTCTCACTCACTTTCCTAAAATAAAGGGGAAAAAAATTTAAAAGAATCCTTGTGCTAATTTAATCTAGCCAGGCATCCTGCTGTCCTGCCCCATAATAGCTCTCCAATCTGTCATTTCCAACAGACAGTGGTTTATTGGTTTGGCTTTTTTTTTTTTTTCCTTTTTTCCTCCCCCTGGTCTTGAAATATCTCCCCTTCTTTCTCAAGTAGCCCAGAGCTCCCCCAGGGGTGTCCCAAACTTCCCCCTTGCTTTGGTGGGACCTCTGGGTTAAAACATCTCCCTTCTCCAGGAAAAACCCTACAATAACCTCAGACAGAGAAAAGCTTGTCACAGAATGCCCAGCTTATGTGCTGGGTCTGTCAGTGCTGCATTGATGGTTGGACTCAATGGTCTTAAGGATCTTTTCCAACCTTCACAATTCTATAATTCCAGGAGCTGGTGTAGGATCAAACCTCGCTGGGTTTCTCTTGCTCCCTTTCCCCATCACCTACCCTTGTGGGGCCAGGGAAGGAGCATCTCCTTTGGTAATTAACACTCAGCGCATCCTTCTCGAGCCCCACGGGTCACCCCCTGAGCCCCTCATCCCCACAGTGCATGCCCCAAGCTTCGCAGCTCACCTCAAACCCTTGAGGCATCCCTTGAATCCCTCAAGGCATCCCCTCAGACCCACAGCTCCTCTGGGCCCCTCAGGCCACCTCAGCTCCATGGGGCACCCCCTCAGACCCACAGCTCCTCTGGGCCCCTCAGGCCACCTCAGCTCCATGGGGCATCCCCTCAGACCCACAGCTCCTCTGGGCCCCTCAGGCCACCTCAGCTCCATGGGGCACCCCCTCAGACCCACAGCTCCTCTGGGCCCCTCAGGCCACCTCAGCTCCATGGGGCACCCCCTCAGACCCACAGCTCCTCTGGGCCCCTCAGGCCACCTCAGCTCCATGGGGCACCCCCTCAGACCCACAGCTCCTCTGGGCCCCTCAGGCCACCTCAGCTCCATGGGGCACCCCCTCAGACCCACAGCTCCTCTGGGCCCCTCAGGCCACCTCAGCTCCATGGGGCATTCTCTGAGTCCCTCAAGGCAGCCCCTCAACCCATCTGAGCCCCACGGGACACCCCCGAACGCCTCACGGCACCTCAGCCCCCAGGGGCAGCGTCTGAGCCCCTCAGCCCCACGGAGCAGCCCCACGGGACACCCCCGAACGCCTCACGGCACCCCAGCCCCCAGGGGCAGCGTCTGAGCCCCTCAGCCCCACGGAGCAGCCCCACGGCCGCCCCCCGAGCCCCCTCAGACCGTGCCCACCCCCGCCGGCGCGGCCCCTTTAAGCGCGCGGCCCCTTTAAGAGCTTGGCCCCGCCCCCCGCGGTCGCTGCCGGGGCCGCTGCTGACAACAAGATGGCGGCGGCGGCGGGTCCGGCGGGCGCTGAGAGTCGCGTGTTGGGCTACAGCCTGCACCGCTGGAGCAGCTTCTCCTCCACCTACCTGCCCGAGTGAGTGCCGGGCTCGGCACCGCGCCTGGAACGCGCTCCGGGCTCGGGTCTGGGGGTGGCCGGGCGGCCGGGCCTGTGTGCGGCCTGCGCGGGCCCCGCGCTGAGGCCCGCGCGGGGAGGCCGCGGCGGGGGGAGTGGGACCGGAGCTGTGTGTGAGCGGCGTTCTGTGTGTGAGAGGGCTCTGTGCAGCAGATTTTGGGGGGGGCATGTGTGAGCAGGGTCTCTACAGGACAGTTTGGGGCGGTTGTGTGTAAGAGAGTTCTCTACGGCAGGGTTTTGGGGGGCTGCGTTTGACGGAGATGTATACCCTAGGACTTGGGGGTGTTAGCGTGGCAGGAGGTGCTCAGCAGGGCTGGAGGTTCAGGGACGGGGTACCATCACTTGGGGCTGTGTTTGGGGAAGTGGCTCATGAAGAGATTTGAGAGGAGTTGCGTGGGGCAGAGGGTCTGGGCTTGCAGGTTTGGGATGATGAGTTAAATGGGAAGGGCCTGGAGGGTCAGGTTAGGGGGTACCTTTAGCACGAGGTATGGGCAAAGGAAAGTTATAGCTAAAGAGGAGAAGCTGACCCCAGATTTGGGGTGAGAACAGGTGCCGGTGTGGGAGAGGCTGGTCAGTTACTGGATGAAACGAGGAGAAGGGTCAGTGCCCCTCCTGTCCTGCCCTGCCTCTGTCAGGTGCTTGTGGGCTCTGTGTTTTTTGGCAGCTGGGCGTCCTGTCCTGCCCCGACCTCTGGAATGCTGGGCTGTGTCCCCTGCTTTGTGTGACTTTAGGGGAAAGGGGTCATTTGCTGCCCTAATCGCTTGCTTCTAGGAATTTGGGGGTTGGCAGGAGCTGTTACAGCCGTCGGTTTGTTGATCCCATCCTCTGTTGGCCGCATGGCATCCAGCTGCAGCCTGCTGATAGTCGAGTTTGGAGTGGCCACAGCGTGGTTTAGATGTGATGTTTTTGGTGCACCTTTTGGATAAGCCATCCTTGGTGCTGGAATTGAGGAGGGCTCTGGGGTTACAGCACAACGAGCTCATCATGGGCTGTCGAGACTCATCCGATCATCGATTGTGCTGCATTTGCTGACCTTTGATTGATGTGTCCTGAACTCACCCGCTGTCAACAAAGTTGCCTTAGTTGTTAATTATTAATATCCTCAATTATCTCCATTTTCCAAAATGAAGCAAACCTCTAAAACCATGTTTTTACTGAACTCTGAATTGTTTTGTTTTTCTGTATATTTTCTGTGATAGATGTGAAAAAGAACTGGTTTCTTTTCTAATTGGTAATTTTTGGTGGTAATTAAGCCATCCCTTTACCTTTCCTGTTAAAACAGCTTGCCCTTAGGGTGCCTCTTTCAGGTCTCTGATGGCTTTGTAGTTATTTCTACTGGCATTTCTGGCTTTTAAAATCTTGTTAAAGCATTGGTCCCTGAGGAGAGGGGTGACAGTCCATTATTGATCTCAGTGATGTGATAGAAACACGGAGTATTGTCTTTGTCCTTGATATTCCTTTCCAAGGCTCCCATTAGTCCCTTTTGCTACCGACTCATGTCAGGAATTAAGTTTCAGGTGGCATCTGCTGTGCTGCCCAAAGTCCTTAATGCCTTCCCTGATACAAATTTCCATTCCTGTAGCTGGGGTGGTATATTACAAATGTGTGACCTTGCATTTGGCTGTTTTTAAGATGTTGTTTAAAAGGGCTTGTCATCAGTAAAAGCAATTTTATCTGCTTTTAAGCACTGTAATCCCAGCAACAGGCTTGTTCTCTGGTTTGCTGACCTTGGTCTGAGGGATTCTGGTCCTAACATGCTGTCTTGCAATGGAAGTTTTGGTTTTTGCTTGCTAACTTTTTATTCCCGTGGCCTGGGAGAGAGCTGGAATACAGTCTGAATTGGAAAGGAGAGGCTTTGACCTCTCCTTGGTTTAAGATCAGCATCTCAAAACGAGAAAGTTTAATAAGAAATATATGGGAGAGTGACTTTTTGGGGATGGACTGAAGATGGAAATCTTGAAAATTGATGGGACAAGACCATAACACCCTGTGGGATGAACATGCACATAGAGCTAAAGGTTCTCTTCGTATTTAATGTGTAGAACAAAATGATGCTTGTCTGGAAAAACTTGATCTTAGAGGATGTTTTCCAGCCTGCATGATTCTATAACGTTGGGAATTCTGGTTATGCTGTAGTTTAAATAAATTTGCTGGCATATCTAGAAAGAAAACACTTAAACCTTTAAGGAGAAAAGGGGCTCTGCCTTCATGTATGTAGGAGTGAATATACAACTTATTAAATATTATTGATTGTTGGGAGTTGTGGTATTGCAGGCAAAGTGCTCGGGGAGGAGCAGCAGAGGAGTTAAGCATGTTTTAAACATTTGCCTTAAGTAGTTGTATGGTTTTAAATGTAAAACAAAGTTCTGGAATGTAAAACTTTCATCACTGCTGGCCAGGGAAGAAATTAGATGTCTAGTGACATCTCACCTACTTATGTGATGCTGAACTAACATTGAAACTTTTCAGAACACTGAAATCATCTGATAAGCTCTCTTTTAATGAAAAAAGCCTAAACAAAGCAAAACAAAAAATGTTTTTCAAAGGCCATTCTGGTCATGCTCTAGTTGAGGATCAGTAGTCTATTGAAAAGCACTCATTTTCTTTCAGTGACAGAGAAGCTTCTTCTGGGGAATGCCAGTGTCTTTCCTCTTGCATTTGGTGGTGGCACTGGAGGATTAGTTAGTGCTGGATCCAGGTTCTGGCAGTTTTACCAGTGCTGCAGCTACCTGCATGTTTGCAAGGACCTCTCCAGACATTAAGTGAGGATTGTCTTAATGAAAAGAAGTAGTTCTCCTGTTTTGCAAATCACTGGATTGTCTATTGGTTTGTACCCACAAGAAGACTGACTTGGTTATTTATTTTAGAAACTATGGGTAGAAATCAAAGAATTGGACTGGTAATAGTGGCTGGCTCAGTCTGTGTTGTAGGGGAGGTTGTGCCTTTTGGAAAGAGAACTGGTCCAAGAGGAAATTTGGTGTTTCCAGAGATGTTCTGCCTGTGCAGAGGCACCAGTGCATTGAGAGGCTTTGGTTTATCCAACTTGGAAAATGATCAACCTTGCCCATTGCCTGAGACTGCTCTGTCATATCCATTCCTTGCCTCTCCAAGGTTCCTCCCCGGAGGAATGGAGCCTCAGGGGGGAGGCTGCTCTCTGATGCCTCACATGGGGCTGACCTAGGGATTGCCCCAGCACTGGCAGTGGCTTCACTGCAGTGACACAAATGAGAGCTGATGTCTTGAGACATGCACAGAGACAGCGAGATGGACTTTATTCCTCTCTCTTCTCTGGCCTCCTGCAGGAAGTGATGAGCTCAGTCATTTTGTTTCTTTCTGGACAAGGAGGGAATAAACAGTTATAGAAGGTAATGTAGTCCTTGCTCCAATTTGGTTTTTTTTTGGTGGTTTTTTTTTTTTTTTTTTTTTTTTTTTTTTTTTTTTTTTTGTTGAAATAGAACCAGAAGCTATTGCTCTACACTGAGAGAAGCACTTCATCTCCTGACTTTTTTAGTGGCTCGTTTTTGTACCTGCTCCAATTTGAACTTCCTCCTGAGGTGAATGAGAGGTGAAGTGCTGTGCTCTGTGTGATGGTAGCCATGTACCCTTTTTATTGCCAGATTACTGCATCCTGGGGCTGTGGGTTCTAGTGGCTGCATCAGCCTCATGACTGATGGCATTTTGTATTGGTAATGCACCCAGGTCCTTCTGTCACTGTTTTATATGGCTGAAATCCCCCTTCAGAGACTAACAAGAGCTTTTTGCTGTGTTCCTCTATTCACATACTTTAGTGAGGAACGTTCATCCTGTTTCTGTTGCTCAAATTTTCAGTCCTTCAAGTTTTCCTGTATGGAATCTGTAGAGGAGGATCAGCATATTTCCTATGTTTGACTCCAGGATTTTTAATTAGTATTTTGTTTATTTCTTGTGCCAAGGTTGTTATTAAGAATATAAATTAAGATTGGTTTCTTAGCTGATAATTAAATACCATTAACAACCTCTTAGCTGGTGTCACTTTTTCACTGCAACTCACTTTTATCTATTTAATGATCAACTTCAGAGAATTCCAGTCTTCTCCAGTTTGATGCCTTGAGTGGTGTCATATGCTGAAGGCTTAATAACTCTGTTGTCTCTTTCCTAGGAAGTGTCCTGGAGCAGGGAAGGATCTAGTTGATTTGTTAAAATACCTTCAAAATATTTTTAATTTTTCATCGGTTTTCTGTGTTTCCATCAAACTAGGGGAAGAAAACTTAGTGAAAGATACTGTGATAGTAAAATATGAGTGACTCATAGGCTTTTAAAGTGAGAATGCAAATTTAACTTTTGCTTTCAAGGTATAAGGATGTAACAGCAAGTTCCTGGCCAAACTAAAATGTACTGCTGTAGTGGTCTACTCTGAAAGAAGTATACTCTAATGTTTTCAAATCTTGCAAAACCTTATCAAAAAGGTGAAGAGAACACATGCAGCAAACTTTTTGGGGTAAAGTCCATAAGGATTAAAAACAACAGACCTAAACAAACAAACAAAAAGCCCCAAGTGAAAAATAACCTGAATTCTGGCTCCTGTGCTCTCTGAGATTTTTGTAACAGGAAAAAACATATGTTTGTGGCCAGTGAAATGTGGTTCTCAGTTTCTTCTCCAACCACATGAAACTGATGACTCAGATCTGTACCATAGACATTCATAAATCTCCTTGTAGATGCATCCAGCTCTTGAAGAATCTCCTGTTCAAGCTGAGCTCAGTCATGACTAATGAAAAGGTCTATTTTTAATATTATGTTCCCTGAGCCCAAACTCTGTTCCCTTTACAAGGTGAGGATACCTTCTGCTGAGGTCTAAGCAGTTTAAAGCCATCTAAACCAGACCCAAATGGTGGAAGAGTTGTAGAACTCTGACTTTGGGTTTTTTTCGCACGAATAATAACCATTAATGTACTTTTTTCAGCTTAAGTTGTCAGCATTTCTAGCTTTACTTCAATATTTTGACATAGCCAATTCACTTTCCTTGTTGTAATTGTTTTGCCTTTAGCTATGGGAAGGTGAGCAGGCACAGGGGCTGGCTCTGTAACTGCTGATGACTTTCAATATTGATCAATACTTCCAACATTTCTTAAAATGAGCAGGGGAATGCAAACCCTGGCTAACCAGTGAGCTGCCCCACTCCTTTCCTCTGAGCTGAGCCCTGAATAGGTATGCTCTTAGTTCTGCTTTTTGTCCTTTTCAGTGGCCAGTGGAAAATATTTTTTTCCTCTGCTTGTTTGTGTGGACTTTCTGGATGTTTCTAGACATCCTCATATTCTGACAGGCATTTTCCCTCTTGTTTACATCACTTCTGTAGCATGTGATTTTTCTGTGAGTTCAGATATTTGGTACTTACAGAGCAAAATATTTCTGTAGAAAATTTCTGTAGGTTGCCTACAGATTGAATATGTAACTATAAAACACTTCTTTGGTGTCTGATAAAGTTAATTAGTGAGAAAGAAACATGTCAGAGGTGGAGGGAGTGGAAAGAATCACAAAATTATGAAGTTATGAGGGATTACGAGTTATGATATCTCTTGCTCCCCAGGTAAAAGCACATGTGCTGTAGTATCAGGAGAAACCTCTTTAGGCTCCAGTTAAAATATAGACATTATTTAAGACATTAGACAGGTTTATTCACTGGCAGAAGGAGGAAGGTGAGATGCTAATTGCTCAGGTTCCCTGGTGTGCCCAACCTGGCAGAACCTGTAGTGCTCTAATGTTCAGCCTATTCTGGGATGGCATTTTACAGAACATTAAGAATGTAAAAATTTCATGGGAGGTGTTAACATCATCAGATTGTGGATCATTTGCTGTGTATGTGGCTGTATAGCTTGTGAGTTTAATAAAAGTTTTCCAGCCTTTAATTACTAATTACTGGTTTAAAGACTAACTAGTTATTTAAACAGAGTTTCCCTTGGGATAAATGTTGTTGCTCAGGCATCATTACAATCTGCTTGATTTTTTTTTTCATGGCAAAGAATATGGTTTTTAATTCTATACGTTCATTATGTTGTTATCAGATTGCTGGTAGAATGGTCAAGTGTATCACCACCACCGATTTTGTGATCTGATCCTGATTTTTTTGCTGAGATTAAGTGGTGTGGGTAGCACTGATTCCATCAGTTACATAGATGGTGACTTGTTCCAAAGCAAGCCAGTGCTTGACTTCAATTGCATGTTAACACAAACTTGTAAACCCAGATGTAATTTTGCTTTTTTTGCCTTGTCGTGGTTTGACATGGAAGTGATTGAATTTTGTGGGAAGAGTGAGCTGTAAGTTCACTGGGTTTGAATTCCATAATACACCAGTTACTGGAACGGGGGAGGAGGAACACTGAAGATGTAGAGTGGTTTGTTGCTTTAGGTAGTTGCTATTTCAGTCATTGCTTCCAACTCAGTGTGCATAATCCTTGAGAAATTATTTCCTGAATCAATTTAAATCAAGGAGCAGAACCATCTATTTAAGTTGAGGACAGCAGCCTGCACGTCTGAATTTAAACTGCTGGAGCAGACTGGCTGATAGCACCTGCTCTTCCTTTGCTGGCACCTTCTGCTGTTCCTGGAAGAGGACAGGATCTTCATCATGGAGAAAAATTGTGCTCTGGTCAGTTTGAATTTGGTGGTGTTTTCCTTGGTCTTCCCTGCCTTTCCTCCTGAGACTGGCTGGGTTCTTAATGTCATGCTCAAGCTCTGGGAAGGTGCCTGAAAAAACATTGAAACTCTGTTTAGGACATGACCTGTATTTTTCTTGAATCCTTTTCTGTCAGTACATAGTTTAAACAGCATTTGGCTGTTAGGATAATTATATTTAAACAGCAATTTCCCAGCCTGTTCTGCACTTCAAAGTTTTGTTAGTAAAGAGATGCTCTTAACACAGAGTGTTAAATTGGAGGTAAAAATTTAGGTTAGGTAAATTGACCCATGAATAAGGAATTGATGAATGAGTTCCCACTACACTCTCATGTGATAGTGTACTATTTGCTAATTTTCAATTTTGTGTTCTAAAAATCTTGGTTTCTGCTACAGGGTTTGGAAGCTGCCAAATATGAAAGTAATTTTGGCCTGGGAACTGCTGTATCCTTTAGCATGAATTATGTATATTGATCCAAAATAAAGAATTATTCCCCAATGTAATCCAGGGTTAAATGTTTGACCTGTACTGCATTTCTCCACATAACCAGCACTTAACAGGCTGATACTTCCTTATCTTTCCAGATCAGTATTTTGTCTTCTGCATTCCCTGAGTTGCAGTGTCAGTGAGAGAAGCTTAATTTTGAAAGGAAAACTCTGAAAGTTTTCCCACCTGGAACCAGGAGGCATTTTCCATAGAGTTTTGGTGGAAAAATCTCCAAACCTGACATCAGTTTGGGTATGAGGGCGCTTCAGTCTGTTTTGTTGAACATAGTCTACTTTAAATTCTTTTACAGGCATCAGTTTTTCGGGTGAACTTTTACTGAGTGTGAGGTTACAGTGCTGATGAGTATTAAAGATGTGTTTATGGCTTACATTAGCAATGTATATCTTTACATATAATCACTCAGTCTGGTTTTGTGGCTTCCCCTGAGTGGAATTATTACAGATATTGTGGAAAATAAGAGCGTCCTTGCACTGTTGTGAAATCATGGAAGGCCTTAATCTACTTCCTGGCCTTTGTTAAGTTTTTCCATATGTGCATTAGTCAAACAGAAATACTCTACTGAGGTTGTGATGCTTCCAAAATACAGCACAGGGAATTTACATAGATGTGTGCTAGACATTGCTTTCCTCTAATCTACTTGAAAAGGATCTGTCCCGTCCCAAGAAAATGCGTTTGGAAATGAGAAGTGAGCAGTGCTGAAGTGGGCTGCTCCACCAGAACTGTGGAAGATTTGGAAATCCCAAGTTTTTGTGGTGATTGCTGGCAGTAGAAATCCCTATGTTCACACACAATCCAAACTATTTTCAAGCTAGATAGGAGATTTTCTCAAAATGAAAACTGAACGTTGTTATCCAGTGGTTGTAGGTGGTGATGTTTTAAATTCTGGAGGATTTTACTGCAGCATTTTATCTATTGGCTACAAATCCAGTCAACTGAAGAGTGTAATCTCTTCATCTTTATCCTTGAGTCTTGAAGGGCAGAATTCTTGCTATTCTTGGTCTTCTTATTAAGCCTGGGATTTATTTCTACTCAGGGAGTCTTCTGGTATGTTACCTAAGCTTGGTTAAAAGGTAGAAATTCAGGTATCCTTGTGTGCTTAAATATCCTTGTTGAGGATAATGATATGTATAAGTGGACATGTGTAATATATGTACAGGTAATATGTACTGGTGAACACAGAGTATGAAATGAGTAAAACAAATTGCATCAGATGATCTTATATTCACTGAGTTCACTAATATCACTGGCATTTTAAGTTATTTTCTTATAAAAAAACAGATAGACATTAATCAAACTACATAGAAAATATCTTTTTAGTCATCTAACAATTCTTAAATGTAAACCCAAAGTTAGTGCAGGGACAGAACGAACCTTGGTAATTTTTCAAGCTTAGAAGATTCTCAGCATCACTTAGCAGTGAAATTGCATCTAAACTATAATCCCTAAATGTTGGGACAATTTGACTGGTAATCATCTGTGATGCATGAAGTTACTGTGGGTACCAACTTAAGTAAATAAGCCTGACTTTATTTTTTCTCCTGTTTGTTTTTCCTCTGTGCTAATACTGATATTCCCATCCTGGAGCTGGGAGCTCTTGCCACCAAGGATTTGAATCTCCCAGTGATACAGTCAAAAGTTTAGTCTGTGATTTAGGGTTGTTGAGTGTCACTGGAATAGAAGTTATTTACTGAGCTCTGATAACTTGGAAATGACCTGAAGTTGTGCCAGGGGAGGGTTAGATGGGCTATCAGGAAGGGATTCTTTACCAAAAGAGTTGTCCAGCCCTGGATCAGCTGCCCAGAGCTGTGGTGGCGTTCCTGGAGGGATTTTAAAGACACGTGGATGTGGCACCTGGGGATGTGGTTTAGTGGTGGCCTTGGCAGTGCTGGTTTAATGGTTGGACTTGGTGATCTTAGGGCTTTCCCAACCCCAAGTGATTCTGTAACTTTCCACACTACACTGCTGCAGTTTTAGTCACTATTGTTACTATTTAATTCCTGTCATGTCTCGAGGAAGAGCTGATAAATCAAAAAAGTCTTGTTTTAAAGTCTTAACTAGAGTGGGGAGTGGAAAAAAAGTACTTCCTAACTTGCCTTACTGGAAATGTCTGCGACAGGGTCATTTAGCATTTAGGAAGCAGTTAGGTTGGTCTGGCAGTGATGATGGGCAGCTTAAAAAACAAAAGTAAACTTCTCATTGAAAAAATTGAGAACCTGATTTTAACTGGGCTGTTTCTAGCTAAGTAATGCCAGGTTTGTTGTCCAGTATAGTCAGCTGTGATCTGATGAATACATTTCTGTAAGGTGTCTGAATTCTTCAATTTATTTTTCTAATGCTGTATTTACTAAGCTATTTTATTTTTTCTAGAAATAGGTTTATAATATACGGATGACAGTGTGAGACTGCTGAGGACATGACACAAAATTGAGCAGAAAGTTGTCCAATCTTGTTACTTTATAATATTTAAAACTGCACTCCTGTACATGTTCTACTCAAACTTTGTTTTGCTATGCAAGAGGTTAAGAAACTTTATATTGTAAAAAAGCAGCCCCAAAACGCCCCACTTTTTTTCCTGAATGGATCTGCAGAGCAACTTCCCATTTCTACTGTGTTTCAATCAAGACATTTCCATGTCTTTACATCCTTCTGCCACTCTGAGCAGAGAACTTTTCCAGCAAGATGGAGAGAAACTGTAGCAGAACCTAAAAAGTGGTTTTTGACTTGCTTTAGGGGACAGCTATAGGTACATGCAGGTTTTCAAACATTGCAGCCTGGTGGTTCGAAACCAGCGTGGCTTGTGAGTTATGGGAGTTGCAGGAGAAAGAAAATCGGTAGTTCTTTCCAGATCCATTGGGGTTTTAGGTGGTAAGTCGGGTTTTTTCTTCTGTTTTTCTTGGGTTAAGGCTCTGTGTACATTCCAGTGTCTAGGCTGGGCAGGATTATCTCCGTGGATGGTTTCTGCTGGCTGCTGTGAGGGTTCTGCATGTTTGGAATAGTTTGGTCCACCACGTCTTACAGTGGACCTAGTGGAAATTCTAGCCTGTGTATTCCAGTTGCTGCATTCTTCCCAAACTCTTTTGGGATGGTTGTAGGAAAAACTGAAAGAATCGTCATGTGGACAATGCTGGAGCAAGTATTTAGCCCATTTCTAGCCAGTCTGTGTTTTCCTAGCACTCCAAGTGCCTTTTTGCAGTGTAATGGTGTGGTAACTCTGGTTTTGAAGAAGAGAGTCTGAGTTCCAAGTCCTCTTAGTAAAGCCTGTGCCCTTTCCTGCACAGCTGCTCTCTGAAGTGCCATATGAAAGTTCCAAGCAAAGAGAGTGTTTGGGATTTGTTTATTCTTAAATACTTGTTCCTAAAGTCATGGATTTCCCTAATAGCAGCTCCATGAAAATATTTAGGTTAGATGCAAATTATAGCAGCCTTAAACCTAATATGCAGTGTATTCTGCAAAGTCATCTTATTTCTTCCTTTCCCACTGGAGCAGAGAAAAACTCTCCCTTAGTGATTGTCATGCATGAAGCCACAGAACTCTTTGCATGGAGAAGTCCCCAGGCATGGGGACATCTCTGTCTTTCCAGCAGAGATCAGCCAACACTTGGCACAAAGGATATGATGGTTACTGGGTTGGTAAAAGGAAAAATTATTTCCTTCCAGCAGTTGTGAGACCAGTGTCTGCCTGGGTAATGAAAAGAAACTTTCACGGTGCTCTGCCAAGAGCTATCTGCATGGAACCATCCACTCTTCAGTGGTGGGAATGCTTACAGTGAGGCTTAGCTGCTGGGAGCTGTGCAGGCAGCCAGGTTAGGAAATAAGGCACACCAGGGCTGCCTCTGGAATTGCTTGTGGTGTTAATAAAATGGTCCCTCCTGCTTGGCTTCTCATAGCAGAGGTGCTACATCATCTCCTTTTTTTAGTAGTTTCTTTCCAATGGGAAGGGGGGATTGGGGAGTTCGCTGCAGTGGGAACCCCATGTCCCAGTCCAGCTGCTCATCGTTTAGTCTCAGTTTGTGCTGGTGCTGGTATGAGCTGAGCTGCAGAACTGATGTGACGAAAGAAGTTAATTATACAGATCTTTATTATAGCTGCTGGTTAGGGAGGGGGAGGATCCTTTGCGAGTGGGTGGGGTGGTCCTTTGGCAGTGTTGTAGATTCGTGCTAGACTTGATCTTGAATCCACAGCTGATGATGAGAAGTTATCTCAAACCACATTTAATGGGTTGCTTTTTTCACAGGAAAAGCTTGCGTGAAACCATTGGTACTTGTGGTAGCTCGAGGGCTTGCAAATACCTTTTTTTAATGTCTTGTGAAAATGACATGGAAAGTCGTTGTGTTAATGGAATTTTCACTTCTAAAGTTTCTCAGATTTTAATCTACGTGTCATATCTGCAAAGCCTCCCTCCGGGTACTGTGTAGGAGTTTTGTGATGTCCAGAAAAAGGGCTTTACATGGAAAATGGCATCTGCTATTAGGACATGCATTTGTTTGTTTCTTATTGCCTCACGTCTGCTGCAGTGCTTGAATTCCTCCAAGTCCATAAATTTTCCTAAACTGTTATGGTACATTTGCTTTATACACATGGACTTCTGTCTTCAATGTTTGTTTAATCTTAATAAATTAATAACCCATGTATTTTAAACATTTCTAACTCCATTGATACTGCTATCTTTATATTTCATATTTCTTTTTAGCCTTTATTTTGTGTGAGCTGCCTGTCCCTCTTCTCTCACTCTGCGGAAGGGTTTTTATCTTGTCTAGCTGTACTGATTGAGATCTTCCTTGGTTGTGGCAAAACTGATCTTTGACCTGGAGAAGCAAACAAATCTGCTTCTAAAAATATGATATTTGGGATCTGTCCCAGGTACAAAATGCTTCTTTCCAGCTGGGCATTATCTGACCATGCAGCAGTGCCAATTCCTGTGAGTGTTGTTCAGTGTATGAAGAGTTTATTGTCTAATGTTTAAACAAATGTAATGGAATCATAAATAAAATTTATTCCGTAGGGTAACTTGCCTTCTTGTGTTCCAGGATTAGGATAAAGTTCCATAAAGGAGAAAAGCCATACAGCATTTTCTAGTTTTATCTGCCTTTGTATCCCTAAAGTATTTAATATAAGATACATATCTTTAAGTTTAGCATTTTTTTTCTCTCCAGATGCTAAGAGGTATTAAGAATTTATTAAATACCGTGTCTTGCCTGTGGCATGGTACAGGAGACTGCAGGTGATACTTCTCAAAAGCAAGTGTCTTGTGGTTTCTGATGGTGATTTAGCTTTCAGACTGGCAGCTTTTATTAGAAATTTGTTTCAGTTCCCAAATTCTTCCCTTTGCTTAGATCGGTTTGGTTTGTCCCAGTTGCAATTAAAGTCAGGGCCAGGTTTTCTCTTGTAATTGGGCCTCTTTGCAGTGCAGATGATGCTGTTAGCTGGATGTTGAATTATGTAGAGCCATGTTTTTTATGTTTGATGGGATTGGAGAAGAGGGCAGTGCTGTTCCATTGCGTTTTCCCAAGTGGGGATGGGTGAATAAAGCAGCCACAGACCTGGGTCGGTGCTGGCATTGCTGTGTTAATAAATGCCGTGCTATGATGGGAATCAGCTAAAGGGAGGGAGAACTTCAGTTTTATTCCTGCACTGTGTGAAAATCTGGAGGTGTTCTCCAAGCCTATGGATAGACACAGCCACTTGGCCAACTTTCAAAAGTGTTCAGATTTAAGAGTTCACCCTGGTGTGGCTCCTGGCCACGTCCCTTGTCCCATCATGGGACTGCCTGGATACCGTTGCTGCTGTGATGATTTTGGGCTGCCCAGTGTGGAAAGAGCCAGCTGATTTCTGTCTGGTAATGCTCAACCTCTGACTTAACCTCTTTCCCTTTGGAGCTTTCATTGGAGTGCTTTTTCCTCCAGCCCTTTGTAGTAATCCAGATGCTCGTGTTCTTTTCCTCCTACACAGCAGATGGAGATGGCAGAAGCCTTTTGATGACTGTTTCCTTCTTTTTACATAAGTTTTATGAGCTGACAAATTCGTTAGTTGGAAGTGGTGGAGCTCACAAGCCCTGTCCAGCAGGTGGTGCATTGTCACCTTGCCAATAATTATATATATTTTAGGGATTTTTAGGGGTTTTTTCAGTTTAATCTGAGCTTTACTGCATGGTTATAGAAGAGAAGGCAGATGTGTCATCTAACTGTCATGATGAATCTGTTTTCATTTTAGCCAAAAAATAACTATTTTGCATTTATTAAATACCTAAGTGTTGTACTATTTCAAAGTGAAGAAAGCAACTCAATTTTCGTGGTTGAAGCGTTGAACTTCTACTTTTGTGTGTTGTTCTGCGCTTATATCTCATGAAAAATACCTGTTAAAATTTGGCATGGTTCCGGTGGTCATCTTTCTGTGCTCCAGGAAAGATTAAGTGGGTTAGCAGCCATCTCTCTCCTTTCCAGTATTGCTTGGAATAAAGGAAAGTTTTTGGCTTACTAATCCTCCAACTGCTCATCATTTTAACCTTATTGAAAAGTTCTTACCCTACTGAGGTGTATAAGCCCATTTTTTTTCTGCTTCATTAAAGACTTAATCCTATGTAAATTCATCTGTTTTACATTTATTTCACAATTTGATTTTTTTTTTTTTTTTATTTTGCAACTTGGAGCTCTGTTTCACAACCACAAAGCTCGAAGGCATATTTTGATGGGTCCTGTTAAATAGCAATTTAGAAAATCTTTAATAAAAAAGGGAGAGAACCTGAGTCTGTACCTAATGATTTAGGTAGTTGCATAAGAATGCTACTGATCTGAATGCAAAACACATTTATTGGAGATGTAAAATATGCAGCTGTTACTTAAATTACTTTTGGCTTCTCGTTTCTTAGGAATATCTTGGTGGATAGACCAAATGATCAGTCCTCAAGATGGTCTTCAGAAAGCAATTATCCTCCCCAGGTAAGCTCCTGAATGTGTGCTGCTCTATGTAATGTATTCTGGGTTTTTATTTTAAATGTGGGCTGCTGCTATTGGCATCGACATATTTATAGGCTTCTTTCTCTGAGTAAAATGCAGGTTGTTGGTACATGAGATATTTACATTTCTAGCAATTTGTGATCCTTCTAGAAGTGCTTCATTGCGGGGGAAGTTTCAGGTTTCCTCCTTGGCAGTCATGGTCATGCTGGAAATAATCAAACCTTCTGGTGAGATTAAGCTGCTAATGAGGCGTGCAGGTTCCCCTTTGTCAGCACTACTGGAGGCTGTTGTAGGTTCTTGGCCTTGAATCCCAGATCTAAGGAGCTGGTATTTGTTTCTCCTTATAGCACTTTCAGAAATGTGGCCTCTGGTTAGAAACACTAATGTCACCTCTTCTGCTGGTTAATCACCTTATTAAAATAAGATTTGTATTGATTTTAGCATCTAATTTGCTTTCTTGCTATTATTAAGGTTGTTAGATTATCCAGAATATTCTTTTCCACTTTTTTTTTTCTCCAATGAATGTTATCCTTTTCTCTGTGTTAGATCTGTACCTTATTACTCTGACATGTTTGATCAGCTTCTATGTCTCTTAGGCTGTTTGTTTTCAATTCTATGTTTAAAGCACTGATACACAGCAGAGTGACTTGTATAGTGTCTCTTTCATGCAAAGTTCTGCTTATCTACTTATTTAATCCAAGTATTCCTCATGAGTGAAATCTCACAGGATCTTTCACCAGGTAAATCTTGCTGCTTTGTCTTGGAGTTGTGTTAAAGATCCAGAGTCTACAGTAGTGGCTCCCTAGAGCAGCAGGTCATCTGCTGCCACTGAAGAGCTTTCACCTGGATTTTCTGATCAATCCTTCTATGTCACTGTGTCTGTAAAATTATGGTTTTGGGTCTTTTTAGAGGAGAAGGAAAGATATCCTTTGTATTCCTTAAACCTGATTGTGAAGACTGATATTGATCCTCTTGATGCCTCTGTGCATCTACTGCTCTTTAAATTTGATTATTTTACTTATTTATATTTTGATAAACAATGTAGGATTTTAATCCATAGCCTGAAGCAGTTTAGTCTGTCTAGGAACTATGGATTGGAGAGTAATGAGTATTGAGCATGGATTGTATCCCAGCCTGTGCCATCCTTTACTTTATTTTATGCAGGAAGCACGTGTTTTTCTTGGGATGCTTTTGTTCCCAAGGCAGGGTTGGCTCATGGTATGTCTTTGGACTGAGTTTTTCATCTGAGATGTGCTCTGAGTTGTTGCTTAAATTCACTCTTTAATTTTCTGAGCCATCATGAACATTCAGTCCTTTAAAAAAATCTGATTCTGGAATGGAAACACACCTCCTGTAAGTGGATGCTTTAGAATATTCCCAATTTATATTTAAGGCTGACAAGGAGTGATGCAGATTACACTCAGACATGTAGATTAAGCAGGGATTAATTAGAGTAGCAGACTTCTGTACAAACCACATGAGCTTGTTCAAGAGATATCTTCCAAAAAGTTCATGTGTATGAGTCGTGACCTGAATGGAGACGCTATTGCGGAATGACTTGACTCCAACCCTGGAGAGCTGGGCACTGCTCTGCATGCTAAACAAGGCATTTAACCCAAACTTCTTGGTAGGAGAGAGATGA
The DNA here is from genome assembly GCF_031753505.1 of Anomalospiza imberbis. Lineage (NCBI taxonomy): Eukaryota > Metazoa > Chordata > Aves > Passeriformes > Viduidae > Anomalospiza > Anomalospiza imberbis. Next base: position 3,206,379 of record NC_089685.1, on the reverse strand, counting down.
ATTATCACTGGCATTATCTACCTGTGTGTCACATATCAAGACATATGTGAGGTATCCAGAATTAAGGCCTGGCTTGCAAAAAAAAAAAAGTCCTCATGTGGCAACTGAGATTGGCAAGACAGTATTTCGGTTTTATTCTCTTACTTAAAGACAAAACAAACAGAAAACATAGCTGCCTGACTGGAAAAGACCATGTTGCTCTATCCTCTTGCTTGAATCTTTGTATCTAATAATGATAATATAAAGTACTGTGTAGTTGCTCATGTGTTCAGCAAGCTGAATCCTGAGCACTGAGTAAGAGAGACGATGTATTTGCAGTGCCTTTATGCTATATAAAGTACTATATGCTGCAGCTAATTCTCATGTTTCTAATCTGAGTGTTTAATTATTCATGTAAAGGACTTTTTATGGTTTAATTTCTCTGTTGAAAAATCAGCTGGAAAGAGGAAGTGGGGAATTGAAATCTGCAGAAGAGTCCTGTGTGCAAAGAGTGCAATTTTTGTTATTTCTGTGTATACAGAAGCAGTTCCCATTTGTGTTGTCTCATATTTGACAGATGAAAGAATTCCAGATTTGGTTGCATTTTGATCGAAATAGTTATTGCACCTTGTCCATTGAAAGACTGCCAAATTAAATGCAGGAAAAACATTTATATAGGTGTTCTGCTTTCTTGTTCTTTTTTCCCAGTGGCTGAAGTTGTTACAGCAGAATCTTAGCTTGGAAAACTTCAGTTGAAACAGTGGATGACTGAATTATAAGTGTGGTGGACAGAATTTGGGGAGAAATCAAGTTGAATAGTTCATATTCCAGAAAATGTTGATTTATACACATGACTTTTAATCTCTGGAATAAACATCATGGATATTATAGGAAATGAAGCTGGAAGGCATTTTATAGGTGTTGTGTTGGCAGCTCTTCAATTAAAAACTGGTCACTCGTGCGATGACGCACTTTCTCGAGTGTGTGGGTGGCCATAATGGTCCGGACAGGAAGCGAACTAAAACTCGGGGAAATAAAGCTGTCCTTGTTCCCAGCTTTATTAGCTGAAACCAGGGCTTAGGCACAGCACAAGGACTGATGTCCAGCATGCTCAATGTGAGATATTTTAATAAGCTCTGCAGCCCTGATCGCTCGTGTTACTCTCTTCAGTGCCTCACCTTAATGCCAGGGTTTAGCAATTCCCTGCTGAGGTGATGATGCTGTGCTGGCTTAAGGGTAAAAATATGAATGAGTCCCTCAACATTGGTTTATCCCTTCCCTCAGTGACTGAAACAAAAAACTTTCCAGGCACCTTTTCTTTCAGAGCACAAATCAGAAGAACATAGGCAAAAACATCAAGATGTGTTCGGAAGCTCAGTGAAAATGCAGTAAATGTGCTAAAGTCCATACAAACCTTTTTAAAAGGAGAGAGAAAATGAAAGTGGAAGTGTAGATACTTGAAATGCTGCCACGTGACTATATTTAGCAAAGGGTTTTCCTGGCTTCATGGGTATGGTAGAGTTAAATAATTCCCATGGCCATGAAAGCCACCAGTTGGTTATGAATGAGTGCCAGTGAAAGGAAATACATCTGACAGCTGTTTTTCTGTTTATTAAACTAGATATCTTTCTTGAGTCTTGAAATAGATGACCCAGAAATTATATATTTAATAACAAACTTGTTATGTAGTAACCTATTCAGGCAGGAGAGGGCTGATGGTTCTATTTTTAATGCTGTTCTCGGCTTACATTGGAAGTGTGAAGCAATGAGGCTGGTGATGCTGAAGACCATGGCCCTGTCAGAAAGACTCATCCTGATGATTCCAGTGATGGTCTGATGTAGAAGACTGTGCAGAACATTTAATTCCCCTGAGTGGCTTGATTAATAACATGTAGAACAAGAGCATAGATTTTTATTTAGCCACCAACTTAATTGCAAGAGCAATCAAGATGTTTGTGTTGAGGACAAGGGCAGCCTTTATAATTTTGTTCTTTTGTGGGTTTTATTTTTACATGCAATGCAAGTTTCACTGTTCCCTAATCAAAAAATATGCTTGAGCAGAACTAGTTAAAGAGAAAGAAATCAGTAAAAGATGGTGTGACTCTAATTGTACAGGCAACTTATGTAGTGCAGTTTGGAATCTAGTTCAGCATATTTGGTCACAGAATTAATTAGGTTGGAATAGACCTCTGAGATCAGAGTCCAGCCTTTTACCAATCACCACCTTCTCAGTGCCAGGGTCCATTTAAATGCCACATCCACTTGTTTCTTGGACACCTCCAGGGATGGTGACTCTGCCACCTGCTCCTTGGGCAGCCGATTCCTGTCTTGTGGAATTGTGAATTTTGAACAGTTGAAGATCATATGCATAAAGTTAGTGGCATTGTCCAAACAATTGGTTTCAGTTTTGCATCTGAAGACCAGTTTTCCTCTGATTTCCGTCCTGCTGTGTAGATTGTATCAGGAATTAATTTAAAGTACATTAATAAAATTTGCACTCTGTTGTGTGATGCAGCAGCCTGCATATGGTTGTCATCAAATGGTAGCACAGACCAGAGCTTCAAGAAAGTTTGGAATTTGCTGCAGCTCTCAGTGTGACAAGGCTGGACTTGCTTATTTTGGGGGTACACTGTAAGCAGCTGTTGAGGTGTTGAAGTGCCATATTTGACTTACTCTGCTCTTTGTGCGTATTTACTTACAAATGTGTTGAATCAGAAACCAGAAGTCTTCTTCTGGTGTTTTTCAGCATCTTTTTTGTTAGTGTGATTTGAGGCCTAACTGGGCTGAGGTTTTTGCTCAGTCATGCCAGTTAGTATCTGTGTGCCATGTTCTAATGGACAAACACTTCAGTTATAATTTGGATTTTTGGAATACTGCATGAATACGTGGAGATTAAATGTACTGATGTTACTCACAGCAATAAAATGGAAAAATGTCAAATATATTGATGTGTTTGCCTGAAATCTCATAGACCTGTTCTCTCTCCAGGTTGAATAAATCACTTGATCCTACAGACACTTCTGTCACATCTTTTAGAGCTACAGAGAATAGTCTGTCACAGCTAAAATCCTGGTAGCAGTCCAAAAATATCCATGCAGCCAGCTGTTAGCAGCTCTTGAGGCAGTCTGTTTTTTCAGCATCAGTGAGGTTCATAGCTGGTACCCACACAGTGGCAGTGGTGTGTGTTTGTATAGAAACCCAAAAGGCACATCTCTTTATTTTTACATATATCATTGAATTACAGAATAGTTTGTGTTAGAAAAGTCCTTAAACATCTTATTCCAAGACTCCTGCCATGGGCAGGGACACCTTCCACTAGACCATGTTGCTCCAAGATCATATCACTCATCTAACCTGGCCTTGGACACTTTCAGGGATGGGGAATCCACAGGGTTTCACCACCCTCCCAGTAAAGAATTTATTGCTAATAGCTAATCTAAATGTATCTTCTAGTTTGGAAGGCTTCCAGTTTGATGTGTGTGTATGTGCATGATAAACCAGAAAAACACATATCTAGGTACAGGGTTTTATAGCAGATCTGTCCTTGGTTTCCATGTCAATCAGTAGATAATTCCCAAAAAAAGGTTGAGTTTAGCTTCTGGGCTTCTATTTTCTCTAAGGTCTGCATGACTCAGCAGGTGGTAGGATGTGTGGAAGTGGGAAGGAGGGCGGCAGAGTTCCCTCTCTATCTGCAGGGTTAAGAAATCACTGCTGGCCATGTGGAGTAATTGCTGTGCCTTGCTCCCTTCCAGGCATAAAGGATTTAACTGCAGTCCTGGTTTTCTCTGCCTTAATTTAGGGTAAGAATTGAATAATGCAGGATGACATTTGTGCCAAGTTTTTGCAAATCTTGTGTGGTACTTGAGAAAGTATGTGTTCATGGCCCAGGCATTAGGTCTGGGATTCCAACAGGATTAAGAATTGCAATTGCTGGTAGTGCTGGCTTCACTTTTCCAGCTTTGGGAGAAATCTGCAGCGAAGATACGATGGTGTAGGAGGAGATCTTAGACATTGTGTACTGTCTGTTCTGTATGGGAATTTTGGCAGCGGGCTGTGCCATGTATCAAGTGCTGCCTTGCTCATTAAAGGACCGTCCTTTTGCTCATCCTTTCCTTTCTTCTGCTTTAGAAAATCAGTTTTCTCTATAGAATTTTAGTGGGTTTTTTTTTCCCTGAAGTTTGGGAAGTACTTTGAGACAACAGCATGGCTTGCTGCTGCGTTAATGGTGGGTTCTGACATTTAGGTGGATGGTGTTCTTCACAAAAGTAGAAATTTGTCATTAAAAGTATTTGGAAAAGCACTAAAACGTTCTTCTGTTGTATCCTCACAGTGCTGCTACTGGTTTATTTTCTGAGCAAGTTTTTTCTGCTGCTCTCCCAAGTTACCTTTCTAGGTTAAGATTGGCTGCTGATGGAGTTATCTAGGATAGTAGATACTCTCCTAAGATGTTTAGCGTAGGAGATACTACTCAGTCTGTACTCAGGATCTACAGAAAGCAACCACACACATGCAAATAACTCTACTTGATGTTGATGAAACACCAAAACTCAGGCATCATGTCTGGCTTGGTAGTGCTGCTGTTAGGAGGACAGGGCCACCAGCAGAGCCTGCGGTGGGAGGTGTCCTACAGTGTGCTGATCTGCTTGTGCTGGAGTCCTGATGACAGGGCTTTGTAACAAAATCCAGCACGATGAGTAATTGTCATTCTGTGCTTTGCCTCTGTGGTGCACTGCTTATTTCTGAGAAATCAGAGAAGAGAGTGAAACACATTGTTTTCAGATATAAAACTTGATGTATTCTGCAAGTTGAAAAAAACCAGGTGTCTCCAGACTCCCCTCAAGAGCTGTTTGGTAGGGGAAGGCACTTGGTGCTCCCTGATGAATGGTGCAAGTGCTTCCCCTGCTCCTGCTTTTCCATGGGAACAGACCTCTTCCTCCAGCAGTGCTGGTGAAGCTGGTAGCTGTGGCCTGAGTATAAATAATTTGACTACTCATACACAGATTGTGTCTACCCAATGTGAGAGGGAGTGTTCACAAGGGAGAAACATTTTCATCATTTTTCCATGTAAAGCTCCTTTTCTGTAATTAAGTGGCTCAGTTTTATTTGGGATGGTTAATAAGCGGTTGGTTCCTGTGTTTGCCACACACTAAACTTCATGTTCAGTGGTTAAACAGCATCAGCCCAGAGAGGAAAAGTAATTTGATGTTCTCTTAGCATGTGGAACATACTGTATTTATCTAATTGTGTATTCAGTTTAGGTTTCATTTCAGGCTGTAGTGGGCGTTTGAATCTTCACTCTCTGTAGTTTGATCCTATTTGCCAGATTTCAGGAAGTCTTGCGTCCAATTTAAAGGAATGTATGTAAGCTCTGAATAGAATTGCTAGGCATAAGTAGTTCAACCAAATATTTTTCCTAGGTAAACTGATTTTAAAATAGTATTGTTTAAAAACCTTTCCTTCATTCCAGGACCAAATGAAAAAATACCATAATGGGGAGGTTTCATCTTCACTTTCATTCTCTGCCTTTGTAAACTGAGTATTTGGAGGCTGTAATGCTTCTCCCTTAGCATGTTTTGCAGCCTTGGCTTTAATATTCAAACTCACTGTTTTCTCTTCCACAGTATTTGATTCTGAAGCTTGAAAGACCTGCCATAGTCCAGAGCATCACATTTGGCAAATATGAGAAAACGCATGTCTGCAATTTAAAGAAGTTTAAAGTCTTTGGTGGGATGAATGAGGAGAATATGACAGATCTCCTATCCAGGTAAGACGTGATTGCATCAGCTCTGGGAATCATAAAGGCTGGACCAAAATGCTCTTCCCCCTTGGCTCCCCAGCAGACACGTGGCCAGCAGTGGGGCAGAGCTGTGGTTGTGACCCTGCCATTGGCTGCCCTCGTGTTTGTGGTCAGGTCAGAGAGCAGCAATCCCAACGCTCGCTCCAGGAGCCTTCCTTATCCTGCTCTAACCACAGAGGGTTTGTGGAGAGCGAGCTCTTGGGGATTTGGAAGAGCTGAGTGCTGGGTGCAACGTTGCTGGATTGCAGTTCCTTCCTTCCATGTGCTTGAGGCATGGAAGAAATGATTCCCCAGGTGTAGGGGACTTCGAAGTAACTTTTAAAAGCCCAAGTAACCTCCCCATGTCAAAACCCTTGTTGCAGCCTTAAAGATCTCAACTAGTCAGCTGATCTGCCTTTTTCAGATGGGTAAATAAATCAAACAGGCAAATGGAAACCTGCATTTTCCTTTGTTTAGTTGGATTTTGTAGAGTTGTACTGATAGGGACTTAAAAAAGAGCATTTTGGCTGTTCAGGTTATCCAGAACTTCTGAGTAGGTGCTAATGTAAATTTGCAAGGGCCTTTTAAGTTGTGTGCTGTTTCAGAAAGGGAAGTGAGAGTTAAAATCCAGGAGAAAAGAGAAAAGAGAAGCAAGAACCGGTGTATTTTGGGGGGCCTACGGCAGAGAAGTCCATCTCCAGGGAATGTATGGGGTACATCATCTGTAGTCAAGCAGAGTAGTCATGGACAAACATGGGAAATTCTGTGTTGCAGGTATCATTCCAAGACCATATAGAATCTATCCACAACCCTTCCCACACTTTTGCCCTCTTTAGATTAATCAGTCTTGAAATTTGCCTTTATTGCTGTTACAATTGTGGGAGAAGAATTCTTTTAGTATCTCATTGGCATTTAATATTGTTTCACTTCTGCTGAAGTTTAATGAAAATCCTCGTTTTGGGACCTGCACTTGTATTTTCAGTAAAAATGGACTTAAAATTTCTGATAAATTATACTAAATATTTGATATTTTTAGAAATCAATGCCCATAAATGAATCACAAAGCACTTTGTCAGGGTGATAATTTTGAGATCTGATCCATCTCCCTCTTGAGAATGGAAGAGTGCAGTTCAGCACATCAGGAGCTGAAGTCTCAGGGTTCCAGGTACAGAGGAACAGCACTGATCCAAAGCCAATTCCCTCCCAAAATCCCAGTGCTGTCTCCCAGGGAGGCACAGGTAGGTGGAGAGCAGCCCAGGCCTTGGTCCAGCACGTGTACTGATGATTCAGATTGGTGTGAAACAAGCTGCGTGTTTCAGGCGTGACCTAGATTGCGTTTATTAGCTAGTCCTTAAATACAAGGTAAGATTTAGTAACCTTATTTATTTTTTCCCACAGTGGCTTAAAGAATGATTATAACAAAGAAACATTCACCTTGAAGCATAAAATTGATGAACAGATGTTCCCCTGTCGATTCATTAAGATAGGTAAATGCATTTTTTCAGCATTCTGAGTAGAAAATAATCTCTTCTGATACTTGTGCCTGTCTTGGCACTTGTGACTTCATTGTACTTAGGCAAAGTATCCACAATAGCTGTTCCATTTCATCATCTTTTAGGCTGGTTAGATTGGAACACAGTGAAGTCCTGTTCATAAGAAATAGTAGCTTCATAATTTAGATCCTGGGGAGTGAAAGCAAAATGGAGCAATTTTCAGAAATACAGCTCTTGAGTCAACTAATTGCTGGAGAAGCTGCTTACTGTCCTCCTATGAATTGCTATATAGAGCTTTAAATAAATAACTAAGCTAAATACCAGTAAAAGTTTCCATATTGGCAGTCCTCAAGTCTGAAAAAGCTGGAAAAGTTTTGTTCTCAGACACGCTCGCAACACAAAGCAACAGCAGAAGCATCCCTTGTTCTCTCCCTGCTGCTCTTATCACAATGCCTCACTCACCTCTGGCTAAGGATGGCACCCAGGGGCAGGGCATGTACCCCCTGATGTCTGGTTTGCCTGGGGCAAGGGTTGAGGGGGTGCTCCCCAAGGCCAGGTACTGGGACGTGTGATGGGAGCAGGTAAGGATATCTCTTCCTTGCTCTCTGCAGGCCAGAGAGAACAAGAGTCTTACAGTTGTTGGATTTAATCCAAGGATTTGGAGCCTTTCAGCTTGCTCAGTAAATTTATCTTTCCCTTCCTACCTACTGAGATAGTACAAGAATGACTGGGTTTAAACTAGCTGTTTAAAGTATAAAAATAGAGCAGGGAGGTAGTTGCTGAAAAATGAGATCCTGTTGGCTAATTTAAATGAATTTAGGAGTGTTGTGATGTGTTGGGTAATTCCTTTGCCAAGACTCTGATGATAGTGGCTGTGTAGGGGCTCCCCTCTGAGCCCTTTGCTCCAGTGTGTTCTTTCTGAATCTCCTCATGTTTGTCAGGAACTGAAAGCTTCGGGCTGGGAATCCAGTAATCATTTGTGGGGTTTCCTGTTCTTAGAGAAGCAGAGGTTTTGGTTGTTCTCTGGGCTGGTTTCTGGCTGCTACTTTTGGAAGCAACTGTAGTGCTTGGCTTTAGGAAGCCTCAAGAGTAGCAGAGGAATCAAATTAAAGGTTGACTACATCAGGAAAGTTAAATGAATTTTTAAAAGCTTTATTTTTTATTTTTTATTCTGAAGCTTCCAACATTAAAATTTTGGAAAATGCTATTTTTCGGTGGCTAAAAACTATCAAGTAGTTCCTGGAGGGCTAAAGGGGCCAATGGAATGATTTTTGGCTGCTTCTTTGGATGTGTAAATTGTATTCCAGGAAAGTGTGTTCTGATGAAATGAAGTGTAGCCGTGAGTTGAAACTTGTTATGAAATGAAATGCTGATTAATTCCCTTTGCCAGGATGTTTTCCTCTGAAATTACATCAGTACCTTGTTTTCTTGGGACGGGATCTTCACGTAGCACTTTTCTCAAGGGCATGTAGTGGTAGGACAGGAGGAAACAGCCTTATCTGAAGGAGGGTAGATTTAGATTAGATATTAGGAGGAAATTACTGATTGTGAGAGTGGTGAGGCCATGGCACAGGTTGCCCAGAGAAGCTGTGGCTGCCTCTGGATCCCTGGAAGTGTCCAAGACCAGGCTGGATGGGGCTTGGAGCAGCATGGGATAGTGGAAGGTGTCCCTGCCATGGCAGGGGGATGAAGTTGGATGCTCTTTCAGTTGCCTTGCCACCCAAACCATTCCATGAATAAACATTATTATCTACATGAATATTAGGTTTGCATTGGGCTGTCACTTCCTCACTGATTATGGTTTGAGATGAGTTTTCCTTTATCTATAGCCTTTCATTTCCTGAAGCTGTCTTCCATGAAGAAATTCCTATGCTAAGATGGAACTGAAAAAGATCTTTTCACCTAAACCTATGAAAGCCTCTGGTTGACAGCTGGTGTCATTTTGTTGATAAAGTTGTGAGAGCATTTTTTGCTGTGAAACAACTGCAAAACACTGTTACGAAATTCTGTTATTTTTCAGATTCACAGCTTGAAAATGTTTTGAGTTTGTTAAAATTTCCAAGCTGCTAGCCAAAGTAACTCAAAATTTCAAGCACCGTGCTGTGTTCCTTGTAACAGTGCCAGGAAACAAGGCCAAAATCTGCCCTTTTGGACTCTCGGGGACTGACACGGCAAAATCCCACTATCAGTGAGGTTTGGGCTTGGGGATTCACAGCACTTGCATGAGGAATGGGCTTTATGATTCTGCAGATCAGCACAGGGACCTACAACAGCACTGTCAGTATCAAACAGTGGGGCTTATATGGAGGCATGGTGCAGGAGAAACCCTGGACAGATCTGGGAGAGGGGAAAGTTCCTGCTCCAGCCTCCATTGCTCACGTAGCAGAGGAATTTTCAGGCTCATAAAATGCAGAAAGAATAGCCTCTGTCCTTCGGTCAAGAAAAGCCTTGCACTTCTGTTAGTTTAATAACTTCAGCTTCAGTTCCTAAGCACTGAAATGCCCAGTTGTGCAAGCTTTTTACTTATTTGACAGGTAACTTTTACATTTCACGTAGTACCTCATTAAAGAATTGGAGAGAGAGAAGAAGGTATTTATCCGGACAAAATACCGAAGAATAATCTTTTTCATGTCTGTGAGCTTTATTTCTGGCTCTGTTCTCGTGATTCCTCCAAGCAGAGATTTTTTCTGTGCTGTGTCCTTGAAAGCAGAGGATGTAAAGACTGATTGCCATGAAAGAACTTGAAAAATGCCAGGTGTAATTCTCATTGCAGTTTGTTACTAACATGGGATTTGGTAACTAGGCTTCAAGATTTTTAGGCTTTGATGGAACAAAAATGAGGGACAGTTTTTAAATGGATATTTTCTTCATTTTTGTAAGCGTACCTGTTTGTATGTGTGTATGAGGGACACAGAAATTATCTTGAGAGAGGTATTTGAAATAACCATGTTTAATACCTTTGCTATTATCTTCTCTACTATAGAGTTGCAGTCCTTGTCTAGGTATAGCTGTTATTGAGAAGTATCCCCTAAAATCATCCTTGTATGGATTAAGAAGTGTTTAAGTGACTCAAATACCTTCTGTTTCTCAGAAGAATATTGATTTTTTTTTTTTTTTAAATATTTTTCCTCTGCTGAGCTCCTCTCACTGTGGAGTGACAATTCTACTGTTCTGAACAGTTACACATTTCAGGATGGATTGCTGTGGTACCTGCAGGAAAAAAACATAGTGAGATGGCTTTTTGATAAGAAGTATAGGAATTACATATCTTTAGGCCTTCAACATCTTTGATTGTGGTACATTTCCATCTCAAAGGTGTGCAGAAAAAAAAGTGCTTCTATACTGCACTTAGTGCCATCTCTTTCCAGGTATAAGTCAGATTGTGGGTGCTCTAAAAGGAGATATTTCTGAAGATCAGAGCACTGCTATGGAGGCTTCAAAAAAGAGAGGGCAGAAGAAAGGGTGAGAAGTGTCTCCTGGGAGTCAGGAAAGAAGTTCAAAAATGGGGAGATGATCCGGCAGAACACTTCAACTTGCCTAACTGGAATAGAAATCACATTTCAGTGTCAACCTTCAGCTATGTTTCTTTTCCTGCTCCTATGGAGTCAGGTTCAATTTTCTCTGCCTGTGCAGTTTGGGGAAGTGTTTTCCTTCCCTTCCCTGTACAGCTTAATGTGCTTTCCTTAGAAAAGATGGTTACACCATGCAAATCTTGCTGTTAAAAATCACCATTTCTGGTGTTTTGTTTTTTTCCTTTAGGTAAAAAAAAGGCTGTTGGAAGCTCTCAGTTCACTGTGTAGAAGACAAATGTCAGTAATTTGATGGCTTTGCTTTTTCTTGTGGTGGGAGCTGCCCCAGATTCTTGTGTACATCCCAATAGCTTCTTAGGGGTGGTAGTTAGCATCAAAGAGAGGAGGGTGAATTGTTAATTTGTTTTCTGAGAGAAGCTCATATAAGTTTTGAGGAGAATTGATGAAAAGAAATGGAGGTGGATAGAGAAGGTTTCAGTTTGGAAATTGGCCTCAGGTTCATCATCAGGAAATGTATGGTCTTGGCCCATTTGAGGTGGTCTGTGGTTTAGTTGAGCATTTCAGTTCAGTGAGCTGTTGGATAGACTTTGATGTTTACAGCTGACCAAATACCAAATTTAACCTCAGTTTGGTCTGGTCTGTGTGTTCAGGTCTGAGGACAGACCAAAGGTGCTACCCTTAGATGTGGTATTTTGCCAGACTGCTGCAGTAATGGGTAGGATATCTGGGACCCAACTTGAATTTAGCAGCAGTCATGTTTTATGGTGTTAAGTTACCATATTGGCAGCACTCAGCTTGTGCAGGGGGTGAAAGTCAGCAAGAGGGAAATTTCCTGGGCAGAGAGTGTGGAATGTGGATGGGAGACAGGTGACTCTTTGTTCTTCTGACCACCTCACTTCTCTCTTCTCTCCACAAACATGCACCTACAAGGAACTGCTCTGAAAGCATCACACTGTGTGCTTAATGATCAAGTTGAAAAAAAAAAAAAACTGTTTGAAAAGATGTTTTGAGAGCCATAAAATAGAAAGTACCTTCTTAGGGATATTAAAATCAGTTAAGAGTTGCATATACAAAGTCTCTTTGGATCTTGACTGTTCCCAGAAGTTACTGTGCGTCTTTAGCAACAGGTTTGTAAATCCACCCTCTAAAACTTAGAAAATCACGTGTTTGAACATGTGCCTTGTGCCCAAACACATTGCAGACAATCATAGATGTAGCTTGTTTGAGGTATAAATACTTAAGAACCTGTAAGAGCTCAGGAACAGCTTTATGATGAGTTTGGGGTTTTTATTTCCTCAAGGAGTAGGTCAGAAAAACGTGAGTTCAACAGGTTAATCTCAGTGGTATTTCATGGTGCCTGTTTCAACAGGCAGTTTCTTAGTGGCAAAAATAGTGGAAGGGAGGTGGTAGTGGACTCCTTGCTGTTGCTGGTAACTGCTCATTCAACTTCAATACTGTCTTTTCCTGTTTATCAGTTGCAGTCACATAAAAAGGAAACAAAAGTATTTGAACTGAAACCACTCAATTTCATTGCAGTTTTAATGAGTCAGAGTTCACACACAAGTTTTCTGGGGGTTGGAGTAGCTTCAAAAAGCAGAACCAGGTCTTAACCTGCAGATTAACCACAAAATCAGTGCAAGGCCACAGATGTTAACCCAGAGTGCTAGAGAAGCCATAGGTGAGAGGCTGTAATGTGTTTCATGGGTCTTTTAGTATTTCAAGTCCATTCCAACATTCAGATAAAACAGTATCGGCAAAAAACCTGCACAGATTAAAAATAAAGCTTAAAAAAATAGAATTTTTAAGTTAGAAACTGACAGTTATCCCTCCCTCGCTCCTCCACAACTTGCAGATGTTACTAATTTTGTAAAATTTAAAATACCCAAGCTTCTTGTCTTCACCATTAGGGAAAATAATTGTTGCTGACAAATGGGGAAATAAATGTACTATTAGGAGCAAATACTGTCGTTAGTATGCTCGTGATTCCCATCCTTGTCAAAGCTTGTTGCCTCTTGGAGCTGTTTTTAATGATAGTGTTTTTGCTCTTCTGCTTAAAGCAAGCTTCTGCTTTGTAATGATCTGCTGTGTTAATGTTGCTCAGCACAGGTTGCTTTAAATGCCAAACTTGAACATGATGTATTAGGTAATTTTCCTAAGCTAAGTTAAATGAGCTAGAACTTAAGTCAGAAACACTGAATTGTGTGTAAACTTTTAAAGCGTTCTGTTGCAATAGTGATTGTTTGATGTTTATGCATACTTTTTCTCCTTTTCCTTTCTTCTCCAGTTCCACTCTTATCGTGGGGACCTAGCTTCAATTTTAGTATCTGGTATGTTGAACTAAATGGCATTGATGATCCAGATGTGGTCCAGCCGTGCCTCAACTGGTACAGCAAGGTAGGCCTGCATTTTAGATGCCTGTTTGTTTGAAGATTCCCAGTCTCAGAATCTTGTGAAACTTTTCTTACTGGAATGATGTGACCTTTTCATTCCTTGAAAATCAGCTATTAAAACAGCAAACATGCATAGTTGGAACCACGTGGCTGACTTTGACCCTAAGGGAAACTTTCTGAATTTTATCTGTTTGTTCTCTTTGAAAAACCAACAAAACAGCCCCAAGGAACCCCAAAACCACCCAGAAAAACTGACAGGTAGACATTCAAAGAAGGGAACACTGAGCCAAAGGGGACAATATTAGTAAAGTATTAGTATTTGTATTGGAAGGGAAATGAATCTTAACAAATCCAGATTCCGTTTCTCCCTCTTCTTGCCTTCTGATTCTTTTACCTCCAGTCTGTGGAGTCCAGAGCCTTTTGGGTTACAAATGCAGCTTTTGTTACAGGGTATAAAAATGACCTTTTTTAAAAGAGAATCCATGTTGGTGTCTTGCATTTTAGATGTTTCCCTCTTACTGTCTTTTTGCTGAATACCCTGGAACAGAGTAGAGCTGGTGCCACTGGACTGTGAGCTGATTTATGCCATTTATCATTTAATAGACAGAAAGTTCAAGGGGTTCCAAACTTTGTTTTTATAACCTGTATTTAATTGAGTATTAGACATGTCTCTCCTGTGGGAGGGAAGTGCACACTGACAACCAGAACACATTTTATTGGTACATTTTGTACATTGGATCTTCTGGAACAATTAATGAAACTCATATTGTGTTGCAGAGAAGACATCCTTTCCAGCTGAGTAGGACTGAGTAGTGGAGCAGTGTATCTCTGCTTCTAGAGGGAAGAACTTAGAAGGGGACAGAGATTGTGTGCGATTAGTTCATGGTGCCACCAGAATGGTGAAGAAGCTGTGTGTGACTGTGGTGTCTGGCTTGTGCCCATTTACACCAACATCATGAGCTGCTTTGTGGAGGATTTAAATAACCAGCACGGTGGAAGTTGTCTGGAGCTGCTTTATGGTCCAAGTGGTGTTGTGGTCATGAATCAGCTGATGATGAATGTCCAATTCTGAAAAGTCCAGTTGACAGAAGCTGCTGGTGGTTTTCCTTTTGCTGGCTCTGCACGTGGTGGTGTGTCTGGCAGTTTGGACCAGTTGCTGCAAGCAGGAAGCTCTGATTTTTATTTTCTTTTTTGGTCAGGAGTCATGCAGTGATGATGTCTGCATCTGTTTTGTTCCATCTCATCCCATGGAATCGGCACTTTTCCTGGTCAGCATTGTGTGTAGGGACAGCTACTTCAAGGGGTGCCAGCATTGTTCTCCTAAAGCTTGGAGCCCCAAAGCAGCAGAACAGAGCCTGAGTCATGATGGTGTGAGCTCTGCTAGGATCCACTGCCAAGTTTTTGGTGATGAGTGCATGTGTCACTGTTGTTCTCCTCTCTCACAGAGGAGAGGCCACTGTTGCTGGATCCACGGAGGGGGATGTGCTGTCCCATATTTAGGGAAAGGCAGAAAGGTTGGCCTGTTTCTTCCAGTTCTTTGAGGTGGTGGGAATATTTTCATGTGTGTTTTTAGAAATCTCAGAGTCTTAGAAGTGTAATAATTCTTCACTGCCCATGACACCAGATGAGAGGAAGGTTCTATACCATGTTGCCCTTCCTTTTTGTTTTGTGCCAACAAAACCTCCCTCTCCTGTGGGGAGTGAAGCTGCAGATAATGGATAAGGACTGCAACATTCCTCAGGGCTTTCTTCTTGCTGTCCAGCTCAGCCTACTGCCTCCAAAAATTTTCCTGAGGAGTGGACATACTTCAGCACCTAAGAAGGGGTACTTTATCACTGGGTACCACTTGTGATAATGAGCACATAAGTATTTTTAATTCTCCGAATGTATTTGACAGTGTTGATGTCTTAGTCTCATGCTCTTGTTACGTTTTTAAGCATAGGAATTATTTACAGCTTCAGATCAAAGCTATTATTTGGGTTGTCATCTCTTTAAACCTGTATGACAGCATTTGAAAAGGAGCCTTTTATATATTTTTTATACACATTTTTTGCTTAAAGCAGGTTTTTACATTTAACTTCTGAAGTACTACTATGGTGTCACTTGAATATAAACTTTTATATTGCATCAAGTGGCCAGACTCCATCCCAAGTCATTCCTGGCTATTTAAGCCAGGTCTGTCACTCATGAGAGGCTCAGTGGAAGGGAGGAGGTACCTTCTGTCTCAAGTCTGCATTTTGTCTGATTTCTAAACTGGAGGATCTAAAAATGCAGAAGCTGGTAGTTCCTGGTGTGCAGCTTTCCTTTTGCTTGCTATCCCTTTCAAAAAAAAAATCTAATTTGGTTTTGGCCTTGACTCATGCAAGTGAGGATTTGCTTAGAAAGTGTCTTAGGCATCTCTTGGAAAGAAAAAAAAAGGAGTTGCTTTTTGCCAGTTGTGCTGTAAAACTGTTTTAGCTTTAATAATTCTTTGCTGCAGCCTTGCATTCTTATCTGTACATGTCCTTGGCCTTTATGTGGGCTGGGAACTGGTTTTCTAAAAATGCATAGTTCTGGCTATTTGCAGCTGTGAAATACTGATGGATTAAGAACTAAAAATACAGCACATGGCTGTGTTTCTTTTTAGCCACTTGAGTTTATGAGATTCTTGCTATCGAGCCATTCTTTCGAGAGCATTAAATTTTGTTGAGTGTCAGTGTTAGTTCCAGGTTTTCAGAAAGATTCTGTTCATTTAAATACTATAAACTTGACTTTTAGCAGTCGTGTCCATTTAGGAGTAAAATCCTTTGTCTGTAATTTGATCTTATAGATGCTTAAAGTTACATTTGCTTTTTACTACAGTAGTTGTGTGTTACAGATGGAAATTGAGGTTTGTTTTCTTTAATGCCTTAGAATTTAGGATTGAAAAGTCTATTTAAAATAAGTGGTTCTGCTACTTATCAACCTAAAAATCTGTGTTTCTTAGATGTCTTGTTAGAAGCTTTGAAAATTGTAGCTCTTACTCAGAGTTTACTACTCCCTCGTGTGTCTGTGCCAGGATGTTTGACCCAGCATGGCTTTTCTTTCACCTTTCTCACCCCTTCCCACAGCCGAGTGGGAGATGGGCAGCTGTGGCTCTATCTGTGGTGTGAAAGCAGAGTTTCTGCTTCAAGATACAGGAGAATATTTAGAAGTTAAAACTTCGGTGTGCACATAAATCCTTGGTGCTGCTGATCCCAAACCCTCATGAACCCCCAGGATTTGGGGTCAGCCTTCTGCTTTTCCGTGGCAGGAGTGTTGGTCACTGCAAGTATTCCCATTCTCACAGCTTTTTTTTTTTCCTTCTGCTTCTAGAAAAGCTGTGACCTACTTACTCTTCTAAATTATTTTGTTATGTAAGAGTCATACAATCAAATTATGTAACGCTGATAGTGGAGGCTTTTTCCTGCTCTCTGCTTCGTGTAGGCCTCAAACAGCAGCGCCAAGCCGATGGGGGGGGTGGTGGGAAATAATGGTCACCCCTGAGATCTGGGACACCATGCACTCTCTTCTTGTATGCTTATTAAATTGGATGATACCAAATTGTATAATTTCTGTACTGTTGGAAAGTGAATACCTGCACAGCTTTTAATGTCTCTCACACAGCCTTCCTCCGTGAGCTCAGGAGCTGTTTGTGCGGCGTGGATAAGAGATCCTGTCTCTGGGCAGGTTCACAGGTAGTTGCCAGCAGTGCTGGTCAAAGGAAAAATCTCCATGTCTCAGAGGTTTTCTTGTGTTCCAGTAGTACCGTGAACAGGAAGCCATTCGCCTTTGCCTAAAGCATTTTCGGCAGCACAACTACACCGAGGCTTTCGAGTCGCTGCAGAAGAAAACCAAGATTGCTCTGGAGCACCCCATGTTGACAGACCTGCACGACAAGCTGGTGTTGAAGGGGGACTTCGATGCTTGTGAAGAACTGATAGAAAAAGCTGTGAATGGTAAGAGAATCATAGGAAGTGATTCATTAGTTTGAAAAAAAACACATTGGAATATTACCTTCTTTTGAATGTTACTGTGCTTAGTAGTAGAGTTGGCAGGTCCATGTGTTGTTTCATTTCTGGTGTGTTGTCAGATCTTGGACTTGTGAGTGTGTGTGTTTGTGTGATGAAGGATAAAAATTCATGAAATCTCTTACCACTGCTACTTTTGGAGTCACTTTCCCCCAGAGATGACAAGGCGGTGCACTTGAGTGGGTAAAGACAAGTTCTTCATGTAAGTGTTGGCAAGCTGAAGGTAGGCTTAAACTGTCAGGAAAGTCACTGGAATGGTGAGCAGGGAAGCAGAAGACTGGAGTTCTCAGTGGTGATCTGGATCATGGTTTCTGGTTGGAGCTCACCACTGAGTTGGTGTTCAGGCAGAAGTGTTCAGCTGTGTTTGGATGAGGATGCTCTCTTAGCTTATGGGGAAGATAATCCTTGGACAGTTGTGTGGAAGTTAGTGACTGGAGGCAGAGCCTGTTTTTCTTTGCAGAGTGGGACCTTGGCAGGGCAGTCAGTTTCATTGAAACTGCTATTAATTTTTTACTTGAAAGCTTTCTACTTAAAAACACGGTGTATAAACAGCTCTCAACTCCTAAAAGGAGGGAGATGTACTCGCTCTTGATTGAATGGGATACAGAAAGAGTGAGGCTGTTGCCCTGAAGTGACTCTCAAGACCTGTGTAGCAGTTTTGGATTGCAGGCTGATAAAACAGAGGGTGCTCTTGGCTGTAGATGTAGAGCTTTTTGACTCTGTGCAGTCACTTGTTATGGCAGACTTGTACTGGTGTAAGAAGAAAACTTTATGTCTGATGCCAGTAGAGTTAGGGACTTAGTGAACCAATTTCATGGATAGCTGTCACCAGAGATGTTATTCTTTAATTATGGGCTAATCAGTCACTTCGCAATACCTTTGGAAAGATGCTGGTGTACCTGCTTGACTCCCATCGGTGCGGTTTGTGCCACTGAAGCTGGAAGTGGTTCTCAGAATGTGATAGAAATGATAGCTTGGAAATCAAGTGTTGTCTTCCATGAAAACCCACCATCTTTTTGTGACTAAGCTGTTCAACTGAGCACAGTTTTAAGGAGCTTGTTGCAACAGGTCTTCCAAAACTGCAGTAAGCAGTTTTCTATGGGTTTGGCTCAAGGTTTCTCTTCAGACAGAGCAGTGGAGACCTACCCTGTGCTGAGCTCCGTGAGCAGCTACAAGTGTTGAGACTGAGAATTGCCATGTTCATCCTCACTCTCCCAAGACAGTGGAGTGTTGACTGGGCTGGGAGTGTGAACAGCTTCCTGCAATGCAGGGGCATTTTGCAACTGGCAGCTTCCTCCTGAATCGTAAGGGCAAGGGAGGATTGCAGGCTGGAAAAGCAGCAGGGAGCTGTTTCTGTCTGTCTCAAAGACACGAGTGCCTGGAGGGAGCTGATGAGCCCACCATGATGCTGCAGCAGCCAGAGGAGTGCTGTGTGCTGATGGTGATGATTTTATCATTGCCTCGCTCTGCCGCCTTGGCCATGGCTTAATCTCAGTGCCTGGAGGCTGTCCTCTTTCCACTTCATTGCAGGCTGGAGTAGAAATGATTTCTTGAATAGAATTTCACTCAGAGTCTTAGAATGTGCTGAAAAAGTACTCTCAAAAATGGAATTTTTTCTTGGGCACTGATGAAGTGAATGTTTGTAGCCTCATTTTTTGAGCTGTTATATCTTAATTTCTTTTACTCCTTGATGTTGCTGAGAGTGGGGCTGCTGTCAGCAGTGCTCTGCTTTTCCAGGTGTGGAAATCTGGCAAAGGACTGACCTGGTAGGAAACTGTAGGTCTTGTATTGTTCTGTGTGACAGACACTTGTTTCTTGTCAGATTTGATGTGGATAATCCTCCTTCCCTGGTTTTTGTTATCATGTCCCTTTTTGGAGGCTGAGGAGCTTGGCATTGCTTAGGTGAGCTGAAGGAATATGCTGTAGCTTGTTTTATCAGCCTTTTTTTAGTTCCAGCAAGTATAAGAAGCAAGTCTTGGTATTAACAGACGGTGGATAATTTAGCAGGAGAGTCTTCAAGAACATCATTAGGTTTTGTCACTGCTTCTGAGGGACATAAAAATATGCATGGGGATGTTTATTTTGCTTCATTTTAATCCAACACCTGGCTAGCTGAAGTTAAATGTCAATGTGCACATCTCCCATTGCTCTGTTGGTCATCCTTAATGATTTTGCTTGTCTTGGAATACATTAACCTTCCTCCCCCATTCTTTATGCCATTCTCCTGCCATTCTTTATGCTGTCTTCAGCTTTAAATATACCCATTTAAAGCTCTGTCGCCTCCCAGCACTCTTTGGAGAGAAGTGCTATCTATCCCGAGACACTGAGGCTGCATCCCATATTTGCTTTAAGCTGACACAACTGCGGGTTTTCACTAACTGGGTCAATCCTGCCCTTGCTCAGGACACTGTGTCCCTGGCACTGGTGCTCGTGCTGCCACATGGCCAACCCAGACAGGGAGCTGATGCGGCTGGGGTAGGGGAGAGGGCAGGACAAACCTCTTCTGATAGCCACAAACCCCCCCCAAAACTGCAGCTGGGACAATTTGTCTGAAGTTGTTGCAGTCAAGGGGCAGAATATTAATGGTGCTTAACAGCTGGATTCTTCTTAGTCGGATGGGAATAGAGGTTTTCAGCCTTCAGCACGTTCTCCTACAGTATTCCTATTACCTGCTCCCTGTGATCTTCCACAGTTACCTGTCCTTACTCTGTTCTGCATCTGTCAAGCTCCCCAGCATTTTCTGAGCAACCTGGTCTGGTGGAAGGTGTCCCTGTCCATGGCATAGGGTTTAGAACTGGATTATTTTTGAGGTCCCTTCCAACCCAGGCCATTCTGTGATGATTTTTTTATCATTTTACTTTCCTACCAGCTCTGTTGTGAAGTCTCAGTAGCTTGCTGCTTAGTCTCTAAGGTGTGGGTGTTCTTACCACTGAACTCCTGTCTGATGTGTTGTTTTTCCAAATAAAAGAGGATCAACTTTAGTCCTGTGTCTGTGTAGTGTAGCTGAAGTGTAGAGTTAATTGAGACATACAGATCCTTAAATTATCCCTGAAATCGTTCAAAGAGCAACTGTTCTGTTGCAGACTGGGCATGAATATGTGAACTCCTGACCGCTTGCTGATCTGGGAGTTCATTGCCTTAAAGGCACAAACAGAAGTGCAGCGAGGTTGACAGAGATACTGCACACTCAGTTCAGCCTAAAATGTCTTCTGGAGAGGCTGATATTTGCAGTGGTGGGTATTGACAAAGTGCAACGCTCTGCATCTCTCGCAGGCTATTTCCATAGGCTTAGTCATGTAGAAAAAGAGTAGGTGGTCAAGAATTAGTGCTGGCAGAGCTAACTCTTGTTCTTTTGCATTGCTAATGATGAACGCTGTCTTCCACCTCACATCACCAGATGATTTCTTTTGAGAGCTCGGTGGCAGGCAGCCACACTTTCCCCACTGATTCTTTTGACTTGTGCGTTACACTTAGAAAATGGGCAAATGGAAACTCTGGCAGCTGCCTGACTTCGTCTCAAAAAGAAAAGGTTCCCTAAATCTCAGCTGGTTCACAGACTCAGTTCAAATGCTTCACATTTGGATCCATTCCTATAGCTTTCGGGCCTATATTATTGAAGGGAAAAAATCTGCTTAATATTCCTACAGAGAGGATGTGGAGTGCAAATTGCTTGGTTGAACCGCTCGCAGCTCCTGTAGACATGGAAAGCTGCTTGGAATGGGTGGAAGAACTGCTTGTTTCCTATTAGTATTCCAGGGACTGAGGTGTTCCTTCTGGCTCTGCTCGTATCAGTATGTGACATGCGTTTATCTGGTGACAAGTCAGTCCTGTGCGACAAACAACAAGTTGGGACGCGCAGCCTGCAGGCTCCAGTGTCTCCCAGAACTCATGATTCACAGGAACAGGAGGCACAGGAACAATTGTATTCTCCTTGAAGCTGTAGACAGACACGTGTACCTGAATTTTACCATTTAATATTGTTTGGATTTAGTTCTGAGAAAGCTGTTTTGTATACTGGGATATATGGAAGGAAGAGGCTGGCGGGGGATCCAAAGCCTCTGGGAAGTAAATGGTTTTGTAGAAGAAGGATAACTTACACGGATTTGAGAGCAAACCTTGTTTCATTTTTATGAAAAACAAAGTGCAAGAAAATATTACAGCTCTGAGGCTGGAAAAAAAATTGTATGTTAACTTGTTTCTCCCAAGTCTTGAGGAAATTGTCAAGTAATGGCTGGATTTTTATCTGGTAGAACCTTTCTCTCCTTCAGGTTTTCTTTAGAAGGTAGTTTGAGACTCAAAAAGCCTCAAACTGTTTAGATATTTTGGCTACTTTTCATTGGTTTGAGAAAAATATTAAAACCTCAAACCCCAGCTCTCAGAAATTATGTGCAAAGTGTCCCTGAAAGTTTTTGAGCCATTGGCAGTGAAGTGAACAGATTTCAGCAGCCCTACCTGGAGATGTGTGTTGTCTAAAAACCCCCAAACTTTATCCAACTTGCTCCTGATTGGCTTCAGCAAGTGAAATATTTTTGTCCGCTATGTTTGTCGTAATCCTTTCTCGGTAACCTGCAGTTGGCTGGCAAAATAAAGACTTGGGTTATCAGGGAGGCAGAATTTACTGAGCTTTAATCACAGTGAACTTCGTGTTGCTATGTCCAAAATGCGTCATGACTTACTGCAAAGGGCTTGAAAATAGTACAGAGTTGTTTTTTTGGCTGTAATTTTAGTCAACATGGACATTGAAGTGAGAGGTCTCCGGAGCGAAAAACACTTCATTTAAAACTTCCACTCAGCACTATTTTTTTTTTTTAATTTTTTTTTTACAAAAGTCTTGAAATTTATTTTAAACTCCAGTTTCATTGGGAACAGCTAACAGACCTGAGCAGGCCTAGATGTGATCCTCAGTTCCTCACAGGAGTTTTGGAGACCTTTTGGTCAGCAGTGCTCTCCTGACAAGCAGCATAAGGAGTGCGCTGGCGTAGGTCTGGCGTCGGGTACAGAAGCCACCTAGAAATCCTCCTTTTTTTTCCCCTGGTGGTGTCAGACAGGTGGTGATTCAGCTTCCAAAACAAGCTGCTGCTGGTTTGCAATGCAAGTAGAGTGAATGTGGAACTGCTTCCAGCAGAAGGAAACATTTCTGGGAAGCAAGCTGGAGTATTTCCAAACCGATGTCCCATGGAAGACGAGAAGCATTATTAAAAGAGGCCGAAGGCACAGTAGGGGAGAAGTGTCATATCTTGACAAGTGCAGCCTGTGGGTGTAGAGCATGGGAGAGAGGTTAAATCACCCTTTCAGATCCTATGTGGTGTAATTCATCCTTTTGAGCTATTTATGTCCAATTTTCTATTGGCTGCCATAGGGATAAATACAGTTTTGGTTTCTGTCTTGCAGACCCAAGGCTGTAACGTTAACCAAAAAGCTGCATTTCTGTCTGGGTTTGTGGCTGAGTCACTGTGGGATTTCTTACAGCACACGCATTTGTTTTATTAGGCCTGGCTTTTCTGAATCACAATTTATGAGATCTCAAGCTTCAAGCCTCTCATGTGTTGTCCCAGCTTCATAAATGCTGAAGAAGTGGGAGTTAAGAACCCTGCTATTAAACCCAAAATAAACCACTTTTCCTTCTACATACGTTAAACAGACTTCTGGCTTTCCTCGATTACCTAATGTGTAGGGGAGAGCTGCTGGTTTTGGCGCTGAGGTGAAAGTAAAATTTGCCCTGTTTTCAGAGTATTTATTTGGAAAACCTTGCACAGCTGAGTTTATGGAAGTTTCATATTTTCAGACCAAACTCATCACTTTTCAGGAGCTCTTGAGTGCCCTTGTTTTCCTGTTAGATGGTCTCTAAATAGAGCTTTCATCTTCTCCCAGGAAATACTTGCTGGCTTGAGTTTTAATTAAAACCTGGATTTCAGTCACGACAAAGTACAGGATGCCAGGAAACACTTGAAAATTTTCTCTGAGCCTTGTGTCGTGCTTAACAAAGATTTTTTACCTTTTTCTATGTAAAAAAGGTAAGTTCAGTAAGGATCATTCCTTTTTGCCTATATACCTACAAAGGGCTTCTGTATAAATAAGCAGAGGTGATTATCATCTATTAAATTCCTATTGTGTTTTTTTTTTTTCCAGGTAATGCATTAATACATTAATACAGCAGAAACGTTTGTCAGGAAGAGCTTGTGTGTTGAGATGGTGTGTGATGGATGGGATGTAGCCAGGCAAACGGTGCTCAGGTGCTCTCATAGTTTGTTGTGCTACAGAAGGTGAAGTAGGTGTTTCAGAGGAGACATTTGAAGAGCAAAAGCACCAAGTTCCCCATGTGCCAAGCCCTTCCCAGGCTGGAGAGCAGTCCCAGGGAGTGTGGGTGTTACAAGTCTCCGTTACAGAAAATTGGTGTTTATGTGATGGACTGCTAACATCAGAACAGGATTAGGAACTGGCCTCTGGTTGCTGAAGATGTGGTGGGCACAAGGGGAGTGTGGATAAAGTGCTGGAGCTGGTGCTGCTCACAGAAATGCTGCACTTGGCACATCTGGCCCAGGATCTAACTCCTCTGTCACTCTTCTTGCTGAACTCTCTGAAGAGAATGTAAACTATTGTTTTGTTTTTCATCCAGCGCTTGATTGTCCTATATCACAGCATTTAAACAATCTGCTCTGCTTCCCTTCTCTTCTCAGATGAAGCTCCAGAGATGCTGTCTGACCTAGTTTTAACTTAACGCACACTGAAATGGTTGAATTTTATATGTACTGGCAACTTTCCTTTTGCTTAAATAAGGGGGAGGGATTCTAAATTAAATACACCACTCTGGAGATTTATAGACACTTGGCACGACCTGGCAGGCAAACTGGATAATTCCTGATTGATCTAGTAGCAAGTATTCATTTTATTTTAGTGCTCGCACATTTAGTTCATTAACAAACTAACAAAAGTTTAACAAACTAACAAAAGTTTAACAAACTAACTGACACATAATGGAGAACTCACTGAATATGGAGGATTTGGAGTGGCATACTGGATTGAGTTAGGCTGAAGTTACCCACATTAAAAGTGATTTTGCTATAATGGAAGGATAAATGTTTTATCCAGCAATTTTTTTGTTTTGCAGATGGCTTGTTCAATCAGTATATCAGTCAGCAAGAGTACAAACCTCGCTGGGGGCAGATTATCCCCAAAAGCACCAAAGGTAAGGACATTTCTTAAGATAGAACTCATGTACTGCCAGTTCTGTCTTGTTCCTTTGAGAATATGGAGCAAGAGAATGATGCAAGAAAATCTCCTCTAGGAGAGTTCTAGGGAATGGTTTCTTCTCTGAAAAAGTTGCATTTTTTTGCAAATTCAGTGAAATTCAGGCTGCTCTCTGGTTGAGTAAGGAACAGTGTAGGAATACTACTTAAAACTTTAAGGATAGATCATCAGTTTAGTAACAAATCCCAGAATATTGGTTAAACACGAGAACAGTTATCTGTGTTACCGGATTTAGCACATGGAATTGATGTAACTTCAACTTAAACTGAGGAGTTGGCAAATAAATACATTATCTCAACAGGGAGTATTTTAAATGAGGTGGATCTTTTGAAGTTTTGACGTGTTACACAGTAAATCCAAACTGCAGAAGCTTTTCCATTCCTGTCTGCCTTGAGAGGAGACTTGTAGCAGCATCCTTAACTACGGAGTACAAAAATCATTATCACAGAGCAAATGTAGGATCCAAGGTGACAATTGCCAAGTGTGGAGCACTGTCCCCAGGCCCCTTGGGAAGGGGTTATCTGTGTCACCTGTCCTGAATGCTTAAGATACATCAAGTGGTTGGAATGCTGCTTTAATTGGACAGTTGGAATTCCCTTATATATGAGAATAGCTGGTGCAAAGCTAGCTGTCTCCATGTCTACATCACCTCCTGTTCCCATCGCAGGGGCTTATTTCCCTGTCATTTGAGTATCTGTTCTTACAGCTCAGCTCTCAGGTGGGGAGAGATGGAAGGGGAGCCAAAGGGTGGCTGTGTCATCCCTGCTGGAGAGCTGCAAGGACAGCTCAGAGCTCTTTTGTGTACGCTGACTGTGTCAGGAATGTTTGAGCTCCTTCCCAAGGCACTGGGAGTTGCAGTGTTCACTTCTGCTCTCTGCCCTGTCAGTCACCAGATAATTCAGTATAAAACTTTGTACACTTTTATAATGCACAAAAAATATTACCTGGAAAAAGTGATGTGCTAGTGTTTAAGGAAGGGTGAGTTACTCAGTGCCTCTGCTTCCATGTTGAGGCTGTATCTTTCTTTGTTTTAAAAATATTAAAATGGAAAATTCTCCCTTCCCTTTTTTTCTGTAGGTGACGGGGAAGACAGTCGGCCAGGGATGAGAGGTGGCCATCAGATGGTTATAGATGTGCAGACAGGTGAGTACTTGTTACATTTCTTAACTAAATTATTTAATCAGTTATCTTCCAGATTAATATGCAAATGTGTTTTTCTTCAGACACTGTGTTAGCTTCAGGTTTTGAGGAAAAAAAATTGCACTTTCTAATAGTTGGATTAAATGCTCTGCTTCCTTTCTGGATCTGTATTCCAGCTGCCTTTCCCCTTCTTCAAATATAATTCTGTGTTACGCCTTAGCCATTGTCTTGTCTTAACTAAGAAACCAAGAACAATTGGTTTTAATTTTTTGTTCCTGCTACCATCTTAGAGCAGGAGTTCAAACAAGAGAAGACAAATTAGGGATAATAATTTCCCTTATCTGCTGCAGGCTGTGCTCAAGCAATAGATCTGATGTGTTGAAACATTCCTTGTATTTTGGTTGGAGTGGCTTCTAGTTCCCACAGTGTGCAAGAAACTCCTGTTAAATATAATTCTTTAGACATCTTTTGCAAAAATGTTTCCTGTAGCAGTTTGAGGAATAGCTCAGCCTCTGTTTCAGAGAACATACAGAGAAAAGAAAGTGGGGTGGTGTATCAGGAACAGTTCCAGTGATTGTTGTTCTGCATAATTTTCTATATCTTTGTCTGTTACTTAATCAGATTTCTGTGCTACGTCAGTCCTTACTAAAATAAGGAAAGCATCTGCCCGAGTCTTTACTGTGTGAGTGAAAGGATTGTTCTTAGGAAGGGAGAAACAAGATCAGGGCGTGGGTATTGGACAGGAATATAGGGTGGCATTGAAGGAGTTGGCAAAAAAATGCCCATGGCCATATCTGTTGTGGTCACAGGACGGGGACAGAGCATGTGACAGCATAGGACCTTCCAGAGTAATTTGCTAAGTCATGGTGAACAAGCAAAAATCCAGCAGTAACTGCAGCCTCTGGCTTTTGCTCAGAGTAGTGACTGCACTGGAGGAAGCCCTCAAGTTATTTGGTGTAGGAGAGTAGACTTCTCTCATTTGGTGGGAGAGGTTTGAGATTGATTAGAACAAAACACTGCTGGAGGGTTTGCTGGTGTTTGTCTATGCAGAGGCTGGGAACGCTCCCTAGTGGCCTCGGGAATTAGTAGTGAGTGTTTCACAAGAGCGTGGAAGAAACATGATCCTTGTCAACTTGGAAATGATAGTCCTGCACGCCTCCTGAAAATAAAATATCCATGGTAGTGTGAGCCTCCTTTCCATTCCTCTTGCTTTTCTTAAGTCCCAGTGAGGCTGTCAGCTCTGCCTTTGACTTCAGTTTCACTCTGCTTTAACAAGGCAGTGAAACTCATCCATATATTTTTTAATATTTCTTGATATATTTTATATGTATTATATATACTTTGGATATAGGTGTGTATTTACTATACAATGATATTTATAATATTTATGGAAATATATGTATAATGTATTATATACATTATATATTATATTATATTATATTATATTATATTATATTATATTATATTAGTATATAATATAGTATACATGTATCAAATATATACAATTAAAAATTTTTATTTTTTTTACTTGCACAAAAGTGACTAGACAGTACCCACAGAGGTGGAGTCCTGGATCTCGGTCCCTCATGGTGGCCCTTTTTTGCTGTAGCTCTATTTACATGTGGTGGGATACCTTCCCAAAGTTTCCCTGTGGACTTTTTGGGAAGTTGCTCTCAGCTTTGCATCCAGGTCCACTGAGGCTTGTAAAAGCTGAAATGGTTTTAAGATGATCAGTTTTGCCATTTAATTTGGCTCGTGAGAGGCCAAGGGAAGTTCTTGGGGCTGTTTCCCATTGCTGATTGCTGGAGTTTTCCTTTTGAATACAGGTGGAGTTTAATGAGCTGGTGGGAATGTAGCCAGTTATGTCAGGATGCGTTTTACAGACTGGAGTTGGAAAGCTCCCTGGCTAACCTTGGACAGATCCAATGCTAATGGAGGAGGGAGCAGTGGTGTACTCTCCCCTTCAAAAACATCCTCCCTTCTTACTCACACACTTGCTGAGTGGGTTTTTTTCAGAAGACTTTGGCAACTGGAGAAAAATCATTTCACTTTGCACTTCTTGTTAGAGGAGTTAGGTCCTTCTCAAAAATCAGTATTTTCTTCAACTTGAATCTTTTGGAAGTGAAGTGAAACAGCAAAATCACACTTACAAGGAGATTCTGAAGTTTCATATCACGTAGAATTAAGTGTTGGAAGCAAACTTTCCTCTCTGATGGCCAGACCTGCTGTAGCTATAAACGAACTCTAAGTGGTTAGGTATTTTGATTAACCTCAAGGAGATTTTAACCACTTATTACTGACTAGAAAAAGAATTCTAATTTAATAGTACTGAGCCTGCTGGATGCAGGTGCTGATGTCAAGGCAGAGG
This sequence comes from Anomalospiza imberbis, assembly GCF_031753505.1. Lineage (NCBI taxonomy): Eukaryota > Metazoa > Chordata > Aves > Passeriformes > Viduidae > Anomalospiza > Anomalospiza imberbis. The sequence continues at coordinate 3,178,427 of NC_089685.1, read as the reverse complement.
ATATGGGTTGGTGAGTAGCTGAACTAGATCTTAAGTTGCTGCTTGTGCATGGAGTCACTGAGACTTTGTTTATCAATTTTGGGTAGAACATGGATTAACTTGGTCTAAACTGCCTTTTAGCATGGTTTATCTTTCACTTAGAGTAGGCTGAAAGTAACTGAAAGAGAATTTAACATCTCTTCTGGCAGCCACTAACTTGTACTGGAGCTCATTTCCATCTGGCACTCGTGTTCTTAATACCTGCCACAGCTGACTGAGTAAGTGCAATGTTCCTGATGCTTTGGAAAACTCTTAAAGCTGGTATTTGAAATGGAACTGTAGGCATTGTGGAATGCAGAACTGAGAATGCAGCCCAATGCATTCTTCATATATTAAAAAAAAAAAAGAGAAATTAAAAATGGGAAATCAGTGATTCCCACTATATGCTCCATCATTTTAATCACATTAAGACTCAGACTGGAATGACTGTGGATGGGAGTACATGTGCAGAAACATAAACTAAGAGAAATTCACAGTTATAGCTGAAACCACTGTTAGGTACTTTAAAGCTTTAGGCTGCAAATGAAAACAGAAAGCTCCTTTTATTCCTGCTTTTCCCTGCAAGATGCATTTCTCATGCAGCTCTCTCTGTGGGAGGCTGGAGAGTTCTCTCTGCTTTTCTACAAGAAAGGGGAAGTATTTGAGTAGTTGCAACCCAGGTACATAGATTAAAACAAAATTATCCCCAAACAATCCCAGAAGTACACAAGAACACAGTGGTGTGTCCTGCTTGTCAGACATGAGAAGCTGTTTGTGTAGGCCCTGGGGAAATACTGGGGCAGTAACACACAGACTCATGTGCAGAACTGTGTTCCCAGGAAATTGAATCCTAATGCAGTTTTGGATGAGGGTGTCAGCATCTGGAACTGGTTCCTTATTAACTGCTCTTTGAGTCTGCCCTCCCTGGCCTCCTTATCGGTCAGATATGCCACATGTTTCAAAATTCCAGGGCTTATTCTGGAAGAGGGAATGGGTAAGTGAATTGCCAAAAGCAAGTTTTAAGGAGTAGTGTCGGTACTTAGGAACAATATGTGTGTTCTGTGTTGGAGATGTGGTTTATAATTCCATAGGCTAGGTGGAATTGATCTCCTCTGGTCTTACAGGGCAGACACAGTGAATAACAGTCCATAAAGCCATATAATTGTTTTGGTAACAATTGAAATAGGGACCATGTAAAAATCATTCTATAAAAAATAAATTTGGTGTTATATCAGGCTTTGTTAAATGTTGAAGTTTTCCCATGAGCCTGCTTTAGAAATAATAGCAAAGCAACCAGGATTATTTTTCTTCTGTCTCCATTTCTCTTCTCTTCTCTTTGGCAAGTGAAACAGTTTTTTGAGGGAAAGCATCAGTGAAATGGTCTTTATTGATGTGGTATCTCTGTTCTCTCATTGAAGTGCAACTGCTGTGTAATTTTGGTTGTACATCATTTTGCTTTTCCTTTCGTCCGAAGGAATTCTGTTTGCTTCCTTCCATTAGATAAATGAGGACAAATCTGTAGGTTGGGAACAGAGGGAGATTCAGAGCACTGGGCCCAGCGTGCCCATAGTATATGTGGGCAGCACAGCAGAAACGACAAGACTCGTTCAAAAGCAGCATAGAAAGATGAAAAAGATGAAGAGAGAGCAGCAGACATGAAGGATGCTGTTTTGCCTGAGGAAAACACTGCTATCCATAAGATATTTAAAGACAAGACTTGTGTACAGGATGAAGGGATCTCAGAAACAAAACACAGATGGCTTCTAAGCTCTGAAACACAAACAGCTGCTGAATCCTGGAGGTTACTCAACTTCATGGGGCTTTCACATTTGAGACTGTATGCCTATCCTTAAAAAAACCCCCTTGTATTCAGCCAACTTGTATCCAGCTGAACTGTGGCTCAGAAACCAACGAGTGTGATACTGCAAGAAGATTTAAGTCTGATTTTATATTTGTGCTCTTAAATGCTCCTTGCAAAGTGGGCAGCGCTTCTGGCATGTAACTAAAGGTGTGGGTGCTACTTGGGGAAGTGACATCCTTTAGTAGAAGGCTTTTGAGAGATCTTACACCTTGGCTGGTTTGTTATTTCTGAGAGGAGTCTTTCATAGTTGCAGAGACAGTGATGATCCAGTACAGCCCCAGCAAGTCTGTGCTGGCAGCTGAGGGTGGGGGCTGATGAACTGGGGAACAGGGCCATGAGTCCAGGGGACCCTGAGGGGCTGCAGGAGAGCATTGTGAGGTTCTGATCCTGCCCTTGGGATGTGACAGCTGTGCAGGAGGACAGGCTGGGGACTGACTGCATGGAAGGATTTGCAAGGCGCTGGAAGCGGAATGTGCGTCAGCAACATGTCCTTGTGGCATTGAAGGCCGGCCTCTCCTGCTGGGCTGTACCAGCACAAGCACGGCCAGCAGGGAGAGGGGAGGGTGATGTTCCTCTTCTGGGTACTCAGGGACACATCTGGAGTGCTGTGCCTGGTTTGGGCTCTCTGGGACAATAAGGATTGTGGCAAACTGAACTGACCAAGGTGGTCAGGGCTGGAGCGTGTGGTGTGTGAGGAGATGCTCAAGGAGCTAGTTTTGTTCATCTGGTAGAAACAGGGTTCATGGGAGGATCCTACAGCTGCTGGTGAGAGCATGGAGATAGCCAGGCTCATTTTGGGGGGAGCAGAGGGGTAGGATAAAGGACAGGAAGGGAAAATCCTGTTAGATGTTAGGGGGGAAAATTGTAACGAAGGTAATCAGTCATTGCAGCAGGGATCCACTCTGCAGTGTCCATCCTTGGACAAAGTATAACTGAATAATTCCCTGGGCAATGTGGTCTCTGCTAAAGTTAGCCCTCCTGTGAGGGATTTGATGGACCTTGCAGAGGTGCTGTAGATCGACAATTTTCTTGTATTTCATGGAGAGCTGTTCTAACAGAGACATGGAAATACTACTTGACCAAAGAATGCAGTTAAATATGTCACCAGGACTGGAATGTATTCACTGAGGAAGACCTCCTGTACCAAAATCCCACCAAGGATTTCACCACATGATGAAAACGGAGTTAACTGGAGTTAGAGAACTGTCCTTGAGAATGTTGTCTGAACCTGGACTGAAACCACCCCAGGAATTTTGATATTTAATGGTTTGGAGAAGGCTGCTGTGCTGCTTTTCTGAGAAATAGAAATTAAGGAGAGATTCAAAGGAAATATGTGGATTGTTGGGAATATACGTCCTCTAATTTAAAGACTTCTCTGGCACCTTTTAATCATCTAGAGAGTAAGAGAAGAAAAGAACTCAGATATTACAGAAAAATTTTTGACTGAGTAAGCAGTTTAGAAATACTCACAGAACATATTTAATTCAAAGTGTTGAATTTGTGTTCAGAAAAAAATGTAGAGGAAATAAGATGAGGATGCTGGAGGAGAATATTGACTTCCTAAACGTAACTGGTAAAAGCTTTGGGTAAATATAATTGCTTTCATGTTTTTTTCTTGTTGCCTTGCAGCTAGGTTTGAAAATTCTCCTGCTCTGCTCCTAAAGCTGAATAGAGACTTGCTTTAATAAAGCAGCATCAATTTGCTGTGTTCCATATTGCTTGGATGCAGAGGGAGGATCCTTTCCTCCTTGAGTTCCCCAGTGCTACCAGAGTTATATTGGTGTGAGACTGCTGGGCTCTCCTCGAGCTGCCCCGCTGCTGCTGCCTGGGGTTTGTGGCCTGTCCTCTTCTTTGAATATCTGTCCTGGTTGGGTCTCTGCATGCAGGATGAAACAAAACCCTCCCATAAAATCTGAATTAAGAGCTAGAATACAAGCAGTGATACTGGTTGGGAAATAGAGTGAAGCTTCACTTCAAAAGAAACTTTAAAATCCCGAAAAAACTCAAACCCAACCAAACCAAAACAATCAAACCCAACCCCAACCAAACAAGAACAATCCCCAAAACCACCAAACAACTATTTTTTTGCTTTATACCATGGGAAAACAATTACAAATTTTAGGAGAACTATAAAAAAATTATTTACTTGACATTACCAGCAACAGATGCATTTATACATTAAGAAATATTCATTTTAAAACATGGAACCTTCCTCTAAAAGATGTATATACTTCTGCAATAAGGCAAGAAACAAAACATTATTTTCATTGGGCCTAGATAGTGATGAAGCCTTTCTTTCATGTGAGCTTTACAGTTTCGCTTCATGATGAAAAATGGGTCTGGCACAGAGTTCATGTCCATTTGTGTTCAGGGTGTTGCTCTGGGGATGTTCAGCACCAGTTGGGTGCTCGTGCTCCTCTCTCAGTGCTCTGCTCACATTTAATTCTGTCAGCCCGGGTTAGGTAACTTCCAAAATCTGAGTTTTCATCAGAGTCATTCAGGTTTGCTATTAAATTTCATGTGAGCCAACAAAGCCTTTCCAGGCAGGCCTGACATTTTGGCAAGGCCCCAGTAGGATTTTTAGCTGGTGCCAAATCTTTTATTTTTCTCGGCTATCAATGAAGCTGTTGTGGTAATGTGGGTTTTGTGAGCTGTGAGAATTTATGTGCACAAAGGGACCTGCTCTTTGCAGGGAACACTGGGAGCCCTGAGTCCAGGAGGAAGGGTAATTAAAGTTAATGAACCAGGGTAACCTTTCCATGGTGATGACCACTATCCTGATGGTAGGTAAGGGTCAGGGACTAGTCCCATTTTATAATCGCGCTCTAACTCCATGCTTTAATTGGTGTTGGATTAAAAATTGGACATTACCTCCATAATAGAAGTGGTTTGTGGATTTTAAAGGAGTTTTTCAAAGCCCTGCAAGTCTTGAGGAGCTTGTTCTTCTTGGGCTTGGCTTTGTGTTCTGTCTTAATGCAGTCTGAAAATGAAGTATTTTTAGAATTTGAGACCAGATAGTGCTGTTGCTATAATGGGAGCAGTTTGGTTATCTCTCCATGGCAGAACAGAAACTCCTTTCTTAAATGCTTCCCCTTTTCAAAGGCTTCATCTGGTTTTATCAGTGAGTCTGGGAAGCCTTAGAACTTGCTGTACACAGAGCAGTTGTGGGTTTGAGGTGACAGCCCTGAAACACTGACTTAAATTTGTGACTTTTATACTCACTGGCTTTTGTGGCATCAGGTTAAGTTACTTTATGCAAAACATTTCCCTTGAAGAGGATTTTGTACTTGATTTTTCTGTCTAAGGGATGGACTAAACAGAAGAACTTTGCTGCTCCTATCTCCGAAATCTAGTTGATGTATAAATCCTGCACTAAACAGGGCACAGGCTGAGATGTCATTGATAGACTACATGCGCAGGATCCAAAATGTTAAATATTGTTCATTTGCCTGTCTGGAATTTTAATCAGAAGGCTGTGGGTTTGATTGCCTCTTATGTAAATGTGGAAATAGAAAATGACTCTGAGAATTGGCTGTCTGTCAATCCTAAAATCTTCCATTACTAAACCAAACCACATTTTTGTCTTGATGACTAGTTCCATTCAAAGAGCAGTGGTGTTTTAAGTAAAAAAAAAAAGAGTTTAAATTTATCTTCTGATAGTTTGTCTTTGTCACAGATGTTTTGTAGGCATTAGCCTGTTTAAACACATTCTCTTTTTAAAATAAAATAAACTTTTTTTTTGTGAATAGAAACTGTATATTTGTTTGGTGGCTGGGATGGAACTCAGGATCTGGCTGACTTCTGGGCATACAGTGTGAAGGAAAACCAGTGGACCTGTATATCCAGGGATACCGAGAAAGAGGTAAGTTCTGCAAACATCCATATTTTTAAAAATACATCAGTGGTTGCCCTCAAAAATGCCTCTACTAAGGTACTTGTGTTGAAGTGCAGTATAAGGGTGAGAGCCACAGAGTTCAGACCTTCAAGTTCTGAAGACTTTTGAAATGCTTACGTGGGGAAAATATGAGCTGGAGATGGCTTTGAAGTGCTAAGATTCCTGGAGGGGAAAGGTTTGTTTCTCAAAAGCAGAAATGATCGGCTAAAAAATCAGCTCAGCAAGTAGAGCACGAGTTAAATAAATTTGTGTGGCTGAACAACCAGACTTATCACAGAATGTTTTGGGTTGGAAGAGACCTTAAAGATCATCCAGTTCCAGCCCTGCTGCCATGGGCAGGGACACCTCCCACTGGAAGGTTCCAAGAACTTGCTAATGAACATTTCAGACCCGATCCTGGTGTTTGAGCTTCAGAAACCAATTGTTTATTTTTTAGCTTCTGTCAAAAATGAATAGAAATGGACAACTACCAGATGGAAATCTAGAGGACAGGGGTTACTGCCAAAGGCTACACAACCCCAAGAGCTTTCGTGGAATTCATTTGAACCATTTTCCTTGGCCTGTTTTGCTCAGTATTTGACGTGTGAAACCTGAAATGAATGTAGCTTGGGTTATAGGACCAGACAAAAAAAGTCCAATACCTTGGGTTTCTGTAATTCATTTCACTGTACACTAAGATCTTCTTATAGGACCAGACAAAAAAAGTCCAGTACCTTGGGTTTCTGTAATTCATTTCACTGTACACTAAGATCTTCTTATAGGACCAGACAAAAAAAGTCCAGTACCTTGGGTTTCTGTAATTCATTTTACTGTACAGTAAGATCTTCAAGTTTTGTGTGGTTATTGTATTTTGTGTTCATTATTTGTTTGTCAGAGGAAAATTCATGCCACCTCTTCTTGGAGGTGTGAAAAGTTTGAGATCCCACCACTTTTTGACAAATTCAGGAGTTTATTTCCTCAACTATCTGAAAACAGTAGAAAAACATCTTGTTTCTCATTTGTATTTCTCAGTTACTTGTCATGACTAATTTTGTGAGCTTCCTTACCAGATTAAATAACACTTGAATATTCTCTTTTTTTTTCATGGCAAAAGTTTTTTAGCAGTTGTGATCAAGTAGGACAAATAGCCTGAGCTGAAAAAAAAAAATAATAAAGTCTCACAGGCATTTCCTGTAGCCCTCGAATCTCTGTGTCATGTACTTACTGATTGGAACATCCTTTACAAAATGGGCAATAACAAAACTGAACATGATACTCTGATTTATCAGAGCTGTGGAGAGGTAAAATTGTTATATTTATGTACTGTTTAGTCAAAAAGGGGCTGCTGTGTTTTGTTCCTGCACAAATCAGTGTGGGTCAGTCTGGTGTTTAAGATATGTGTTTCCTTCTTGCTTGGGTCGTGCCACATCCAGTTGAGTTTTTCTTAAGCTTAGGAGGCCTGGCTGGGGTATTTTCTCTCTAGATTCCTCATACCTGACTCCAGCAGGGTAAGACTGGGATGGGAGGAAGGAGGGATGCACAAAAGGAGAGCTGTGGAGGAGACACAGTAGAAGAGTTGTGAGTTGATGTGATTAAATAATTATAAAGAGATTTTTGGAGGCAAAAATGTTAGCAGAGTGTTATGGAAATTCAGGAAATTCAGATGGAAGATGGGAAGGGTCTAGTGAGGAGAGGAAGAAAGAGGAATTTTTAAAAAGTGGAGACTTGCTTGAATGTATGAGGAATTTTAAAGAAGGGATGTACTTAATAAAGTGTGGAGAAACATGGCTTTGGAAAGGGAATTCTGGAAGAACTCTCTGTGACAAACTTGTGAGGTGGGGCCCCTGTGAGCCTTGTGGAGTTCAACAAGGCCAAGTACAAGGTCCTGCACATGGATTGGGGCAATTCCAAGAACAGATAGAGGCCAAGCAGAGAATGGATCCAAGAGCAGCCCTGAGGAGGAGGAGGAGAAGGACTTGAGGTGTTGGTGGATGATGTGGACTTTAGCATTTCTGCTCTGGAGCCAGGCTGGCAGAGCTAGGGTTGTTCACCTGGAGAAGAGAAGGCTCCAGGGAGAGCTCAAATCCCCTGCCAGTGCCTTGAAGAGTTTCAGGAGAGCTGGAGAGGGACTTAGGACAAAGGCATGGTGTACTAGGACAAGGGGGAATTGTTTTCCAGTGCCAGAGGGCAGGGTTAGATGGGATACTGGGAAGGAATCCCTGACTGGGAGGGTGGTGAGGCCCTAGCACAGGGTGCCCAGAGAAGCTGTGGCTGCCCCTGGATCCCTGGAAACGTCCAAGGCCAGGTTGGATGGGGCTTGGAGCAGCCTGGCATAGTGGAAGGTGTCCCTGCCCACAGCAGGGGGGAGCAGTGGATGGGCTTTAAAGTCCCTTCCCATCCAAAGCATTCCATGATGCTGTGATACATTCAGCAGTGTTCAGGAGGCCTCCTGAAGTGTAGTTCAGGGTTTTGGTGACTTTCTGAGGTACAGTGAGCTGGCAGCTGCTGTACATGGAAACTAGCAGTGGGTTGTGGTTTTTTTTCCAAAGAGATCTGGATGAAACCTGATTTACAAATGAAAAGGTCAATCTCAAATGTTGAGAAGTATATTCAAAAACAAAGACTCCAGATGTTTCTCTAATAGGGACATCAACTGCTCACAAACAATTTGCAAAAAGGAAATGTCTCTTGACATGGAATTTTAAAAAATATTCAGAGTAGATTCCAGTGGAGCTTAATCTTGTTTTGTTGTATTGTGCTAGTTCTGCTTCTGGCATTTTTATTCTAATTAATCAGTGGCAGTGGTTAAATTAGCCAGTCAATAATTAAACTTGGATAAGAGTGAAATATGGTGAAAGTTGCATCCTGTCCAGTGTTATTGTAGGGATAATGCAGAGTAATGCTTTTGGGATAAGGATACCAGGAGCTTCTGTTACAGTGCATTAGGAAAACGTTGTGTGACCTTTTCAGAAAATGTTTTTGCTGCTGTTTTTCAACATTTTCCACTGAGGTGTCTGTCACCTGAAGTTGCATTTGTCTTTTTTAACAATAGACCACCAAAGCTGATTTTCCATAGCTCTTTTTCATAGATCATTGAATAGTTAGGTTGGAAACGCCCTCTAAGATCAACTCCAACTGTTCTCTCAGCACTGCCAAGGCCACCACTAAACCATGTCCCCAGGTCTCACATCCACATGGCTTTTGAATTCCTCCAGGGACAGGGACTCCATCACTGCCTTGGGCAGCTGTGCCAGGGATGGAAGACCATTTCAATGAAGAAATTTTCCCAAATATCGAAGCTTGACTTCTCCTGGTGTAACTTGAGGCTGTTCCCTCTCCTCCTGTCCCTGTTCCCTGGAGCACAGCCCGAGCCCCCTGGCTGTCCCCTGCTGTCAGGGACTCGTGCAGAGCCACAAGGTCTCCCTGAGCTTCCTTTGCTCCAGGCTGAGCCCCTTCCCAGCTCCCTCAGCCTCTCCTGGGGCTCCATTCCCTTCCCAGCTCCGTTCTCTTTCCTGGATATGCTCCAGCACCTTATGTCTGTCTTGTATGTCTGGACAAAATGCTCAGGCCACTGCTGGAGTAGCTGATCACCTACAGCATGAAAACACGGTCTGGAGGACCTGCTGATGGACAAACAAACCCCACCATCGCTTCAGAGTATGGATCCAGCAGGACTCCTGCTGTGCCTGTCAAATCCTCTTCCTTAAGCCTGAATCTTTCCAGGGAGATGCTCCATGGAGCAGCTTAGGACCTCTCAGCTTAGCCACAGCTTCTCTCTGGAGTGTGTGACAGCCCTGTGAATCAGCTGTTACAAGGCACAGACAAAATGTGTTTCATTTAAGAGCCTTTAAGAGTTTCTACCCTGAATCAAGTGGAATGTTCTGACAAATGCTGTTGTCTTCAGGGTTTTTTGGGGCTGTAGATCAACGGACCTCTTCAGGATTAGGGAATAAATAGTTCTAAAAAAACAAACTTTTTAATTCCTTGGACATTTTTACTCTAGGCTAGTGTCCATTAACAGGGAAATTTCATGTGTGTGTTTTGATGTCTATTTCTAGTTTCCAAGCAGCAGCTTTCTCTTTTGAAAGATGGGTAATTTAGTTAAAACTGGTGCAGGAGAGCAATTTTAAATGTAAGAAAGACTTCGTGTGGTGTAAATTGATAGTCAGGAGATTTTGAAATAGGATCAAAATGCTGAGGGGTGTTGATGCCTCTGGAGCTCAGATAAATGAGACTAAAGCAGTGTGATAATTGGCATATTTTGTGTGTCTCTGGTATTCCTCTACCTTGTTTTAGTATTTCCTAGAGACAAGAGATGGAGGGGATCTCCCTTCAAACAGTGTCACTGCACTGATTGGTACCTTCTGTGCTGCTTCTTGGAAAATACATTGACTCATCCTCATTCTGGCTTCTTCAGAGGAAAATCCTGCTCACCAATCAGCTCTGTGAAGGACATGGAAATTGTGTAAATGGGTTAGGTTTAGGTGACACTGTGTTTCTCTCAAAAATTGTTGAAGTGTTTCCTTAGCAAAGGTAGAAGTGAAGGTCTTGTCATGGTTTAACTGCTTGAGAGGATAAATCTTTGTTCACAATGAAGGAGAGTGCAGGTCAACAAGTGCCTCCTGTTCATTAGGTTCAAAATGATGTAGAAAATGGGTATATTGCGAGGTGTCAGTTTGCTGTGAACAGAAAGTGCTTTTCTAGGATGCTGAAAGTAAAAGCTGACAAGTGTAGAAAGATCTAATGGTGAGGCCAGGGGGAATTTCAGCTGCTATTGTATTTCCAGTTAAATTTTCTCCCGTCTCTGCATGCATTTCTTTGCATTTGTTGACATGGATGAATTTACCCAAAGCTTTCAGTGTCATATTACCACAGAAGCATTTTTGGTAGGAGTTTGTGACACCTCTGACTGTTTTTTTGGGTGCAGTGCAACAGTACATGAGCATATCAATGTAAAGCTTTTACCCTGTGCTGTTTGAAGTGTAGGAACTGAACTAGTCTCAAATATTGACTTCTTCCCACAGATGGTGATACAGTTTGGAAGACACTTCAAGTGACTTGAGGGGCTTTTTGTTGCAAATATTGTGATGTTTACGGACTTGAGATCTAATACAGCAAGTCTGCCATGTCCTACTGCTGAGCAGTTCCAGTGGTACAGATGCTCAGTTGTACGAGATTCCTGGTGCTGCAAAAGCACATAGGGAGAAGGCAGCTGTCCCTGAAAGAAACTTGGATACTGCAGACGTACCTCAGAGCCAACTCCCTAAATAGTGCAAATGCCTACAAAAGTAGGGACAAAAACAGCAGATGCTGGAGTGAACCAAATGAAAAGTATCCTAGGCTGATCCTAAATATCACAGGCTAATGGTTTATTTTCCTCCCTATTTAGTAGCATAATGGTTTAAAATGTTCTAAGCCAGTATTCTTTCACCAGAACGTTTGAGTGAGACTTTCACATATGCCTAACTGACATCCCCAGTGATTTCCACTCAGGCAGCCTAAAGCAAAAAAGCCCCTGTTGAGGGAGTCGCACCTCAGCTTTTAAAAAGAATTTATTTTTAAATAAACTTTTTGGAAAAGGTTTTCAGCTTTTGAAGCTAACTTATGTGCTTATACTATCTTGTGTGCCTCAAGAGTTCTGTTCTCTTAATCCTGGTTTATTTGTCTTTTTTTAACTTTGACATTTTTTTAAGGAAAATATCATCCACATTGGAAAACAGCTTCAGGTCTTAAGCTATTCAGTTACCCCACTAGGTGCCTGTATTTCTTGCTTCCAGCATGAAAAAAAGCCCAGAAAAGCATCCAAACTTCAGTTATTCCTCACACCAGGTGTTTGAATGTGTGGAGGTCCTTTTCCTCCACACGCTGCTGTTCGAGTCAGTCTCATGGAGAAAGGAGCATTAAATAAATGCCTTGTGCCCGATGTTCTGGAGGCTGCACAACTTTGGCAGCCCTGGAGCTTGTGCATGCCAGTCTTCAGGTTATGCTGAATTTCCAAGTCATCATAAAGCTTTCAGCTGCAAAGTAAAACTACTTTTAGACCTTGAAGTGATGCATCAGGCACAGCTGATTTGTGGCGTTTATGTTCCGATAAAAATCACCACTTCAGCTAGAGCTTATGATGAGTTTGATGCTCTGATCTCTGGTCTGGAATGGAACTTTATTTTACTTACATGGCTTTATTGCATCATCCTAATGCATTTTGCAATTCCCTGTAAATGGTAGATGAGGCAGTGTAGAGTCATTCTTGGGTGGCTGTGGATGCATCCTGGGGGAAAAATGGCATTACAGGATTTTCAGGTAAAGATTTGGTGAAGAGACTGATGTTGGCACAAGGAATTCTGATTTATATCCTTTTGGCTTTTAAAGACACAGAAATATGCACCTGTGAGATGAGCCAGCTGGAATGCCAGGACCCCAGCATTTCACACTGAAGGGATTTAAATAAAAGGATTTTAAAGAAATAGGAGAATATATAGAGGTGGAAGGAAAACTTAACTCTTTCACCAGTGAGTGAAAGTAGCTTCGCACACCAGTCAATTTTGCCTTGGGAGTAGAGTAATGTCTTATTTCAGCTACACTGAGAGACTTGTTACATTAATGTTACATTAACATTGCTCAATCTGTACAAATACAGAAATCCCTGAAGAAATATCAGTTATCCCAAGGTGGTAACAAAGGGGAAGCAGTCTCAAGTAGTATCACAGACAAATCTGTAGCTAAATTGTCTGGATAATTACGTGCTTGAAAATGTAGTAAGTTTTTGTGGACCTTGCTACTGAGATATTTCAGCATCTGGGTTTTGGAGGTAATTGGGAATTGAGCTTTCTGGAGTGTCTCAAGAGAACTTATTGGCACAATGGCTGGTGCAATAATGTGTTGAATTCAGATCTATCTGAAAGAGCTTTGTGTGTTTAATAGGAGTTAATCCATGAGTTTTCCAGGACTTGCATTTGATGGAGATGTTACTGATACTGGGCTCTAGGAAATTAAACAGCCACTTTTACAACTTGCCAGCACCTTCGGGTGCAAACTACTCTTTTGTCACAGTTCAAAACTGTTTTCACTTTCTCAGGAACATCTGAGAGCCTGTGGCTGTCGAAGGATTTAGACCTAGAATTTCATGTTTGTCTATCACTGCCATCTCAAGGACAATTGATTACAAAAAAAAAAAAAAAATTAACTTCCAAAAGTGTAGCCTTGCTTGTAACCTTTGTGGCTAAGCAGTTTATAAGCAGCCAGTTAAATTTTTTCAGCCTTCTGGTCTGCAAGTGGGGCTGTAGCTCAGCTGAGTAGTTTGTGTCCATGGAAAAATCTCTCTTGGCTGGACCTTTGCTGGCCATTGTTACTGGTAACGAGAGGACAGCGTGAACTTGTGATGCATGCAAAAATGACCTCATTCAACATCCTGCAATTGTTAATGGGGTTAGTTAAATTCGGCACACGAGGGATGTTGTCCTGAGGGCCCATCTCAGAGCTGGTGAAAGCTCTGGTTGTCTGGTGGGTTATCTGTTACATTTCATCAGCGTTGTTGAAAGCAAAGCTGAGCAGTGGATGTGGAACAAACTGACGATTTACTTGGTAAAATTTAAGAAGTTGAAACTTTTTTCACATTTCACCAGTGTGAGCAGCACTTTGTTTGCAGGTGAATTGTGCCTTTTGTTAGGAATAGCACAGAACTGATGTCCTTTTGCTGCAAGGTCACCATGTACTGGGGTATACCTTCAGTATTTCTCTGGTTTGCATTTGTAAGCTGAATCACAAAGGTTGGATGACTTGTATTTTTGACTGTAAACTAAAGCCTGCACAAGACCTTCATACAAATTCCTGCAACCTTCTCCAGATAAATTAAAGAATTACCGAATGGTTCGGCTTGGAAGGGACCTTAAAGATCAACTCATTCCACCCCCTGCCATGCACTGGGACACCTTCCACTATCCCAGGTTGCTCCAAATCCCATCCAACTTGGCCTTGGGCACTTCCAGGGATCCAGGGAGAGCCACATCTTCTCTGGTCACCCTATGCCAGGGCCTCACCACCCTCCTGAGCAGAGAATTTCCTTCTAATAGCTGATCTAAATGTCTCCTCTTCACTTTAAAACTGTTCCACCTTGTCCTGTCACTATCTGCCTGTGTAAAAATTCCTCTTCATCTTTTTTTATAACCTCATTTTAAATACTAAGTGGCCACAAATTATTTTCCAGTATTTACATGGTTGAAGATATAGGAACTTTTTCCCCTTTCCACTGGCTTGTAAGATGTCTTGTTTTACTGCACCATAAGATCCATGGTGTTATGCATTGCTGGAAGGCCTTGATGATACCTTGGTGTGAGAACAGAGAGCTCAGGAGATCCAGGAATGTGGCTCCTGCACTGGCAATTCCTCAGGCAGTGGCTGCCAAAGCTGTTTCTGCCCTGTAGGAGAACTCAGGCAGCACAGCTGTCAAAGCACAATGTTGGTGTTTTGGGAAGTTCAGCTGCAAGGACACACTTGGTCTTTAGAGGTGCCTTACCAGGGCACATCAAAAGCCAGAATATCATGTATTAATTTATTCCTTTATGAAAATACTCTCAAATTAGTTATTTCTACAAGCAGGCTGGCAGGGAGGCTAATAAATAATAATTTCATGAGAATAGAGCCATTATCTATTTGTTTTCATAGCAGTGCTCATGGGCTGCACTGAGTCTGTGCTCTGATAAACCTGGGCTGATCCCTGAAGGATGGAGCAAAGACTTGGAGTCAAGTTCATGTTCAGACTGGAACAGTTGGACTGTCAAGGATCACCAAATCCAGCCCACTGCTGTCATAAGGATTGTGTTGTATGATCTCTGAGCCTGATCATTTGACTTATAAGCTCATTGAACCGTCTTTCAAAAATAGAACATCAGGCCATTTATTTTTTTAATTCTGATTTAAGCAGGGAAAGTCTCTTTGTGGCAGGCTCAGCTCAAGGCCACGCAGCATCAACAGTGGGAAATTAGGACTGTCCCAAGTGTGAGCGTGCTTTTAGGAAGGGGAAAAAGAAAGCTTCATCCTGTTTAATTTTATTGTTTTCCCACCTTGAAGAGGTATGCACACAAAACTGTGTGCTAAAAGCTGCCTCTGACTTTAATCTGCTCCATCATGTCTGAGTCAGATGCCCAGAAAGGACTTTGCTGGTAAAGCTATCCCGTGGCATCTCTGTAGGAGGGCACCAGTAAGCAGATTAGCCATAGCTCAGATTCTGTGTCAACAACCTGATCGAGGGTGTCTTCCTGTCCTGGCTGTGCCTGGACTTATTAATAGTTAATTATAACTTTTTAATATCCAAACCTAATATTTATCATAAGGCATTTAACTCTATCGTGTGAAAAATTGTGTAAATTTATGGCTTTCCAATACTGGTCCTGAGTTTTCGGCATGATGACTCTTAGATAGATTCTGGTCTATTTCTTAGGCTTCCCAAAATATTTTTTTGGCAGAAAATATTTAACTTATATGTAAGAGTTTTCTAGAGAAGCTGTGGCTGCCCCATCCCTGGAAATGTCCAGTCTCTGGGGCTTGGAGCAACCTGGGATAGTGGAAGGCAGGGGAGTGGGACTGGATGAGCTTTAAGGTCCCTTCCAACCCAAACCAATCTGTGGCTAATGAACTTGCATGATCTCAGAAAAACTCTCTATAACTGGTAAATCAGCCTTAAAATTTAGTTGGAATATCTGTTACTTTTATAAATAGTGCCAAGAATCATGAAATGTTAAAGGTTGGAAGGGACTTTAGAGAGCATCTAGTCCCAAACCTCTGCCATAGGCAAGGGACACCTTCCACTAGACCAGGTTGCTCCAAGCCCCATCCAACCTGGCCGTGAACACTTCCAGGGATTATTTGCAGTGATTTAAAGGATGGAGTGTACATTGAGTATGTAAAATACGTTTTTTGGAGCTAAACTCCCATTTCATGGTCCTAGAAACATTCAGTCCTTTGCTGCATCTACCCTGTGTGACATCCAAAGGTTTTTAATTCTAGTGCTGGAGCTGTCTAGTCTTGGATATCAAATGACGCAGGTGGCACTGACATTTGCTGTCCTACAGAGTAGGAAGCTGGGATGTGCTGTTTGAGGGAGGGTGTTTCACGCTGAAAAAACTCGTACAGAGGGCTCTGAGCCCCTGCCATGTGCCTGTGCTGGGCTGCTCTGGCCTTGAGCACGACTGTGATGCTCTTTTTGTGTGACTGGACGTGCAGGACCCTCCCTCTGGTGGTTTGGTGCTCCTGGCGCATCATCGGTGATTTTGTGGGTGATAGGAACAATACATCAGCCCCCAGCTCCTGTTTTGTGTTGAGGGACCATACAAATTCTCCATGCTACCATTAAAAAAAAAAAAAGGAATAGATTAAATTACTTTCTTATGTTTCTGGCACCTTTAGGTTATGATAGACTTAAAATGCCTTCTGTGAGTAACCTGTATGGGATGAAAGTGTTTTATTTTGTTGTATGGCTGCAGTTGTTACTCTTGTTGAATTTAGTGCTCATCTAGAGCAAAGCAAATCTTTGCTGCGGCTCATATTAAACATTTTGGGAGCGCATTAGCCTGTAGACTGGCATTGATAAAGCACTAACAAGCTCTAATCTTAAAGCACATGGACTTGAATTAATGCCAGGAATAATGTGCATTTCCTTTAATTTTCAAGTTTGTGGAGAACTTTTCCCCCTTTTTTTGGGGGGGGCGGGGGTGGAGGAGGAAACGAATTATAGTCCAAAACTGGGAAATGAGAGCAATTAATCTCTGCAATTGTGTGTAGGCAGGAGGGACTATTTGTTGCCTGACAGGCTGCTCTCAGGACTGGAAACAAAGTAGGTTGTTTGTGTCTTTTTATGTCCTCGTCCTAGTTTGCTTTAGGACAAGAGCATTTACCTCATGACGCTTATTTTTGAACTTCATACTGGAGGCAGTGTTCACATTCCACTCAGTCTTTTACAGGACCAAGAACGGAGAATTAGTCAGCTGTTCTTTGTTTTTATTTCCCTGACTCTTGAACGGGATCCAGGCTTGCTCCTGAGGTTTTTCATCTGGATTGGTCTGAATAAAACAGATTTTTCTTGCAACTGAAACCCCTTTATTTGCAAAAGGTTATGATAACCAGAAGAAGCCAAGCTCCCCCAGTTTTTGTTTGGGATGGGCAGTGGAACCGGCTTCCTGGGGTCATGTTCTCATTAAAGGAGGTTCATAGGACATTTATTTAAAAACAAACCAAAAAATGAAAGCTATCATGTCTGTGCCTTAATGTAGCATTCCAGGATGCTGTTGCTAAGATGATGCCTGCTGATTCTGGCATAAATAGTGATTTGAGCAGACCCTACCCTAAGGAGTTGAGTCCCAATCCTTTCTCCCCTGTATAGGAACAAATCAATTATTCTAAGGAGGCGGTGTTGTCTCTCAATGCTGTTGTGTTGCTTTTTGAAAACGTTTTGTAAGTTAGTCCTTAAGTGGGATAATTGCTTTCAGCATTTGCAAGTTAAATGAAGAAAGCTCTAATTAGATTTTATAAAGTGGCTTAGCATGTTGAGAAGGCTTTTCATAAAGTATACTGTGTATTCACTTGGCATTGCACAATTGAATTTCGTGTAGCACTGACGAAACCTAAAAATCCTATTTGGCCCTGGGCGCTTAAAGGATTGAAAGCCTTTCTTAAGTGCTCCTGGCCATACAGCCTCTCTTCCTTTCCCCACCATCCCACCCTCACCAGCCCATTTATCTATGCTGTAGAGACTGGAGGAGTTGCGTCAACACCAACCTGTTTAAAGAAGAGCCTTGGAGCTGGCCATAAAGCTTGGTATTTTGTAGCACTTCCAAACAGGACCCTGCACATGCTGTTTAATCTGTTTTAGCTGTTATTGTGCTGTGCTGATTGTATGGTGGAGCTGGGTGGCACAGAGCCACTTTGTTCAGGTCACTCCTGGCTCTGTGCGGGCACTTATTGAGTCCCACACAAACCCAGCAGTGCTTGTGCTTAGTAGTTTTTGGTATTGTTTGGTGTCCTGTAGGTTAGAAATGTGATATGCTAATGCTTTCCTCTTGCCATCGCAGCCTTGGCAGCAGCTGAGGCACTGGCCAAAGCAGCCTGACACACTTATTGCCATCTGAATAAGGACTTAGCCCAGTCACAAGCCCCTTTCACGTGTGGTTTCTGCAGTGTGTGTGCCAGGAGCTTTCTGATGAGAATTGGAAGGAGTCCCCAGAGCCAGTATTTGTTCAGGTCATTGGGTGCTGTTACTGGATGTGACTTTCAGAGTCTTATGGAAGATGGGCTCTGTTTGGGAATTGACACCTCTACTACCTCAGTCAATCAGGTCGTGAAGCTTCATCTGCAAAAATGTGGATTCCATGTGTAACAACTTAGAAGAAACCAGATCTAAAGTAAAGCACTTAATTATAAAATCACAGAATGGTTTGGGATGGGATGGACCTTAAAGACCCTCTAGTTTCACCCCCTGCCGTGGGCAAGGACACCTTCCACCAGGCCAGGCTGCTGAGGGCCCCATCCACTGGCCTTGAACACTTCCAGAGATGAGGAGTTTTGCATGCGTTTTTTATGAGTTCAGACAGTCACAGAAGCAACTTGGCAAAACTGTGACTTGGTGACTTGGTGATGAGGCCTGAATTTGAAGAAGGGCATAGCGATCTCTTGTAAGATCCACTCCGCCTGGGACATTAATTAATGGATCACCAGCCTACATCCTGGCAGGGGTACAAAAGGTTGCTCTTTTGCTCTCTAGCCATGCTTGATCTCTTCAGCCTTGGGTTAGAGAGTCATCTCTGTCATGGTCAGTTTTTCCCACTCATTGCTTTTAAAGGGTCAGATTCTTTGAGCACTTGTGGAATCAAGAAACTTTCCTGTTTGAATTTACTGGATTGCTGTGTCCATGACAAGCTGTGGCGGAGTGTTCCTCGTGTGAACAACAGGCTGCTGTTGTAACCACACGGCTTTGGATGAACATTCGCAGCCACCCACGGGCACTTGATTCATCACATGTGCCTTGAAGCTTTTTACTCTTTTGTAGTGTCTTTGTAAATTGACTTTGTGTCACTCTTAGAAGTACATTTGAGCTACAAGGGCTGCCATGGTCAGGCTGAACTCAGAAGTGAACACAGATTTAGACCTTTCCCCTTTTCTGCCTTAATTGTCAAACCAGCATGTATCACTGTTAATGGAGTTATTTACTCATTTTGGTAAACATGTAAGCTAAGGGGGAAACTTTGGCAGGTTCCTTGTGATCTTGTGAGTGGTGTGCAGGCAGAACTCCAGTTTTCTTGGAGAACAGATTTCAAATTGGATGAAGCTTCCTGTATTGCAAGGGATAGTTCATGCTGTGGCAGGCTCTGCAGTTTGGTAGAGCTGAAGTTCTTGCATGAACTTGAGATGATGAAGATTCTGTGTCTGTAGAGATGGAATGTTAACCTTAAGAGCTCTTTAAGAAAGCGGATATTACTGTGTGAGATGTGGCCAAGATGTAATTAAAGAAAAACGGTAATTTTCCTGAATTCTTTTCTCATTTTAAAATAGTCTTAGGAAATCTGTATGTTGCATATTTAGTGTAGCAACTGTGTTTTTGGTGCCATTGCCTTGAAACAGGTATTGAGTTGTGAAGCATCTCAGCCTTGTGTCTGTGCTCAAACAAATTTTGGTTGATGATGTAGCTTTCCATGGAAAGGCAGATCTGGAAATTGCTAAATTGGAGATTTACTCCTGAAAGTGCCAAAGACATTATTTGAACAAGTTTGGGAGGATTTAATTTAGTCCCTGTAGAGGTGAGAGAGTGGGAGAATGATTCTTAAGTTGTCCAATTCCATTAAAATCTGCAGTGACCTGCCAGGGGGGATGGTCAGAAAACACAGGTGGGTCCTCGCATCACACCCACAAGGCAGCTGTGCCAAGGCAAATAGGTGCTCATTGGCAGGGGAGCGGTGCCATATCCCTCCCTGTCCCAGCTCCATGGCTTGGGATGGACTTTGCACACTGGGGTGATTTACTTGTGAACCAGGGGCTGACTTTGTGAGTGCAGAGATTGGTGCTTCTCATGCAAGGAACTCCCCTGTGTGTTTGGAATAGGGTCTTCTGCAGATACTGTTTTTGTATTTTCTAGGAACAAAGACAATTGTGTTGTTGCTTTCTGTGTCATCTTCCTTCGTGACCAAAGGCAATCAATGAGCTTTTGCTGCATTTCAGGATTTTATGCTAATATTTCACTGCTATCAGTACTTTTTTTTTTCCAGAAAATAAAATTATCCTAATTACCCTGAAGTAACTAATCCTCAAAGCTGTAATCATTGCCGACATAATGCTTCATATTTGCAAAATATGAACAATTCAGTTCACCTCTTCACATGGTCTTTTGAGCTACTGTAAACCGTTTCCTGGAACCATTGCTTAATCAAGAAATTGAATTCTGTAACGTGAATAGTAAAGGCTTTTGACAACAAAGATGTAATGCTTCCTTTCTTGTTTTATCCAATTTAGTGATGTGCATTCCATTAGTGTACTTTAAATTTCAATAGAATTTAAGTGAAAGGGTACAATTATGAAGATATTTTCATATGGCAATACTTAGTAGCGTGCAGAGCAACTATTGTGCTGTTTTTTTGGTGTGATGTAGCTACTTTTCTTTAACTATAAGTTTTCAATAATGATTTTAAAGATTTGCTATATTCTTGCCTGCTTGCCTAATCTTTACTTTTCTATAGTTTTTAATAGATTTTTTTTGTGTAGAATCCCAGAATGGTTTGGGTTGGAAGGGACCTTAAAGATCATCCCATTCCAATGCCCTGCCATGGGCAGGGACACCTTCCACTATCCCAGGTTGCTCCAGGCCATATCCAGCCTGGTCTTGGACAGTTCAGGGATCCAGGGGCAGCCACAGCTTCTCTGGGCAACCTGTGCCAAGGCCTCACCACCCTCACAGGGAAGAATTTCTTCCCCATATCTAATTTAAACCTGCCCTCTGTCAGTGGGAAGCCATTCTCTGTGTCCTGGCACCCAGCTGTGTCAAAATAAACTACAGAATTGATCTATACTCATGATACGATGTTTTTCATCTGATATTTTGCACATAAGGCTTTGCAAACCTTCCTTTGTAATGTTTTGGTGTACCAGAACATCACTCTTTTGCTTTAGGAAACAGTCTGTGAAGGGCCTTAAAATGAGATATGGGAAGCAGAAAGGAAACTGCCCAGTACTGCACAATCATCATCATAATGTCATTAAATAAATTACTCTATGATTTAACTTGAGCACTCCTGGATGGATTAAGCCCATCATAATTTGACATGGGGCACTCTATGTGTTTCTCTTGAAGATCATAACTCAGAGCAGTTTTGCTTACCGTGGGAAACTTTCTTTCAGCTGGAGACTGGGAGGGCCATATTTGTGAAGGACAGGGAGTGCTTTTGTTACCTTCCCAGAGCCATTACGGGATATGATTGCTTGGGGGAGTGTCTGCTTATGATCTGTTAGAAAACAGCCTATTAATAAAACAGAGGCTCTTGTAATAGAGCACTTCTTAATCTTCTTCCTGTGTAGTTATTTATAGGCTGTGACATCTTAATTTGCCTCTCATGTGCATCGACTTCTGTTATTTTAAAAGATCAAGTAGTTTTCACACGCCTGAGAATCACTTCTGGGTGAAACTGTCTGTTTTCTAAGGAATCTGACAAAAAGGGTTCAAATCGTAAGTTTGTTGTGACAAATTCATTAAGGTTTTTGCTGGTGTCTTTCTAAAGGACAGAAGTTACGGGATGTGCTCTTGTAGTTAGATATAAATTAATCCTGTATTTGCTTACAAGCAGATTTTCCTGAATTCCCCAAGGATTTCTAGCTGCTGCTAATACTTATTTCCCCTTAGCGACCTATCTGAAGCATTATCAAATCCATTATTCTCTTCATTTTTGTGGTCCTTTGCTTTCTCAGAGCGGTCCCAGTGCCAGGTCCTGTCACAAGATGTGCATTGACATCCAGCGACGGCAGATCTACACCCTGGGGCGGTACCTGGATTCCTCCGTGAGGAACAGCAAGTCCCTGAAAAGTGACTTCTACCGCTACGACATCGACACCAACACCTGGATGTTGCTGAGCGAGGACACTGCAGCAGATGGAGGTCCCAAGCTGGTGTTTGATCATCAGGTCAGCCACACTCATCCTCCTGCTGCAAGCTCTCAGTGTGTAAAAGTCAGTTTTGATTGTAGTCTCTGCCATTTCGAGGTGCTGTAGCAGGTAACAGAGCAGGGATGAAGAGGGTGTGATTTGCACTCAATTAAGTCCTAATAGCATTGCTGCTCAACGCCACTGGCTGCTGTTGCTCTAATCAAACTGAGTCAGAAGAATCATAAAAACCTTTGCAAACAAATGCATTTTATTAAAACACGTTTTATTAAAGCCCAAAGCACAGTTCATCTGGTTTTAATCAGTCTCCTTGAGCTGGGTTTGCAGATATGCTTTGCTTGGAGGGCCTTGGGGAGCAACTTGTAAAGCTGTGTATGGTACCTTTGGAAGAATACTCCAAGCAAGCTTCTGGATTGAGGCCAGCACAGGAGCAGGATTCTTTCCAAATTGGTTACCTTTAAAAATTGCATAATGTGCTTTCATTATAGAGCTTAAAACACTTTAGAGGAATGGCTACTAATCCTTTAAAAAGTCACATCTGTCCATGTGTTCAAATTGAAAACTTCTTGACTTATGTTGTGTTCGGTGGCTTTTGTCTACTTGGATAAGGTATTTTGTTCTCAATTGATTTTTTTTTTTTTTTTTTTTTAATGGAGCATCGCCAAGAAACAGCACATCAGGACTCATTTTTAAAGCAGCCCAAGATCAGCTTTTATTGGTACTGGCTGTTTTGTAACCAAAGCTGTTGTTTGCCAGCACAATGTGCCTTTCTGCTGACACCGAAAATTAAAGATACGCCATGTCTGCAGAACAAAAGCCAATCAGTCTTTCTGTTCTATTAATAACCAGTGCCAGTCTCCCAGGTGTTGGGGAAGAGGCACAAGGAAATTGTCAGCTGGCAAGGCTAATCTGGGTACCTTGCTTGCCTCTTGAAATCATTCCTTTTTTCCCTGTTCTGTCTCTCAGGGAAGAAAGGCCTCACTGACTTCTGTCAGTCTGCAGCTCTCCCACTTCTCTCCCTCAGTACCTACTGCGATGGCAGTTTTTATTTAACCTTCAGAAATGTGCTGCACTAGAAGTGTTTTGTGTAGGCTTTGCTGAGTAGCATCTCTGTCTTACTGTAATCTTGTCTGTTTGTTGGTTTGCTTCCCCCACCCCCGGTATTTTGTAACCCTCTGCTTTGCACTTTGTCTGAAAACATCACCTGGAGTCAGGAGGTTTGGTTTGATTTGTGCTGCAGTGCTTCTCGTGTGTGCCATAATCTCAGTTTAGTGGAGATTAAACATATTTCTGCTGCAGTCCCAGAAGGAATCTTTGGCTGGGTTAAGTCCCCACTTCCAGTAATGGGGATAACAGTAAATGTGTGCTGGGGGTGGAATCTCAGTAACAAATCACAGACTGATTTTTGCATCAGTGGATTGGTGGGCCGTGAATTAGCAGTGATTTCAAATTTCTCCCTTGCACAACCATTGCCAAAGGTGATACTCTGTTAACTCTGGCTATAAGCATGTAGCTTGAAAAGATCCCCATGGATCTTTTCTGTGGAATCTATGGATCTATGGAAAAGAACCCTGCAAATCTTTGAGAAAGACTCTCAAGTACTTTTCCCTGAAATTAGCAGGTTTTTTTGTTGATGAAGGGTACATTTAGTCTTTTCTTTTGCATATTAAATGACATGTAGAAATTAGACTTGTGTTTTAAATTTCTTTCATGAGATTAAGACCTGACAGCCATGAAGATCTGTGTCCTTTTCTGTTTGTTGGAGGCTCGGGCGATGTGCAGAGCACTGACTTATCTTAGTAGGCATTGCTTGCAGGAGAGGGGTCTTTAATGTTAGATCTCAGCTTGTCCAGTTCTTACTGTGAAAGCTTAAAACTGCTTGCCTGCTTCTTGCAGATGTGCATGGATTCTGAAAAACACATGATCTACACCTTTGGAGGCCGAATCCTGACCTGCAATGGCAGCGTGGACGACAGCAGAGCCAGTGAGCCCCAGTTCAGTGGCTTGTTTGCTTTCGACTGCCAGTGCCAGACATGGAAACTTCTGAGGGAGGATTCCTGCAACGCTGGACCCGAGGATATCCAGTCCCGGATAGGGCACTGCATGTTGTTCCATTCTGTAAGTATCCACACCCTACTTTGATTTATGATGTCTGACTTTAAGGAGAACATCTGGTTTTGGTTTTTCTTGTAAATTTTGAGCACTTTAATCTCCTGAGCAATGTGTTGTCTCAGTTAATTCAATGTTTGCTGACATTCTGATGCTGCTTTGGTAAGTACAGGAGGTGCTAATTCAAGTTTCAGAGCCTTCATGACTCCAACTGAATAAAATTTCAAGTAAAAATCAAGGTGAAATTTAAAGAGTTGATTTTAATATCATAATAGTAAATAGAACTAAAGGCTGTGGTTCATTTTGACCTCAAAATATATTCTTTTTAAGTCAGTAGAGCAATTTAGAAGCTTCTGGTCTGGTAGATACTCTGTGCTGTTACTGGTATGGGACTTAATGGGTGTGCATTGAGCTGCACAGGCCTCAGTGCTTTGGTGCTGAAGCATCCAGCTGCTCTTTGTTGTGCTGAGAAGCTGCAAACAGCTGCAAACAGCTGGGATTATGGACACTTCATCCAGAGCCTCATGGAGAAGCAGAAGGATGGGGGAGAGGTGTATATAGCATTTTACTCTATGTTGGGTATTAAAAACCACCTTACATTGCCTCTCCAGTTGTGTTCATCAACCACATGTCTAAGAGAAGAGAACTAAAGAGAATTAAAATTAAGGTTGTGACTATTAAATATTTACTGATACCATCAACTCAAAACCCACCAATTTGAAGAAATTGCTGATTTTATTTGTCCTGCCCTTTCAAGTGAAAGATCAGAATTTTTACAGTGAATACTGGGCTTTGTGAGCTTTCAATTAAAATTTTGTTTTGCGTGGTTCTTTAAAATCTGGTGGGAAAACATACTGCCCCACAAAATTCTGCACAAGGATTTGAGGATCTTTCAAATAGGTGTCCGTGGTAAATGTAAGAATACTGGTTTCTGTAAGCACAGGTCATGGAAGTTTAAGTCCTTTTCTGTTTTCTCAACCATTTGAAAGAAAAATAATCTGCCTCTTACGGACTTTCCACTTGGCAGACTTGAAAGAAGCAATAAACCTGTTATTCTTGGCTTGCTCCTTGCCATTTGCCTGTACTGAATTTAGTAATGTGCTGGTACTTGGATGGTTTCTCCTACAATCTGTCTTTTGTTCCTGTTGTGTTTTTAACAGTGATTTTATGATGGACTTTAGAGACGGGCCCTGTTAATTCTTTAATAATAAACTTGACAGATAAGCTGCTGCTTTAATGTTCTGAAGTCAAAGCTGGATGAGGCAGGGCTGCATCAGTTACCTGAGCACAATGATGTTAAACTTAAAAGAGACATCTCTGTTCCTCTTTGATTCATTAATGGCTGCTCCTGGATCCCTGGGCGTGTTCCAGGCCAGGTTGGATAGGACTCAGAGCAGCCTGGGATAGTGGAAGGGGATGGGCTTTAATGTCCCTTCCAACCCAACCCACTTATGATTCTATGATAAATACTGCTGTTAATGATCACAGTTGACCAACATACTATCTTGAACTTGTATAGACGTTTTCCCCCCTCCTCTTTTCCAGAAAAATCGCTGCTTATATGTATTTGGTGGCCAGAGATCAAAGACTTATTTGAACGACTTCTTCAGTTATGATGTGGACAGTGACCACGTGGACATTATCTCAGATGGCACGAAAAAAGATTCAGGGATGGGTAAGAGGATAACTGCATAATCATTTCATTCCCTTGGAACAAATGAGAAATACACTGTGAAAGATGAAATATTGTAAAAGGAGAAATATGGAGGTGAAAGGCCAAGTTCAACCTGTGGGATCAGGTTGGCATCATTAACTAACCCTCCATACCCAGCTAAATTCCACACTATCCAGATTAAATTTATGCTGGCTCTTCTGTCCTTTCTGTCATTTGACACTCTCCATCTTGAGCACAATACAAATAATTGATGCATGAAACCACATAGCACCTCAAAAGAAAAAAAAAAAAACAACAAAACAAAAAAACAACAGCAAAATAAGAACTAAGAATACCTCTTCTGGAAACTCTAGTGAAGACAAAAAAATCTGAAAAAAAGTCTTTAAGCCTGGAAAGGAGAAAGTGTCTGGTTTTCACTAAGTGAAAATTGCCATAAGATAAAGATAATCTGCAGGAAGGCAAGTATGGTGCTCAGAGGCAGAGAATTGGAGTAGAGGGACAGAAGTTATTGTCACCAGAAAGATGAGACCAAGCTGTTGTCCTGTTATAGTTGTAATAAATATCAGAAAAGGGCAAAAAAAAAAAAAAAAAAGAGGAGGGAGCAGAGCTTCAGTTCTGTGTGATTCGTAGCACTGGGGCTACATATCCTGTGTATAGTTCTGTATGACAGAAGTCTTTAAAAACACCCAGAAGGCCTGTAACATAACCATAAATAACTGATTTCATGCCTTTTCTCCTCAAATGACAGAGAAAAATGTTCCTTTCTTCCTGAAAAGCCTTTCTGCATGTATAAGCACATCATTTTCCTGTTACAAATACCCTGATCTTCATCCTGCCAGTCAGAATTTGAAATTTGAGTTGCACTGCGTACCACTATGGGACAAAAGTTATGAGTATTTCTCATGTTTTGTATATTCAATGCCAGTCTTCTCTTCTTCCAGTTACTAAAAACCTCAGGAAGGTAATTATTCTTGAATTTAGGCTACCCTCCTCCTTTTGATCAGGCTTAACTTTTAGCAAGTAATTTTACTGAAATTCTAAAGTCAATTATTGGTGGTGACGAGTTATTGTTTGCTCATTAATTTAGTTATGCCAATAAGGGAGAAAAGCTCTAATTCTCTGGAGTAATTTATTTACTCAAGTGCTTCCAAGAAAGAACCAGCTCATATTGTCTCCTTTATTCAGGTGCACGTTGCCTGATGCTGCTCTGTACACACCCACGCTCCCTTTGTTGTCCTTAGCGCTTTTAAAGAATAGATTTTTTTTTTCTCCAGGAAATTAGTAACATTCTGCCATTTTGATCTTTTCAAGCTACATGTCTTCATAGCCAGAAGCTTGAAAATATGTGGCTTTAAGCTGACACCTTTGTCTACTTCAGATTTAAAGATACTGAGTTTGTCAGGACACTGAGCTCTGCTTTTCATGTATGAACTTCAACGTTCAGTGAATTAAATGAGAAATGAAGTACATTTGTAGCCCTTCTCCCCATTCCCACAGGCCTTGAAGTGATGAATAGAAGATTTTATATTTTTTTTAATAAGAAAATGACTCACTGGAAATAATCCACAAGTAGATTTTTTTGGTTTACTGTTCTCCTGTGTGTGGAAAGTAAACAAAGAGATTTGAACGTTTCCATTGCTTTTGAAAGAAAACGCTGGGATAATTTGCATTTTAACAGGAAGAGAACAAAATGCTTATTACATTCAGACAGCAAATGTTGACAGCACTATTTTCACCCCAAAAAAGCAAGTCTTTATTGTGCTCTTGTTAGGTAATGATACACCATTTTGATCTGTCTGAACAAAGTGATTGCCTGCCTGGTCGCTGTGAAGTTTTAAGCTGCTCAGTGTGATGAGTCAAGTTGAGGATGCCTGACCTAGATGTTCCTATAAAGTCCCATGATTACATTTTGTTCCTGGCTCGCATGTGGCATTCAGTTCTATTCTTAGTGGAGCTATTTTGATTTTTACCCTTTCTAAAAGAACTTAATTGTGCATTTGTTTAAATATCTCGTGGAGTAGGGAGATTTTTCTAAAAAGTAGTGAAATGGATAATAAGGATTATCAGTAACACAGAATTATTGCAATGCTATAAAACCATGGTAATGATATGTTGATTTTGCTGCTCTCATCTTCAGAGATATTTGTGCTGTTCAGCCTTTCTTTGCTTTTGTTTGTGCCTCTGATATTGATCCTGTGACCAGCTCCTTGGATGGCTGATGTGTTTGGGAGTGATGGGTGATAAGTATCACTTGAGTAAAATACCTAATTCTAACAAATTTAGACATGCAACTGTGGTGATGTGTTGGATGTGAAGGAAGACGACAGAGGTGCAAATTAGAGGTGTTTTAGTATGGTTGAATAGAGTTTGTGTTTGGAGGAGAGGCAGAATTGTTTATGTTGAGGGACACACTTTTAGAGCAGTTTAATTTTTAAACAATTTATTTTTAAGCAATTTAAATTGCTTTAAAAAGCACATAAACAACACTCAAACAACAAAATCCCCCCACCAACAAACAAAAATGGTGTATATCTGAAGGTGATATGGAGATGCCACCAGTCCCGGGTGTCCCTAAGGGCTGGACTGGGAGCTTTCCTGAGTCCCTTAGTCCCATGACTAA
This sequence comes from Anomalospiza imberbis, assembly GCF_031753505.1. Classification (NCBI taxonomy): domain Eukaryota; kingdom Metazoa; phylum Chordata; class Aves; order Passeriformes; family Viduidae; genus Anomalospiza; species Anomalospiza imberbis. Next base: position 3,150,139 of record NC_089685.1, on the reverse strand, counting down.
CCATGGGCAGTCATTTCAGCTCTGAGGGAGCTCATGGTAACATTTGTGGTTGAGGTTTCTGTGATAATCCCCTCTGGCCCTGACTCAGGTGTGTCAGAGCTCCTGCTCAGAGGGAGAATTCCTTCTGCAAGAGGATGTGCAGAGCATCTTAACATGCCTTGACATCAAGTAACTTCCAAAGTCAAATGTGAGCAAGCCTTAAAAGTTCTTGTGGCTCATTGTAGTGGTGAAGTGGTTCTTAAGGGCAGCCTACAGATTTTAGAGCTAAGCCTTGTTTTTAAGCTACCAGGGAAGCTCCCAGGGCTTTTGTTGGGCAGGTACTCATTTCATGTACAGAACTGTGCACCTGATGGATGGTGAATTTCATGGTTAAGTACCACGGACAGAGGCGACACAGCCCAGCCCAGGAAACAAGGCAAAGTCAGAAAAACATGAATCAAAATAGATAGTACAGCTGGCTCAGCATGGCTGGGATCCAGCTCAGACAGGCAGCCTCAATGTCCCATTTTCATCAGCTCTTAGTGACACCTGGCATGTTGTGCCTGTGTTCAGGTAAGGTCTTGCAGTGGCCACCACATCCCTTGCCATGGAAGCGTTTTGTGACAAAACAAAAAGACCTTATGTGCTTTTTATCTTGTGAGGTGCTTCTCAAAACTAATCCCCAAATCCTTTCCTCTACCTGTGAAGGTGAGGAGGGGGACAGGCAGCACTGCCATAGCTCAGAATTCCATTCAGATTTACTGATTGTTTTTTACCAAAATCTCAGAGAGACCCGAGCGTTGGACATTGGATTGTTGCTTTGTCAACATGACAACCAAACTGTTCAGATGGTCTCCTTAGCTGCTATGTGGCAGACTGCCAGATGCAGTCTCATCAGGAAAAATCCAAGAGGATAATCATTATCTTGCTGTGTCAACAGCTGGCCTGGTGCTATCATTCACCACAACTTGCTCCATTGAAGTCTGGGGGAGGTGCTGCTTCCACTTTGTAGGAACTACAAGGAGTGGCGTGGAATAATTTGCAGACCTACCACTTTTTAAAAATTACTGCACTGGGGGGTGCCAGGTTCTGGTGAGCACCAGAATCCGTGTGATGAAGTTTTCTCCCAATTTTGTAATCACGAGGCATCACAAGGAGAGAGGGTACTTGCAAATCGCTTGCAGTGGGACAGGCAGTCATATGTTTTGAGGGTTTCATAACTCAGGTGGCACTAAAACCCTGTCAGTGAACTTGCTTCCCTTATTTATCCTTCATGAAGCCTTCAGGCATAGTCTGTAGACTATAAATTTATAGAATTGTTTGGCCATTGCTGTGTTTCAAAGCACATTGAAAAATTTCCCATAGTATCCCTTCAAATGTAAGAGATGGGATTTTGTTTCCAAAATGCTGTCCAGTACTATGAGAACCACATCTGTGTAACCATAAACTTGACTTCAGGTTGCCCAGAGGGCAGAGGCTACCCCTGGATCCATGGAAATGTCCAAAGCCAGGTTGGACAGGACTTGGAGCAACCTGAGGTAGTGGAAGGTGTCCCTGCCAAGGCAGGGGGTGGGACTGGATGATCTTTAAGGTCCCTTCCAACCCAAACCACCCTAGAATTCCATGAATTTAAATCTCCTGTTTTGCAAGCTTTGTATCTGTGTAAAAGCTGTTTCCTTGCTTCGATACTGGCAGCAGCCAAGGTTGTGTTTGAAACAACTGTAGCTGTTTGCACGCACAAGCCAAAAAATATTCAGCTGGCTGAAATGATCACTGTGATCCCATAAACTCCTGTAAGCAGGGACTGTGCTAGTGGGAACGTGGCTGTTCCATGATTAGGGGTCACTTCCAGAGAAAAGCTTTTCCCCTGTGTTGTATTTAAAGGGAAATTACACTGTCTGGAGCTCCACAGCATCTCCTCGGAGCTTGCTCAGGAATTATTGCTTGCTTATGGAACTGGCTGCAAACTACAGGCCTGTGTGGCTGAATATTGTATTTAAATATTGAGGCCACAAGCTTTTCATTGTTGCTGTGTAAAAATGAATGAAAATACTAAGTTTCTGAGCAAAGATTCAGACTTCTTATTTTCAGGTAGTTACTGCCTTTCTACCCTAGGTTGGTTAATGAGATTAAGGGTGAAGAAAGCATTCAGTAGCACTGGAAAAGCATTCATCATCTTCTAGACTTTTTGGGATGGTGTTGTGTTCAGTGATTTCTCTCTACAGCTTTTCCTCCTCTTCAATAAGAGATTTATTGTCATAGGAGCCAAGTTAATACCACATAGCCACAGGCCAGTGTTCAAAACAACCAGAGCTAAGTCCTCAGTCCTGCTTTGTCCTTGGAGCTGTCTGCTCGCAGCTGACCAAAGAGGTACCCTGAAAGGTGTGGAATGGGTAGGGATTTGCTCCAAAGCTGATTTTACATCTCTGTGAAGAAGCACAAGTGAGGGAACTTGTATGGAGCCTTTCTTACCACTTCATTCACCCCTTGGATCTAGTACATTGCAAATAACAGATCTGGAAGTTCTCTGGTTCTCTTATTATTTGACTTTTTTCTCCCAAATCCTAAAATTTAAAAAGATATATCCTAAGCAGTCAGTTCTTGTCACTGTTATAGACCCATGTTTACAGGTTCAATTTTGTTGCCCATGCACAGTTAGATTTCCTTCCCAGTGTGCATTTTGTTACCTAAATGTCACAAGTATTTTTCCGATGTTTCCAGCCCGTGTCCCGCTCGGATACTCCGGCCATTCTCATTTGAATTCTGTCCAACATTTCCTGCCAGTCTGCTGCACTTGCAGATGATGAACCTCTCTTACCCCCTAGTGGAAGTATTTCAGTCCTGAGGTTTTTATGGAGCCCTTTTGCTCTGGCAAGGCTCAGACTTCCTTGGAAAACATCTTTTTGATGTTTCTGTTGGGTTTAAAACATCACAGCTTTTCCTGCCCACTGTGTAGTATCTTGTCTTACTGTCTATTTTTTTTCAGGGACTTGTTTATCAAATTTATGTTACGGGGTTTTTTTAATGACGCTGCATCCAACTTTATCGTTTTGTCCTCCTATGTAAAAGACCAGATGTCAACTCTTTCTTGCCTAAGGCACTACTTAAATACAGTTTCTACCCAGTTGCTTAGATAGGTCACAGAGTTTATATAAGTTACTCCTTGTCTCTGGCCCTTAGTAAATGTGGGGATTTATATTTCTGATACTTTTCTAGGCATTCTGCATTTCAAACGGTCTCAAGAAGAGATTGATTTACAGCTGAGGGAAGCCTGAAATTACTTGACTTGAATCTTGGTTGGATTGCAGTTGCTGCAGATGAATTCTATTCTTAATATCAAGAGGAAAAAAAACACCAGCGCTGAACTTTGGCAGCTTTTCCCTCCTTCATTATTTAAATAATAATTTCAGCTTTGAGAAATCGAGCATAAACGAGATGCAAAATTAATTTATTTAACAACATTTCAGGAGGAGGGATGGGACTTCCATAGACAAGTTTCAGATGCTTTGAGTATCGATGGTAAGAGAGCAGCTATGTTCCTCATGATTATAATAATTTTCATTTCAATGAGGTATTAGTGCTCTGAAGATTTGCACAGGTTTTTTTGGGGTTTTTTTGTTTTTTTTTTTTTTTTTAATATTCCGGGCTTGGTCTCAAATATTCAAAGCAGCAGATAGGGTTGCAAAGACATTTTCCATGTGCATTAGAATTGCTGATCAAATTTAGATGGCTCTCCTGCCAGAAATGTCTCAAGCAGGCCTTGAATTTAATCCTTTTGGGTCAGCAACTTAGTCCCTGACTATGCAAGCAAACATATTGCACGATATGTTTGAAAAATTAGCAGTTTTTAGTCTACAGTTGTTTTTCTGTTCTCAATTTCCTTATGGGATGACTTTCACAGTCCTCATTTGCCTTATTTAAAAACTAAGTTCTTTCTAGTTTGCAGATAAAACAAAGTGTGTGGCTATTGTTGTGTCAGTGTTATTCCCTTATTTTTTTCTCTTTTCTATCACCCGTTTGCTTATAAACTGGATTAATTTTCCTTTAAAACTTTGTGGCAAAATTGGAGGTCAAACTAGATAGGTTTATACTGATGAGGGCTCCAAAGCCTCTTCCTCCTGTAAAATCATAAGTAAGGACTTTGTCAAAGGTAGTCTGAAAATGAGTTATCTAAATATATTCCAGTTTGTATTTAAATTTACATAAGAATTAAGCATTTAATTTTTTTTTTAAGAAATAAGAAATGCTTCGGTTTTGTGGTGTTGCTAAATTCTTCAGTAGGGGCTAAAATTGTAGAGAACCAAATTCTACTCAGAATTTTTTAATTCCTTTATTGCTTTCTTGGCCTAACAAAATGAAAAGAGTGACGTGCGAGAATGAAACCAGTTACAGAATGGGTTTCCAAAATACCATTTTGTGTATTCCCCAACGGCAGTATTAAATGATTTATTAACGTAGGGCTCCTTTTCCAGGCCGTGGGGGCAATACAGTTAATTGCAAGGAAGAATTTGCAAAATACAAGAGTTCTGAGAATTTTTTTTGCCAAAATCTTGTCCGAAGGCCAAGAACCTTTACCAGCCTTTGTAAACTGACCCAGAAAGAGAAAGGAGACAAACAGGGTCTGTAAACAAAGATCACGTGCCCTTCACAAATACATTTTGGAAGGATGGTTGCCTAGGGAAACAGGAAACAGGGAATTACACAACAAACAAAAAGGACTGCCAAACAAATTTGCTGACCTTTTTTTCAGGGAATTCTGGTGAAAACTATTGGAATACGCATGATTTCACCATATTTCTAAATCTGAAGGTGGGACAGAAGAATAGTTTGGTAATTACGCCACAACTATTCAGGAAACACAAAAAGCTTCTTTGACATCTTTGTTCTGCAGGGTTGTGAACTGTAGAATTGAGAGGTCATCTTGAATTTTTTGGAGTTTCCCAACTTTTGCAATTAAGCTTTCTGGAATCAATGCTTCCTTTTACAGATGAGATAATAACAAAATCACTCCATTCATATTTGTAAGGGTCATCTGGTCATGCAGCTCTATATTAGGCAGCTAATCCTCATTTCTGAGCTGGTCATCTCCCAGATGGCTCTGTCCCTATCTTTTCCTAGGAGACAGCAGCTCTCAGAATGGTTTGTTTTTTCTTCCAAGAGTCAGAGATAGGAAGAGAAGAAAAGAATTTGCATTGGACTTGGCTTCAGCAGTGAAGAAGTTGGCCTCTGCATGGTGATCTGCTGAATTGCAGGAGGAAGGAAACTCATTTGCCTGATGTTTGGATCCCTTCCTGCATCCTCCGTTGTTTCCAGCATGTAACTTTTATTTTCTTTTCTCAGTTCCAATGACAGGTTTCACTCAAAGGGCCACCATTGATCCCGAACTGAATGAAATCCACGTCTTGTCAGGGCTCAGTAAAGACAAGGAGAAGCGGGAAGAGAACGTGAGGAATTCCTTCTGGATTTATGACATTGTGAGGAACAGCTGGTAAGTCCTAAGTTCTGACTTCCACCCTGACTTTATTTAGAAAGCAATCCTGTCCCCATAAGGCAACTTTGTAACCTCTATTAACCGTGGAATTGTTGAAAGTTGTGAAAGACAGCTGAATTCCCTTTAAGCACCTCTTTTTCCCATTGTCTTTAGAGGTAATAATGGCAACAATCCAAATGAGGGAGAGAAATCATGTGACCATCTTTATTGGAGCCAGGTGGAGGGGATGAGGGGAAGTGAGCAGTTAAAAAAGGCTTTTCCTGTAGGAAGGGTTCAAGGCCAGGATTCAGCACCAGTGCAGCAAATTCAGTCCAGTGTAAGTTGTTAATAGCAGTATACACAGCTCTAGTTCTTAGAAACTGAGGAAACTGGTGCAAGTGAATGGTGGTGGTGAAGTCTCCGTGCCAGATGGGTTATTCTGAGAAAATATCTCCTGGTTTTGTGCTTAGTAGCTCGTTGCCACTGTTCCTTTCCAGAACTGACAGAGATTTTTTGTTCAAGGCCTCTTTTAAAGTGGGGTCAATCACTTCAAAAGGTGTGTTGTTTTTAAAAAGTGAATTCTCAGTTATGACTTAAGTCTGCTTGGAAATCACTGACTGAAATACCACCTCTGCTATAATCTCTGGTCTGAAGCTTTACTGGGTCCAAGATACCTTCTTCCATAATAAAAATATACTTCATGCTGACAGTTCTATAAGCAAATAATGTAACATCTGAAGAGATCCCCAAAGCTCATGACAAATAATTTTCTAGAATTTTTTCCTGTTTGACTTGTGCTTGAGGACTGTTTTCAGCCAAGATAACCTCTGATTGTTGGCTGAGTTCTTTGTGGAGCTAAGAATGGGATGGGGTGGGATGGGATAATAGAGGACAACATAAAGAGAAATAAGAAAATCTTTGGTGTTTTACATAATTTGTGCCTTCCAGCTTTTCGGCACCTTTTACTGCTTCTTGTAGGAACAACTAATAATTCTTTACTGCTTTGAATTTCAGGTCTTGTGTCTATAAGAACGACCAAGCAGCAAAAGAGAATCCAGGTAAAAGCCTTCAGGAAGAGGAGCCCTGCCCAAGGTTTGCCCATCAGCTGGTGTACGATGAGTTGCACAAGGTATGAAGTGATTTTTTTGTTTTAGTCTTTTTGCTCTGATGATGTAGCTATTTCCTTAAAGATGGTACAATAAATATACTTTTTGAATGTTTGGATTAATATGGTGAATAACTCTCACTACCCATATTTTGAAATAAGGGGCTAAACTACTTCTAACAGCAATATGAAGTATTGAACGTGAGATCTGTTCTCACACTTCAGAACACACAAAGCTTCATTCATTATCCTCAGGGATCTAATCTCACCCGTTGGTGAATAATTGAGAACAGATAGTTACCAAAATTTCTAGGAAAAGATGTGTTTGAGTGAGCTAATCACAGTTAAGAATCCTCTGAACCAGAGGTGCCTGACTTTGCCCCGTGTGTCAGAAGCAACTGTCATTCTTTAGCACTGTCAGCCTCCCATGGACACATTCATACTTAAATAGACTTAAATTGTGGTTTAGTGTCTATGACAGCTCAGTAAACTTAGGGCTTTTTACATATTAACCAGTAAAGCACAATCCCACAGGTTAGGTTCATAAATTCATTAATTTATGAAGTTAAATTACTGTGACACATTTACTGATCTTTTCATGGATTTTTCTAAAAATTCTCCCTAGTCTGAAGCAGTCTGAGTTAAAGAAAACATATTTTTAGCCTTGCATTTTGTGGGATGTTAATCAAATTTGGGAAACTCAGCTAGCCCAAGACTTGAGGGATTTTAAGGAGGAATGGGTGCAGATTCTGTATGGAGAAATTGCATTGCTTGTTGTCTTCACTGTAATGATACAGTAAATAAGTAAATACTGTTCTGCCTTTACTTCTAAGTGTAAGGCATCATGAGACTGAGTAGTATTTTCTGAGTTACTCTGAAGGTTGCTAAATCGCAGTTGCCCAGCTTTATCTGAGGAGCTGTTTGATGTGCTTGTTTTGAAGAGTCTTATTTTTAGAAACCTCTGTTCCAATGACCTTTCTAAACTCCTCTGATATAAATAAGGAGAGCCTACAGCAGTGGGATGCAGAATACATTGTTTTGAGTGATTATTTTTAAAGCCATGGGGAAAGGTAGTCTGTTGGACTTGTTAAACTTCAGCATTTGAAGGTCCTTTGTAGCATGTTTAATATCAACAGTCCAGAGTCTGAAATTACCACACGATGGGAAGAAAAATGTAGTGAAGAAATAAACAGTCCTTTTGTGACACTTCCACTCTTCTGGAAATTGTGCTGGACTGGGCTTGCTGTCACTTTACTTTGGACGTCTTTAGGTCTTCCAACTCACTTTGCCAGTGCTCAAGGATTTATCATTCTCATAGGCTTTTCCTAAAGAAAAAGTTCGCATGAATTTTGGATGTTCATTTATAAATATCTCAGGTATCTGCTAAAAGGATGTTCTAACATTACAACTCTTTCATTATCTAAAAATGTAAATTTTAGGAGAACTTTCTTCATCTCTACGGGGACAAAGTGAGGCTGATAATAAGATGGAGCAACTTGTCTAAAAGGCAGAGTTTATCCCACCAGAATAAACCTCTGCAAAGCTGCTAACATACTATATTGTCTTTGTTCAGTGGATTTACACAAACAATCAATTTTTTGATCTGCTTCTCATTTCCTTAGGTTCATTACTTATTTGGAGGGAATCCTGGTAAATCCTGCTCTCCAAAGATGAGATTAGATGATTTCTGGTCTCTGAAGCTCTGTCGACCTTCAAAGGAATACCTGCTAAGACACTGCAAATACCTCATCAGAAAGCACAGGTATAGAAACAAAGGTGGTTTGCAATTTCCTTTGCCAGGTGTTTCTTTTTTTTTCCAAGCTGCTAAGACTCAAGTCTCTCATAAACCATTTTGCAAAATGTCATTTTGTTGGTTACATGGAACTAGATGCTCTTCAAGTTCCCTTCTAAACCCTTCTGCACGATTCTTGATTATTTCTTAAAATTATTTTAATAAAAAGCAGTGGGCCAGGGCTAAACTACAAAATTAACTTGATTCATTTTGCCCATGCTATTCTAAAACTAGAAAAATCTGGTTATTGTGTGGGGAGTCATGGGGAATTTTTAGATTCCCTTTTCACTCTGCTGCTCATCAACATGTGTTTTGGTGCTGTCACCTCCCAAGGAAATGGAGTATGTTTTGGAAACACTGCTTGGAGATAGTAACAGCCTGCAAGGATGCTAATGAAGTCTGGAGGCTGGATGCCTTTGCACATCTGAGACTCAACCGTGGTGAGGTCATCAGAGTTTTTCATTCAGAAACTCCTGAAAGAGCTCACTTAGGCAGAATTCAGCTACACTGCAGTTCTTCTTGCACTCTGGATGCTTCAGAGCTGCCTTGTATTTGCTATTAAGGGCAACAGCTTTTCAAAATCAAGCTTATGGTGTTGCCTTAGTCAAGAAATTGCAGCAGTGAGAGAGCCTTTCAGGACCCAGCAAATCATTTGGAGGCAGTAAATAGCTCTCCCTGCATTCTAGGGGAGAATACTTTGTTATCAGGCTCTGCCAAGAGTTAGAAGGTCAGGTTAAAATACCTGATGGTATTTTATTTCTGTGGCAGCAAGCAAATTGCTGTACTCAACTCACAGCCACTGTGGCTGGGTGAGACACCGAGATTAGCACACAGTAGATGTGAATACCTACAAGAATGAATAAAGGCCTTGCCCAGTTATCTGGGAGGCTTATTAAACCCAGATGTGGTGGTATGGAAATGCAGCTGTGCAGCCTCCAGGGACAGCTTTGAATTATTTGTTTCAACTTGCTTAAATTGCACTTGGAGGAAATGTTGCTGTGTGTTAAATGGCAGAAGTTTGGGGTTCATGCAGCATGCTCCCATTTTTGGGGTCTGTGTGAGGGAGCCAAACCTGAGCAGCCAGGGATGGTGGAATGGATGCCTGGCTGGAGCTGAATTGCTGTGGAGTCACTGGCTGCCCTTTACCTGCACTCCCCCAAACCCTGGGTACCAGAACAGGTACTGGCCTTGCATCCACAGCAAACCCACAGCACCAGCTGGGTCCTGTTTTTCCTATGAACTTGTTCAGTGCCAGTCAGCCAGGCTGGGCAGGTGGAAAAGAGCAAGGTGGCAGTGGTTCCACTCATTTAAAGCACTTCATCTCTCTGGACCAGGGAGATGTCATCTGAGAAAATCTATGGCAGTGTTTGAAACCATGTGTAGTGACCAAACTGTCAGATGCATCAGGTGACAGGCAAGGTCTTTGTGCTCCCTGTGCTGCTCAATCACTGACATCTTTTGGCAGTTTCAAAATTCAGGCTACACATGTCCACTGTGGTATAAATAGCCAAGTAGATGACCCAAATAAAAAAATAACAATATGATAAGACGATAAACAGTGTGATGCTGAACTCAGTGGGTAGGTGAGAGGAGGAAAAGGATGGTTTTTAAACCTCATCCTTTCTAGGCTTATGCAACCAACTCAGTGCTGCAGGGAAGCAGCTCTGCTCTCTGAGTACGCTGAGCCCAGAATCATTTCCTGAGGGCTCTGTTCATTTCTTGAGGGAATTCACAGAAGTTGCAGTTCCTGTTCATTAAAAGAAAATGAGGAAATAACGGTGGCGGTGCACAGGATTTTTATGGAGCTGTGCTCTTTCCAAAGGTGGGATGTTAATATCCCAGGGACTGAAGTGCTTAAGGCTTAAGTCTGATCTGTGAGGTGCTACTCACATCTTACTTCATCTGTGGAAAACAAGCTGCACTCAAGATTTTATATTTATATATCAAGAAGCTTCTGTGCACATGCTTTTGAATATTTTTAGTAAGAATGTAATCCTTTGCCTTTTTAACTCCCTTACACCCCAAAAAGCCCTCTTTCATGTTTCAGTCTGGCTGGAAATTCCATCAAACATGAGGTTCAGCTGCCATTAACGAGGTTTTCTTTGGAAACACTGGGTTTATTAGATAGGTTTTGCTCTCTGTTGAACCAGTAGTACTTAGTCCTGAAGGAAAAAGCTGTGCTCAACTTTTCTGTCTCGTCTCTTGCAGGTTTGAAGAGAAAGCTCAGACTGACCCTCTTAGTGCACTGAAGTACCTGCAGAATGATCTATATGTAACCGTGGATCACTCAGACCCTGAGGAGACAAAGGAGGTGAGGATCAATGAACCTTGTCCTAAAGAAATTTAAACTGCATTCTCATTGAAAGTTTTGGGTGTCTTAAACCTGGGTTTTATTCAGTTTGTAAAAGCTCAGCAGGTGCCAGACACTTTGCTGTATCACGTATTTCTCTGCACTTAAGTCACACTGTTTTGGAAACAGTCATGTAACAACTGCAGGTCCAGATAAAATAGCATTTGTACTCCTAAGAGTGAAGACTAAGCCTTTGTTTTAATTCCTGTGTGCTGGTGTGTATTTTGGGAGCTTTAATTGAAATGTAAACTCTCTGAAATGTCACCAGTCTGTAGCTGATTGTGCAGTAGAAAGGGAGTAGAAACGCACTCATGCTCAGGCTTCTCAATATTCAGCATCTCTGGGGAGGGAAAGCTTTTCTAAAGATGATCAATATTTCTGGAAGTAGTTTATACCTATACACTGGCTTGCTACCCTTAAAATCTTATTTCCTTTGCCTTTTGAATATTATCCAGTAGGCATGTTCTTTATTTATTCCAGGAATTTGTTCCCATTTCCTGTTTTGATTCCAGATCTGCAGTGCGTGTCACTTTACAAGACGGATTAAAGAAATAGTGAGAAGTGTCAGATAAGGTGGTTGATTTGACTCTGGCATTATTTTCCACATGGAGTTTGGGGCAGCCAGCTGAGATGTGCCAGCGTTCAGCTCCTGATGGGTAGATAAGGAAAAGTCTGGGGTTCTTGCTGTCTCCTTTCCTTAATGACTTGGGAAGGGATTCAACAGCTCCTTTTATAAAATCATGATAGGAGGAGGGGCAGTTCTATTCCATGCTGAGTCCCTGGATTAAATCTCTTAATCTGGTGGCTTTAACTTGCTACTTTAGCTAAGGAAAAGATTATACAGACACTGAAAGGTCTTGGGGGAGAATATAAGAATATTCTTGTGTGTGCACAGGATGGAATTGTAGAGTTAGAATTAGGAGAAAAGCTTACTCTTACCAGGATCTTGGAAGTGATCACATTTGTCGTAAATTCTAATCAGCATTTATAAACATGTGATTCAACAAAATATTTAAGTGCTGTGACTCTCTGTTCTCTGTAAATGGTTTTTTGTTCAAATTGTTCCATATCAAGTAGTTTCACATCCTTTCTAGTCATTTCTAGCACAGGAAACACAACAGATGATCCTGCTTTTCTTAAGATAGAAAAGGAGATTTTTTTTTTTTTTCCCCTTATGTGCCATCTTCCCAGTGTGGTAACACTTCCAGAGTCTTTGAGGTTGGAAAAGACCATTAAGGTCATCAAGTGCAACCATTGCGTCAGCACTGCCAAGGCCACCACTAAGCCATGTCCCCAGGTGCCACATCTATGTAGTTTTTAAATACCTCCAGGGCTGGGGATTTTATTTCCCCAGGCAGCCTCTGCCAGAGCTGGACAGCCCTTCTGGTGAATTTTTTCCTGATACCTAGTCTTAATTTGAGGCCATTTCCTCTTGTCCTGTGTTTTACTACTTGGGAGTGACACCCCCCTCCCCCTCCACCCCCGCTGTCCCCTCCTGTCAGGGAGTTGTGCAGAGCCAGAAGATCCCCCCTGAGCTTCCTTTTCTCCAGGCTGAGCTCCTTTCCCAGCTCCCTCAGCCTCAGACCCTTCCCCAGCTCAATTCCCCTCCCTGGACATACTCCATCCCCTCAGTGACTTTCTTGTTGTGAGGGGCCCACAACTGAACCCAGAATTCAAAGTTTCTTCTTCCTGTTTGAGCCTGTACTAACCAATACAATACCAGCCCCCATCCTGATACTCTCCTTTTCCTTCTGCTCCCTCCCACTCCTGTAAGATGTGTCCTGTGTTCTCTGATCTTCTTTTTTTCTCCATTTCACACCTGTGTGTTGGTAGCCTGTCTCTCCTTAGCCAGTTATTCCTAAGGAGATCTTGCATCTCATGGCTGGCTGGGCCTTTTTGTTGTTCCCTGAACAGCAAACATCTGTGGTATGATGAGCAAGCTCCTCTCCTAGTTCCTGCTCCCTCTTGTCGCCCACAGACCGAGGGAGCTGCTGCAGAAGCTGCATTTTGGGCACATCTGGCACAGAAAACCCTTTAATATCCTCCTTTTCCTTTTCCCAGCTCACTGTTCAACTTGTCTACCTTGTAGAAATGGAGAATTTACATGCCTGTATGGGCTCCTCTGAGATTCTAGGGGAATGTAGAAGCTGTATCATACCAGTAGAAATAGAATAAAATGTTTCAAAAAAAATTACCCCTTTCTAGAGAGCACACTGGTGTTCTGAACATTAATGATCCAACGAATGAGCTTACCTAGCTCAGTCCAGCTGAGTGAATATATTGTGGATTCTTTCTCTGCAGGCCTAATGTTTGATCCAAACAAAATCCAATAGCTTCTGTCTGTCGTGCTGGGCCATCAGATCAGCACACACCATTCAGCAGATTTAAAGCTTCATCCATTCCAGTCATCTCCAGAAATTATTTAACAGTTTCTGGGATGCTTTTTTGTTTGGGTTTTGGAGGGGTTTTTGTGGGTTTTTTTTTGTTTGGTTGTTTTTTTTTTTTGTTCTGTTTTGTTTTTTAATTATTATTCATTGTGCTGGTCATAAAGCTGTAACTTCCAAAGCTTTTTTTACACTGGGACAGATCTGCCAGGGCTGTGGCACAGAGCCAGCTTCTGGGCTGGTACTGACTGAATGCATTTTCAGTTGACGTCAATTTACCTTCCGGTTATCACATCGAGTTGGCTTTTTGCTCTGGCATTGCATCTTCAAATAGCTCCTGTGCTTTCCAAAGGACTGACGCAGGCATTTTGGATTCCATATCCAATTTCAAGCACCAGTTTGATTGTGTCTCTCAGCCCAGACACCTCCATACCCTGCCTTTATTTGAATTGTATCTCAATTTATAGCAAAGGTGACAGATGTGATTGGCTGCAGCCATTGAATGCTGTAAGGCATCTTAGAACTTTAGGGAATCCATTCCTGCCTGTTTTCCCTCTTTCCAGGGCAACTGTTAAATTTGGGGAGGACCAGGCTGAATAGTTTCATCCCCAATTTCATGCAATAATTCTGGAGACTGGCCTGTATGGCTTCATGTTTTATGGATGGAGATCTGGGTGGTGTTTTATACCATTACAAGCAGAATTTCCCCTTGTGGTGAGGCTTGCTTGCTTTGTAATAGAAGTAATTCCTTCTGACTTAGTTAGGCAAGTCTGTTCAGCTGTTTGCAGTTGGATGCCAAGGAAAACAAACAGACTGTTCTTGAAACTTACTTTGGCCTTAGTAACCGATTTTGTTTAAAGTAGCATGAATGATTGATAGTAGGAACATACCCCAAGATTTTCATTCTGTTGCTGTGAATTTTAGGGATGCTAAGAGGACTGTTTTTCCCCTTTTTTTTATTATTCTGAAATTAAATAGATGCCTGCAAGTAACAGGTATTGCATGGGTGCTTGGTTTAGTAGCCACAGGCTGTGTGCCAGCAACTTCTTTGCCCACAAATGCAGATCCAGTCTTTAACTGTGATTCTGCTTTACATCGCTTAAACCTCCTCAGTCACTTCAGTGTTCCCAAATCAGTGGATCTTTTTAGTGGCTCTGGGTTAATAGCCCTGACACTACAGGAAAAGGAGGGTAAATTTCTAGAAAATGGGGGATTTTGCCCATGATTTAACAGATTAAAAGATGTATGAAAGGGTCATTTGCTGGTGTAAAATTTTCTGCTGGCATGGCTGTTCTTCTCTGTCACACACAGATGTGAATTTGGTGAAAGATTACAACAGCAGGCTTTTAAAGATAAAAGGATGGTCAAAATAAATATCAAATTGAATTCCAGATTTTGTACTTAGAGAAAAACAGGTGCTGTTAAAGCACAGAAACATCAGTAGTTCATGTACAAAAGCTAAAGATGCTCCTTGAACACTGCAGTAATCACACCCAGAGCTTTGCTGCTGTTAAATGGGCTGCAGTAGAAATCAAGATGACACAAAACAATGTCCAGTGCTTTCCAAGTATGGGAGAGCAGGATGATTTTGTACATGGACATTTAACAACCGATGAAGCTTAATCCCATGATTGTTGTAAAGCAGATACAAAGCAAAAGGAAAACCCACAGTATGTTTTTCTTGGAGCATGGTAGGAGAAAGAGCAAGGACCTGGAGGCCAATCTGAGGCCTGATTTGCTTGTAGACTGAGGCTGGAGGCCCCTGTTCAAGGCTGCTTCATACTTTCCATTCTTAAGACCTTGTCTTTAATAAATTTGACAGATAAAGCCAGCAGGGCCCAAAAGTATTGTTTGAATCTGCATTAGACTGGTATTTCTGGGAAAATTTAAGCCCAAATGGGAAAAATAGTTCTAGGAAGGAGCTAAGAAAAGCCTGCTTCTCTTCTTTGTGTCCTGCTGTGATTCTTTGTAAAGCCTCAGAGCCTAAGTGCTGCAGGAGCAGAGGCTTTGGAGCCAAGGAGCCTTTACAAAAACAGCGTTCAGCCTTCCCAATTTCAGTGACAGCTCCGTCCTCAAAGGGTTTGAGCTTCTCTTTGCCTCTTTGAGCCTGTGCTGGGAGTCACCAGCTCCAGAGAACTGGTCAAAGCTGCAGAACTGGTTTATGCTGTGTTCTGAGCACTCACACACAAGGCATTACAGAGGAGGAGGAGGAATTGTGTCTGATTCATACAACTGGCCAGGTATCCCAAACGAGAGTTACTCCTTCCCTCTTAATCATTTTGTTTGTGCAAAGGCAGAGGTGTGCAGCAAATATATAAAAATAGACATAGTATATAACCTTCCATTAGTTAACCAGATCTGTTTATCTCCCAGGAACCCCTGCCTCTGTTCAGGAGGTTGGTTGGATCTCCGAGAGAGAAGTTAATTGTGTAACAAAGGGAACCACTGTCTTTTGAGTGGAGGCTTAATTTGGAATGGATGAAGCCAGTGAGCCAGAGGAATTGTCAGGAGAAAATGGGTGGTGGTGTGATTAAAGCAGTTGGATGCTTCTGCTGGATAATTGAATTCTGCTCTTGCCTCCGTAACAGAGTTGCTGTGTGATATTAAGCAAATTGTTTTTTCTAGATTGTCATTAATTGGGTGTTTCATTCTAGTGCCTGATGGGGGAGATCTGAGGTGTGATTTGTTTGAGGGCCATGCTTTTCTGTGAATTCAGAAGCTGTTGTATAACACTACATATTTTGAAAAATCAGATACTGTTAGTTTCAAATAGACCCAAAATTAATCAGAGTTTGAAGTGCCATCTGTTAGAATAACAATTAATATGATAAGAAAGTTGATGAAGAAATTAATTCCTTCTTTAGAGCAGAGCTTGAACTTTGTGAAGAAAATAGTACACTGGATATCTGCTGGGAATGGTATGTAGGAGACCTGGTATTGAGTGAGCAGTAACTGTCCTACACTTTGGGAAAAAAAGTGGGGATCTTTTGAGATAACATTGTAGAGTTTGGGATTGTAATACAAATGCAGAGTAAACCAGCTTAGGTTCAGCACTGTCCTTAACTGATGTTCTTAATTCACATGCTTGACTTTTCCATCAGAAAGTGCTTTTCAAGTGTGAGCTGATACACAAATTAAATTTCAAACCAACCAAACAACAGCCCTCAAGGTTAACTCAAGTGTGGTGCCATCAGTGGAGAAGGGAGCAAGATCCTCCTTCCCCACAAAGCTGCAAAGAAACTCGTAGCCGTGAAAATCCATCATGCCTGGTGCAGATGAGGCTGGAAACTTGGCAGAAGCCATTTTCAGCGGGGTTTTGGTCTCAGTTCAGCGAGTTCTTGGCTGAACCCTGCTGATCTGGCCTCTTAGTCAGGCACCTGAGCCCCAGTGTGGCTTTGTGCTCCCAGCAGGGCGTTGCTGCAGGAGCATGGGAACCCCTGGGAGCACGTGGCACCCGCTTTATCCCAGCTTGGTGTGCCACCAGGCAGCTGGCAGTAGGCCTGTGAGGCCATCGTGTGGGAGGGAAGGATGGCCAGAGCGTGGCATTTGCTGCACGGATTTAGCCACGGGTTTTATTGGAACTTTTGGAGCTATTTATGCTGGGCAGCTGTTTAAGTACGGTGCTGCTGGGAAGCCAAGCTGCTCTCACAAGTGAGGCTCACGGTGGAATCCACGTGTGGCATTGCAGTGATTTAGTGTGACCAGGCCTTACACTCAGGAGGGCACTTTACACCCCCCTTCCCCCTCATCTCCAGTTTGTCAGTCCTGTGTCTTTCTCACCATTCCCTCCCCAAAGGATGCAGACTTACCCAGACACTGCAGTCCTTATTTTAGCCTGATTTTTCCCTTGATGTCACTTTGAGACTGATCTTACTGAAGTGTTTTTGTAGCTTCTTGCACTGGGTTGTAGATCTACTTTTTGTAGCAGCCTTTTGCATCTGTGACTTCCGGCAGTTTTGCACTTGGCCATCATTCTCTGCAGCCCTGACTCCTTTGAGCTTTCTTCGTAGAACTTGCTTTTCAGAACACTTCATTTTTTTTTTTTCTAGTGCATACCTCATATGTTGCTAGCTGATGCAGGGCATCCCAAAATGGGTTCCTTATTGTAGAGGAGACTTTAAAACCTTGATAACAGCAAGAGCATTTTATTTAAAGATTCTGCTCCTTTTCATGCATTTGTCAGTTTTATAATAAAGTGATACTGATTTGTTGTAGTGCCTAAGTGCATTTTCACAGAGTCTCTGCACCTGTTCTGTATTGCTGATTTTTCCTGTTTATGTTGATTTGCACTTGGCCCTGGTGAAATGCACCTCAATCCATCATTGTAATTTGGATTAAGTGGAAAAACAGTTGGAAGGCTGGCTGTTCCATGCTGGCAGTCAGTCTGAGTGTGGTGTAAGGTCTGGTGATCCTGCCCTGTTCTGCCAAGCAGGTTATCACTGAAAACCCAGGGTGATGCTGACCCTGGGACACAGATGAATCATTTCTGATTCAAGGCTCCATTTTGATGTCAAACCATTGATGGCCACCCACAGAAAAGTTATTTGATCTGTTTGCCTTTCCCTGTTGGCTTAATCTAAGTGATGCCTTCACAATGTGCCTTAAATATCATATAAAAGTGTTAGAATTCCTATGAAAGTCAGAATGGACAAAGTCTATTGCCAAGTCCCATCCCTAGGGCCTTCTGCCTCATAGGAGAAATCAGATTGATGTACTGCAAGTTGTTGTTGCCAAATTCATGTTGGCTGCTACTCATCACCTTCTCCACTCCTACATGCCTACAAATTGTCTGTGTTCCCATTTTTTATTGAAATTGAAATTAAACTGATGGATATGTAATGCCTGGCTGTTCTTTCCACTCCTTCCCTGAGCATACTTGCTTCTCTTCTGGTTTTTTCCTCCCTTCTTTTCCTTCGGACTGTGTGCTGAAAAGACACACAGGCAGAAGACACAAGATTCCAAGGTTTTAAGGAATCAACTCTTTCTTTGCTGGAGCATGACAAAGCACTAAGTTTTTCAGCTTTTCTGTTCCTTGGGTTCCTGGAAACAGCAGTCAGAGGCAGAGGAATACACTGTGGTCACTGTTAATCAGTGAGATATGAAGGGAAAATAAAACCATGAATGTGTTAAGCAAAATGTTTTTATTCATGGTCTTGATATTCTCAAATAAAGAATTTTTATTTTTAGTTAAGAAGATAATCCCTTAAATTTGTGATGTGAGATCTCTAGCAGTTCAGAAGGGTTGTTGTCGTTAGAATCATAGAATGGTTTGTGTTGGATGGGACGTTAAGGATCATTGAGTTCCAAACCCCCTGCCATGGGCAGGGATGCCACCCATTAGATCAGGTTGCTCAGTCCCATTTGGCCTCGAACATCGCCAGGGTTGGGGCATCCACAGCTTCTCTGGGCAAAGCTTTCTCTGTTTCTAAGAAGTTCATGCTCATTCCAGCAGTTTCCCTGTTTTTCCCTAATCCCTGGCTGCTGAGCCTGTACCTTGTTAATCCCTGGGAATGTTACTGTGTGGAAGGGACTCTGCCTTCTGCCAAAGAGGCAAAAAATTATATATAAAAAGAAGAGATTTTTAGAGCTCTCAGTCAAATACCTTTCATTGCATCAACACTGCTCTAATTCTAGGAAAAAACATCTAACTTGTGCCAAGGTGACAAATTGTAGCGCTCATGTGAAAGTGCCTGCTGCTGTTACTTGTGTGTATGGCACAGGAGTGACGAGGATTGTGTAGAGAAAACACAGCAACTCTAAAGCTACTTGTACTTCTGAATCCCTTGGGGTTTTTGCCTTTGTGGTTAATAACACTTTTTTCTTTCTTTGTCCCTTTACCTCTTCTTCTGCAGTTTCAGCTTCTTGCCTCAGCATTATTTAAGTCTGGCTCGGATTTCACGACTCTCGGTGAGTATTGTGTGTCAGAGGAATTACATGATGTTCCCTTTGATAATACTCTCCGTTTCTACTGGTTTTTATATCAAATGTTATAGTTCCTATCAACATTGCAGACTCTTTTCAATATGCAAAGTGCCACTACCCAGACATTTGAGAGGTTATTTATAATGACCAGTGTCCAATACCTCAAGCCCATATTTAAAACATCTCTCAACATCAGTGGTTTTAAACCAATGCCTCCCGGGATCATTTTGTGTCTCTTATTACATCTGATCCTTCTCTGTTACCCAAGTAAACAGAAGCTTTGGTCAGAATAAAGCACCTCCTGTCATGTCACTTTGGAATCTCACAGCATGGCTACGGCTCTGTTTGCTGTGATAACTGCAATTCCTGGAGTAGTTTGGTTCGCTCTGTTCTCTGCAGAATGAGTTCTTTGGGCTGAGTGTCAAGAGTGAAGAAAACAGTGGCGTGAAGGGCTGGAAACAGGAGGGCTGAGCCAAAGCCATGATTTGTTTTACTGTTCTGTCCAATTAACTCTTTGAGAGATCTCAGAGACTCATCCTGGGCAACCTGTGGAAAGGGTGCAGGCAGAAATTACATCCTTGTACTGGAGCATCCTCAAGTCACTGAGCTCTCGCTAAGAGAATGGATGACTTCAGTTTTTGATGGAAGTATAATTCCCAATCTGAGAAGCTGAGGGTAGGTTAAAGCCCACTGCAGTTCTGCCCTGCTGGATGAGGAAGCTCTGCTGAGTTCCTGTCATTTGGAAGACATCAAGTTGACCTGTCGGATCAACTGCTTTTAAAGAAAGAAAACCCAAGTTTCAAAAAAGTTGGATTTTTCATAGACTCATGGAATGGTTTGGGCTGCAAGGGACCTTCAAAAAATCATTTCATTTCAACCCTCTCTGCCATGGGCAGGGACACCTACCACTAGCCCAGGTTGCTCCAAGCCCCATCCATCCCGGCCATGAACACTTCAGCTATGGGACATCCACAGCTTCCCTGAGCAACCTGTGCCAGTGCTTCACCATCCTCAAAACCTTTCCCTAGTTTTAAGCATTTTAAAAGATTAATTAGTTCTTCACTCAGTACAATACTTTATTCAGATTTTGGGTTTACAGATAGGAGGATATGTACATTGAGAGGTGCTTTGAAAATAAAAACCCCAGCCCTCCTTGATTTGTTTAACTTGGTTGACTTTGATTAACTGAAGAGTGAGTTCACTAAATTAAAAAGCATTCCTTTGAGATAGCAGCAATGGAAGTAATCCAAAGTGGAGGAGATCATTGTGTGCCTGCCCTATTGTTCTTCTTGATGGTTTTAGTGTAGGATTTGGTTAAACAATGCAAACCAAACCCTGCCGTGTTGGGAGGCAGCACTCCAGAAACCGGTTTGCAAAGCTCCTGTGTGCCAAGATACAGCCAGGTGCAAGTCCAGTGAGTAAATACCAGCTCTGAGTTGGGACTCCTGCTGTCAGCAGAGCTTATCTCAAGGAAAACTCCAAGCCACCAAGGAGCAGTTCTGGTTGTGGCAGTGAAGATAATGAAGAAAGCCCAAGGACAGAAGAAATGAGGCACCAAATAAAAATAGCTGTATGGATTTTGTTTTCTGGGGCATCAGAGCAGTCCCCTGAGAACTCCTGCTTCCCCCATTTCTTCAGGGCTGTCAGTGAGCTTGACAGGCATTTATTACTTTTTATGACATCTTGATGGCAGTGCTGGCTTGGGGTGACATAATCTCACATGTGCTTGGGGTGATGTGCTCGCAGTAGTGGGACGGAGAGCCAGCAGCCTTGTTAGCGGAGGCAGAGGGACCTGTTAACATTTATCCCAAATGGACAATTCCACAGCTAAACTGAGTGTTGGGGATTGGGAGGAGTGACTTACTTTCCCCTTTCTTTCCTCCCCCAGGATTTTCAGACGTTGACCACACGTATGCCCAGAGAACTCAGCTCTTTGACACGTTAGTCAACTTCTTCCCAGACAACATGACCCCTCCTAAAGGCAACCTGGTGGACCTCATCACGCTGTAACGGAGCAATCACTGGACACATGGAAGAGGGGAAAAGCATCCATTTTCAGTATTTTAATTTTTTTACTGCATCGATTGACTGCTGGGATGAAGTTAATATAGTAACCCCTAGGTGTTTGAAAGGGGTTTTATACTTGTATGGTGAATCCCTGGAGCTTTTCCCTTGGAGTAGGTTAATAAAATGTAACTGACGTACTTCTGACTAAATATATATATTTTTTCTGACTTTGGATTTTGAGTTAGCAAATGTAAGATGAAAAGGTGGGGGGAAAAGAAAAAGAAATAAAACCCAGTCATGCAGTGATCTTTTTGCCTATGGGGGAAAATTTGAGATTTGTGAGTTGTCTGGGATTAAAGATGGTGGGTTTTATTTTGCGTTTCCTGAGGAAGAGGGGGAAGAGGTTTTTCTTTCCTCACTTGTAGCTAGTCATGATGTATTGCTTTATCCTACACCTCCATCCTCAGCAGCTGAATAACTTGGTGGCAGGACACTGGCAGGTGTTGAGATGGTGTAATTTATGTCCTGAGTCTTGTACTCACAGTGTGTTGCGGGAAGGCAAGCCTGTGTTCCTAACTGTCTGTCTCCCCTTCCCAGAGTTGTGCTGACAGTCATGTCTAATTGCTTCTGAGACTCTATCTAAACTGACGACCTGCATCCCTACCTCCTGTTCTCTGGAGCCTTCCACTTAAGCCTGGCAGGCAAGAGGGAACCTGAGAATACAGCTGGAAAATGGGAGTGCGGTCACCGCCCACATGGGCCCCTTTTCAGGGATTGATCTCTTTGCTGCTGTGCTCATCCACTGAGAAACCCCGTGGTCCTCAGCGAGCCTGGCAGAACTGGGTCTTCCACCACACACATCCCCAACCTCTGCAAACCTGACCCCAGGTTGGGTGTAGGATTTCTGAAGTAGATTGTCTTCGTTTCCATGTGCTTCTGTGTGTGTTTGTCTGTGTGTATGTGTACAGGGCGTTGCTCCCAACAGCTTATCTCCTTCCCATGTAAGTGCAGCTCCCTTGTCAAAACATTTTAGACCTAGATCTGAATGTGAGGGAGGCCTTCTTAGCATAAATATCTGAAAATGAGCTGATGCATATCTATAGAAAATGTATTCTTCCTTTTGCTGAAAGCCTTCTTTATAAACACTGTAAGGGCTTGGTGCTGCACTGTGAGGTTGAATGAAGGACATGCATACCCAGCATTAGAAACTCTGCATTCAGTGTCCGTGAGCATTCAGTACACACTGGCAGGTGTAAATATTTATATGAAACTGCAAAACTTTCTGTCCAGCAGTGTTCATGCCAGTCAGGTATCGTTGCTGCACCCGCTGTGGTTCCTGTTGAACTTGGTGGAAGTCCTGTGTGTACAAAGATGATTTGGACTCTTGAAATAAAGAGTTAGTCAAGTGTCTTTTTCAGAGCTCGAGTGTCTGCTTGCTTTGATTGTATTGCCTCTTTATCATGTTCTTTGTGTAACTTTTGTAGTCCTGGTGCATTAGAAATAAATTTCAAAACCTCATACTAGTGTTTAATCACTTAGAAAGGAACAGTATGTCAGAGGCCAGGCTTGTCTTCAGGGAGGACTGTACAAATGAAGTGTTTTTAACCTGTCACTTGAGACTGTTCAGACACTGTGCACTTCAGTGGATGGCAAATCAGATGTCTGCGGAAGAATCCACTCGGTGTGGGAAATGAAATCTGATGAAATTGTTTCTTTGGAACGTGGCAGGTTTTTTTCCTATTGACACGGAAAGTTTTACATCACTGCTGGGCTTTGTGTTGTGCTGCCTGTGCTGAGGCTTTGTTAAGTAACGTAGAGTTTATACAGTACAAATGTAGTTAACTGGGGGAATATTCCAGCTGAGCTGTTGCTTCCATTGAGATCAAAATGAGCACTTTTAGTGCAACCAGCCAAAATTCTGCAACCTTTTAGTACTTAAATTTAGTGCTGCTGTGCTCCTTTATCGCTTGATCTCATTGCTTGTGTATCCTCAGCTTCAATCAGGTGATTAAATACTCTTTGTGACAGTTCTGTAATTAACCAAGCTCTTCATAAACTGTTGTGTGTCGACCTTGGATGGCTGAAAGAACCCAAAAGATACACCTTGGTGGAGAAGCCCTGGTGAGCAGGCAGGGGAAGTTCAGGAGCGGCCAGAGCTGTGAATGGTGTTGCTGCTGAGCAGTGCATCGTGTCAGGTCTGATTTTTGTGACAGGAATTCGATCCAAACTCATTGTCCTCTGTGCCGGGGGTGCGCGTGGAGCCCGGCAGCCTCGGCTCTGTGTTCTGTAGTGTCGTGCAAATCAATGATTTGTTTGAGCCAGGGGAACGTGGCTTCTGCAGGACTGACAGTCCCAGCTAACGAGAGCACTTCAGGATGATCAAATATTGACCTGCCTTTGTCCCAAGCAGATCGATGCCGCTCGCACCAGCACAGTTCATGGATTACAGCTGGTGATTAACCAGCAGAAACTTTGCTCAGCTCTGCAGTATTTGTTGAACAGCAGAGGCACCATGTGGCCAGAGAGGTTAATCCAAAGGGAAGGCTTCTTGTGGTTTTGCCAAGGGTCTTTCCTTCTTTTTGTCCTTAAGGCTAAGGAGTCAAATGATCTCTTTGCATTGATGTATGCTATGTTACCTGCTTTAAATTCTAACAAAAAATTCTGAGCAGTGAAGTATAAATTTCCTTTTAAAATCAGCCACTTATTGTCAGGCAGTGACACAGGTAGTCTGAATTTCATTGCATGCTGATTTTTAAAGACACTGATGATATTCCAGGAAAGCATCTGATGTGCTCATTACAGAAAGCCCGAAATACAAACAGTGAAGAAACCCACTGGATCTGAAAACAGCCACCTGAAAAGGTTTCACAGCCCAGTGCATGCGAGGTTATAAATATCCAAGCTGTGCGTGCAAAGTCTTCGAACCTCACCATCATTGCTTATAGGCTGTGTCTGAGGCTGCTCTTTAGCTTAGACAAGACAAACACACTCTATTTGCCTTTACTTTAGATTATAAGGTGACTTTGTGTATGAACTTGACACCACATAATCTTTGCACTACAGTGAGTAGTTCTATCTGTAAATTCTGTGTTAACTTGTAAATAAGGTATTGCGAAGGAAAGCATCGTTCCTTGTCAAAGAGGGACTCATTCATCATGTTTTGGGTCTTTAAAGCCAAAGTTACAAGGTTCTGGTATGTCTTATAAAGCTAGAGGAAGTCAGGGTGGGGTAAACTTAATACAGACATCCAGACTTCACTCTTGGTTTAGCTTTTTAAAAAATACACTTTGACATCCCTATGTATGGTTCTTCACTGACTCTGACCCTTACAATACCCTTTAGTGGATCATTTCCTTGGAAAACAAGAAATTATTCTTTATGCTTTTCCTATCAAGTGATGCATTTTCTTTGAGAAATAAAGCCCTTCTGAATTAATTTTTTTGGTCACTTGGATTAGGTAGAATTAAGTGAGTTTGTTAATGTTCATCTTACACAATCCCTCATAGTAGGCATGAGGTAGAAGTTGTTAAGAGTTCTCCCACAATTACTTTTCCAAGCATGTTCTGCTCTTGCAGTGTGACCCAAAATGTCATGTGGCAAAGGACTTTGTTACATGTTGTTAAATGGGATTATAACCACTTTAGCCACCTTTTTGCCTCTTTTCTTTTGAGGATCCCTTTAGTTAGTATTGGTCCTGGGAAGGCCTAAGGGGTGATGCAAAATGTTCATTGAAATTAGTTGTAGTTGTTATCTTCTGGCTCTTTCAAAGATATTTGTGATGTGTTTATTCTTACAATCTCTTCCTTTTACTGAGCATAATGAGGAAGGAGACTTTGTCTTGGAAAAGTTCAGTTTGCCCTTTCCCTGGGTGGCATCTTGCATGGGTAGTTAAGGTAGTTGTACCCAGTTGTGTAAATAAACCTCTGGAATTTGGTTTTTGTTTGCCTAGGCACCTGGCTCTGGGTGTACACAGGTACACGCTGGCTCAGGGATCATGCTGGAACTTCCTACCAGAACTTCAGTTAGCAAAATCTTATTTTGGAAAATCAGTCTGGGAACACCCAGTTGGAAAAGCTTTTGTAAGGCATTGCCTTGTGCAGTGGCAACTGGAGTGAAATTAGAAATTTCCCTAGAAAGCAGATAAAAGCTTCACTTTATGGAGTGACAAAGTTAAATGAAGTTGCTGAAACTTTTTGGTCGTTGATAATAATTACCCAGCCTGAAAATTGAATGATTAATGATTGCAGTTTAAAAATTGAGGAGTCAGTGAGCAAATTAACTGGACCCACCTATTTACAGGAGAGTGGCAGAGGTGTGGGGCTGGTGGTCAGGGATTGCCACAGCTCATCTGTGTTTCTTTAATTGGCAACCATAAGTGTCCAGGGCTCCATGAGCTATTCCTTCTTCCAGAAGAAACTCCTTCCAAAGCCGAGTAATGACTCTGGAAGAGTGTTTTCCGTAGGGCTTTGTGGAACAGCTGTTGACTGAACAATTTTCCTGATGTGTGCAGATTTTTTGAAGGGAGTTTTCTCTGTCCCAAAGTTTTGTGCTGACCTGGCCATGCTGTTCCACCCTGCGCTGGTGAGTGACGGGTTCAGAGCAGAGTCCTGAGGAATGCTTCAAACTTGTTTGCTGCTCTTACTGTGAGAAAGATGACCATTAATGCTGCTTGTGTCAAATGCAGGAGGGTGATAGGTACCTTACCTGTAACACAAATGCTATCAGCTCTCTTGATGCCTCCTGCATTTCCGAATCGAGAAATAAATACTTTGGTAGAGCTTATTGAGTGAACTTTAAATTTGAATAACTTGTGTACAACCTCCATCTCTTAACAGGCAGTAATTCTGCTGATGTAATGCTGTGCCACTTCTGGGGAAAATGGCAAAAATTAGTAGATATGTCTCCATTCGGTCCCTTTGTTTTTAAAAGTGGAAAAGTGTCTTGTGAAACTTTGAAGTCCCCGTGTATGCATTGAATTTTAGTTTATTAGTTGGCTCAGAGTTAAGGAATGTTTGGCTATTGTCAAGTGAAGTCCTGACAGTAAAAACAGTTCATGTGTGTCTCTGGAAGTGCTTGTGTTGTTTTATAGCTGTACTTATTACAGAAACAGAGGTGGAACCAGTTGAAAAATTAAAATTATTGGTGTTTTAATTTAGGGGGAAGATTATAGAAACTCTGAGCTTGGCCTATTTTAATAAGTACATGTGTTAATTTGGAGATGGGTCTTATTTTGTGAGAGGAGAGTTTAAGAACAGCTATATGACTTGCTCTTGCTATAGATTGCTAGTAGTATATAAGCTGTAAATACTGTTGAAATGTAAATGTGCTGTCAGAAGCTTGTATCTAAATGCCTGTGGGAATGGGAGACCCGATCATACCCTGTCATGGAAAAGGATATATTGGAGATTATTCAAGTTGTGGTAATGGCTTATAGGCAAAATCCCTCTTTTACTGAAAGCTTCCAGTATAATGAAAAGTTGGAGTGGAGAAAGTAGGTTAACTGTACTGGAACCAGGATAAGAGTCCATGGCTCAGCACTTGGATAAATTGACTCCAGGTGCTTTTGTCCATCGGCAGTGGATCCAAACGTGGTTTTGGAGTGGAAACCAGTTAATGACCTGCTTATTGCTGCTGGAGAGTCCTACAGGAGAGCCTCATGGGGATGCCAGCAGGTATCCCTTTGGCATTCTGGGCAGAGGTCACAGAGCTGGCTGGAGTTTGGGATTATCCACGTGTGCTTTGGTTATATCCTAAACCTCTGAGGAGGGTGTGGTGGCTGTGTGGGTTGTGTATAATTCCAGCTGCATGGCTGAGGTGTGGAGCTCTGCAGGGCAGCACCTTCCCCAAGCACAGATCCTGAGGATAACACCTCTGCTGTCTGCTTTGCTTTCATGGGCTTGGTTTGACAGGGGTGAACTCCAGATATTGCCGTGACCCAAATACAGTGCTCTGCTTCCAGCGGAGCTGCTATCAGTGCATCACCTTGGTACCCTGAAATCTCAATTTATACTTGGTGCAGACACAGCTCCACGTTGCCTTGGCTTCCAGCTGTTTGCTGTAAGTCAGCACAGCTTTTACTGATGACCTGGAGAGTATGAGTGCTGTTAGAACTCACTTGACTGTTCAGCTCCAGCATGGAATTGCAGTTCATTCCTGGAAACAGATGTGAGTGAACAGCTCAAAACTGGCTCTGTCAGGTTAGATTTTTGGGTTTGCTACTAATTTTGAAAGGAAAGTCTTATCACTAGCAGGTGTGATGGTTAAAGCATAACCCCTTGGTTATTCCCCCATTTTTTCTGAATTTTCTTTCTCTGTGTGGCTGTTCACTCCTATTAAAATGCTTCAGACTTCCTGAGTTTAATGGGTACCTATGGAAGAATTAAAAGTTAGAGCTGCGTGGTGGGTATTGAGGCATCAGTTTCTCTACATCATACTCCAGTTGTTTCCTTTGCAAAACTCCTCCTGCTGCCTCTGAAACAGTCAGGAAGGATCCTTGTGATTTACATTGTTCTTTCCAGGGCTGTTCCTCATCCTGGGTAAGGACAGGGAAGCCTGGGAGATGATTTCCCACTGCAGCACACACTTATTTACTTGTGCCCTGCCATGGCCTCACACTCAGTGCTGTGATGCTCCTTCCTTCCCATCTCAGGGTTTATTTTGTGTGGCCTCAAGAATAAAAAGGTGATAATACCAACCCTTAAGTTGTCCTAGGTTCCTGCACCTGCTCTAATCATCCCAAAACTGTCACAGGTATTGGGGTGTTCGGTTTATTTCTGCAGGGAAGAAGGAAAGAGAACAGTAATAGTCTTGGGTTAATACAGGGATGCTGATGTGAGTAGGTGTGTAAGGTGTGGTCTGTCTGTGGAAGGGCTTCGAAGGACTCTCCTAGCAGTAGCTTTGCTATTTAGAGCTGATTTTACAATGTGAGCTGGATTCTCTGGCTCTTTTTCAGAGAGAAGTGATGCAATGTCAGGATCTTCTTATCCTGGAGCTTCACCTCAAGCTTCAGCCCCTTTCCACCCCAGACACCAGAGAGAATAATACAAATTCTATTCTCTCCACAGCAATTGTGAGGAAGCCAGTTGGGCTTAACCCTGCTCAAACAGAACAGAGGTGGTGCAGCCCCATTGGCTTTTGGATCAGGTCTGGCTGCCCTAAGGGATTGTTAAAACCTAAGAATGTTTTGAGCTTTCTGATGAAATCTGCCAGTTCAATTAAAGGAGATTAGGTGCTTTTTAATTAATATGATGGTGGGGAGGCTAGACCATAACAGTGGCTCCAGTGGTTGCAGTCATCTCCACATCTCAAATAGCAATGGATAGATTTTACTCCCCAGTGATAGAAAAATATACTTTGAATATCCTGATTTAGTAACCAAGAGATTCAATCAATTACTCAATGTTTCACTAAATAGATAAGTACTGTGGTGTGTGAACAGGGTCTGTTCATTAAAAAAGCCACTTCATGGCTGAAAAGTGATTTTTGTTTTGAGGTTTAGACAAAAACTCAGCTCTTAAAAGGGGAAAATGGAAGAGAACTATTGTGCTGCTGACTTGTTTTCCCCTCCTGTCTGCTGTGGTCATCGGGAATGCAAAGTAGCAGTGAAGGGTGAATATTGCCTTCATCTCTCCCTCCTCATTCCTGTCCCTCCCGTTGATGTTTTGATGTGCAAAACACCCTTCACTTCAGAAGCTGCTGAGCGGGGTAGTGGAAAGGAAAACAAACCCCGCGTTATTAGTAGCTGTTGCCATTTGCTAAAGCTGTATTTTCTGCTGCTTTCCAGCACTCCCTCCTCCACAGCAGGAAATGAGGGGGTGCTGGGGAGACAGTAGGCCAGAGAAAAGAGCTTAATTATACAAACAAATGTGTTCATGGGAGTCTTGCGAGTTGGAGGCCCCAAACCACGCAGACCACTTTGCTGAGGGACAGAAATTGAAAGTCTGTGGACTCATTCCCAGTTAATTGGGGGTGGCATTCCCGTCCTTGTGGGCTGGTGGTGTTGTACATGTTGTGCATTCAGATGCTGAGATGCAGCGTGTCTCACTTTGGGAGTATTGAGCCTTGTTAAATGTTTGCCCTTTGAAACAGCTGCAGTTGCCCCTCTTAGGGGAGTTGGTGGCGTGGACAGGACCTTGGTAGCTTGGGGTCAAACACCAGTGAGCTGGCTGGGCACCATCACCTCATTGGGGTGGGGTTTCGATCTGTTTGTTGAGCTGTTGCCTCAACTCTGGTGGTATCACTGTAGTGTGTGATGGTTTGTTTGTCTGGACCTTCAGTGTTCATTATCTTGTCCTGTACACCCCAGTGTGGTCCCCAAAAGCTGGTTCTCCCTCCCTAGTGCTGGAAATGTGAGTGTCCACACCCTGTCCACAATTTGGCCTCTCTGTTCTGTTTTGGCACTCAGTTTGAAGCGTTTGCACCTCCCCAGCAATCCTGCAGGCTCTGGTGTCTGTCTGGATTCCCTTTGGTGTCTGTCCTGCAGTTGTTGCCTGGGACACCTGAGCACAGGAGAGCTGAGCTGAGAGGTGTGGACAGCCCTGGGCTGGAAAGAAGCATCCGTGGGGTGATGAAAGCTGTGAACTGCTCATGTGTTTTAATAGGCAGGTCAAATATTGACTGCTCCCGTGCCGAGCCCATGGTAGTTAAAGGCATCTTCCCTGGACTCTGGTGATTCCCCTTCCCACCCTTTTCTTTATGGATGATCTTTGTTCAGCCTGGAGTGTTAATTTTCTTCCTTGGCATAAATCATCTTCAATGATTTCTGGGTTGGTGTGTGGGCCCCATGCTGTACATAAATGAATGAGTGACACGAGGAATATCTACAAATGTAGTTATGTTGTATGTAATGTACATAAGGAGAGAATGTATTTTGTTCATTTTTTTCTTAATAAAAATGTATATGCTAGCAAGGGTGTTGATTTAAGATCTGTTTGTTCTCACATCGCTTCAGAGAGGGGAAAAATGCCTGTGAAGGTCTTTTAGTGGTAGAGAAATTGTGAAACTAGTGGCACATTACATGTGGCCCCGTTGCCTGACCTCACTGATGAGCTCAGTCAGTATCCCAGAAATCCAGCATATTCCACACATTCGCAGGAACTTTTTCTGGGGAGGAGCACGGAGTTAGAACATAGGCTGCGGCAAACTGCTGATTTTTAATATCTGTCTTCAAATTCCTTTTTTTTTTTTTCCTTTACATAAGCAGGAACTTAACCTGGAACAAAATGTTTTATTTTGGGCGCTTGAAGGCCAGTGGAGCCACTGAGCTGCCCACGCTGTTGCTGCCCCTCTGCTGCCCTTGGGTGATTCCTCTCCTGCTTTATGTGTGAGGTTTGATTCCCTCCTCCACAGTCTGACCTGAGTGCGAGGAGGGGGTGCAGACCAGAGTGAGTTAGGCTGAAATGCAGAAATAAATAAGGCTGAAATGCAGAAATAAAGGGTGAGTTGCCTTTTCCTCTGACAGCCTGAAAGGCACCAAGAGCTCAAACAAGTGCTCAGGCTGTGGTGGGGGTGCCCTCACATCACCTCAGCTTCCCACCCCTCTGAGTCCTCTGATTTTTAAATTTAATAGGTTTTCCACCACTATAATACTTCCTTCTGCACAGGAAAAATACAGGCTTTTCCATGGCTGGCTACCTTGAAGGTCTGGGCTGGTTTTGTTCCAGCTGGTCCAGTGTTTTCCCATGGAGCCTCTCCAGAGCAGGAAGTTGTGGCCCTGGAACTTGTCCTCTGACCTGCCCGCCCCTCCTCACTCATCCAAAGACACGAGTCTTTTACATAAGAATGTTTATTGACAGAAATACATGATGCTCTCAAAATATATTTGTAGGAAAATGCAAGAATAATCTCTTACAATCCAGTTCCTCAGTAAATTCCAGTGTAAATCAGACTCCTGTCCCCATGAGAGGTGCTGCTACACACAGTATGTAAGAGCTCTACTCTATGTGCAAGGTTCAACAGGTAACCACCTGGGGAATTAGGCTTTCCTTCTCCAGTCCCTCATGGATTATGACTTCTGTGTGTCTTCTGTAGTCAGCAGTCACAGTATCAACCTCATCAGCTGGGTCACGGCACTGTGAGCGGGAGATAAAATGCTCCTAAAAGTATTTACATGTTTCCTCTTGAATCTGAAAATAGAAAAGTCTCTTGCAAGGGCATCTGAGCTGCTTGTAAAGCTCCCGCCGAAAGGTAAGAGCAGGAATCTCTTTGTACAATGTGTGGGATGTTAAAGCTGTTTTGGGGGAGAGAAGAGGAGCTCAGGGAAGGGAGGAGGGGCAGGGAAGATGGAAATACCTCAGTACATCTTTTTTTTATTTATTATTTTTGGTCTAACAGTTATGGCTACGGTCTACAAAGGGAAGGGTTAAGGCCAAAGATGCTCATTGCTGCATTTCCTACCTGATTTTTTTTTTCTCCAAAAAAAGAATGTTCTCAACATTAAAAAAAACAAAAAGTACTGTTTTCTTTTCCTGTGGAAATAGTTCTTTTAAATAGGGGAAGGAACATCTACTATAAAATATTAGTGGTTTAAAAATATGGTGTCTGGAAAAATAAATAAATGTACAATTCCTATTCAAATATAAATCACTATAAGCACTTGCTGAGCAGTTAATATCCTCACTGGTCTCTGCTTGGAAAGATTTCAGGTTACTTGATCTCAAGCCTCTGTAGGATTCTCTTGGAAAGTCTTTGGACCTGACTCATTAAAGCACTTTGGCATCTCTTTGCTGGGAAGGGGGAATCTTTAGGCACATGCCAAAGCCTGGAGATGCCCTGCCAGGGGTGTCCTTGTGGCAACTCAGCCCCGGTGGCCACAGCATCGCTGCTGCCCTGTGTTTTCACTGTGTTTGTTTACTGGGAAGGACAGAAATGTGAGGTCATGGACCTGCTGCTTGTCTGTCAGGGCAGCTGGGAGGCCACAATGCTCACAAGAGCAATTGTCGATGCCGAGGCCGGTTCTCTGAGACTCGTGGCCGTGTTAAAGAGCTGAACTTGACGCTGCCAGAACAGGGACAAAGCTGTGGCACAAAGTTACCTGGGCAAGAGGTGTTGCTCTGCTTCACATCAAATTTTTATCTCCTACCAGGCTGGCCTTTAGCTTTTTTTTTTTTTTTTTTAAGATTTTAATTTTTTTTTTAATTTATTTCATTTGTTATTTCCCCTCCCCTCCAAAATTACTTCCCCATAGTGCAGTGCACAGGTAAGTGAAGTGTGCGGAATACATTGCTAATGAATAGCAGGAATATTTACATACAAAAATAGAAAGGTTTGAACACTTCAGACTCTGCCCTTCAGTGCAGGACAGAAGGGGGAAGAGCCACTTGTATCTTCTGCCAGTGCCTGTCCTGGGGCCGAGCAAAACACGCCAGTCCCCTCCTTCCTGAGTACTCCAAACTCCACCAGGGTTTCTCCAAGCGTCCCATTGCTTGGCTCTGCTTTTCCCCTCATTCAGGGCAGCCATGGGAGCAGATCCCAGTCGGGTTGACTTGGTGGCAGAGCCCAGAGGAAATCTCCCCATTGTGCCTTGGTTTGTGGCAAGCAGAGGAGAGAGGCTGTGTTTGGGCATCGCTCTTATCTGCAGCTCCTCTGGCTTGCAGAGGGGTTGGGACAAGCACCTTCCTCACTCTGGGAGAGGGACTCAGCCAAGTGACCTTCTGGTCCTCGTGTGCTGGAGGATGGACCCCAGCTGGAGGATGATCCCTGCCTCTGCCAGGACTGAGCTGCTTCGCCTGAGCAAAGGCATGAATCTCTCCCCAGCCTTTTAGAGCCATTTAGGAGCTGTGGTGGGGAGTCAAAATCCAGAAATGGCCTCAGTCCAGCCATGTTTTTCTTCTCCCCTTTAAAGGCTTCAGCAAAGGGAGACCTGGGTGACAGACTAAGAGCTGCAGGACAAAGCTCAGTCCCAGCTTCGCTGCTGAGCTGGAATTTGCTTTGCAGGTCTCTGTTATTTCAGTGGCTTGTGTAGAAGAGTTTGAGAGCATGGGCTGAGCTTTTAAACCTTGAGGGGGTGAAACACCAAGGCCACCTGAATGCCACTGAGCTCCCTGGCTCACATTCTGCTGCTCTTTTACCTCTTCTGCTGAAGCAGGAAAATGTGCCCTCAAAAATCAGAAACCATCATGGTGCGTGTGTCCCCCAGTCTCGTCAGGATGGATGAGGGCTGTGAGATGCTGCTTGTAATTCCTGGAAGGCAAGTGATCCTTCCAGAGGGAAATGCAGCACCAGAGCTGGGCTCCTGCACCACAAAACCCCCAACATCACACCTGGGCTAGAGACCAGGCATCGCTCTTGCTCTCCACACCCTTCCTAAGAGGGATGAACTCAAGGAATTCCTCCTTTTCCTCTCCCTCCATCTCATCCTTTCAAAACAAGAAGCTGCTGCACCTGTCTCGGTCTCCAGGTGGGTGCAGGATATGTTCCTCAGCCCTTGGCACGGGGGCTGAGCATCACTTGGCACTGCTGCATCCCTGCCATCCCGCTGGGTCCGGATGCATCCATTTGCCTATGGCACAATGCGGGGCTTTTGTGCGTTTCAGCTCTGGGGAGAGGCTGGAAACTGGATTAAAAAGGAACACGCTGTTCCAGCTTTTTTCATTCACTACCTGGGTGTCAGGGAGGGCAGGGTGATGACTAAACAGCGTGGGCCAGAGGATTTGTCGAGCTGTAATTGCCAGGTGCTGCTTTGCTGTCAGATGCACTCCATCTCCCGTCCTATTTATTTTCTTTCTCTTGATTTTTGAGTCGTTCGGTAGCTGGAGGATGTGGCTGGCGTGGTCAGATGTGGGATGGGAGAGGACATGCTTGGAGGAGACACTGGCAGCTCTTCAGGAGCAAAAGCCACCCTGTTTGCCCGTGGCTGGTCAGGTCTGGCGTGGGAGGTGGATGGGGGTTGGAGGATGCTTGGCCAGATGTGGCCACCAAAGTGGCTTGTGTTGTTGTGCCCCAGAGGTGTCTTCTCATGTGTTTTCCTCTTCCATCCTGCACCCCATGTGGCGGCACAAGGGGCCACGATTAGTTCATTAAGGGATTTTCTTCTTTTTGGGGGGAATTCTGCCTTATTTGGGAGCTCTGTGTGCGTGTGTGTAGGGTTTATGGGGTTTTTTTTTTTGGGGGGGGTCATTGTTTTTCTCTTGATCAAGTTCTGCATCCTATAAATGCGTGTCCTCCTCTTCCTCCAGGTCCTCCTTCATGAGGGTGTCCAGAGGAACGATCCAGCTGTCCCCCAGCTCACCGTTGAGGTTCACCTTCTTCTCCTGCATTTCAGAGGAGGTCTCCATCACCTCCAGCGTGGGGTTGTCGTGGTAGCCGTTCTCCATGGTCTGCATCTCCTCAGTCAGGCGCTGCTATGAGGAAAGAAAACCATAAATCCCACTGAACAACACCTTGGCCATGCTGCCAGTGTCACCTCAGGGCTGTCACCTCCCAGCCAGCTGTGACAGCTGCCCCATATAGATTTATATAGCTACATATAGAGACTTCCATGGTGAGGTTGAGGCAGGGGACAGCGAGGGGATAGCATGGAGCTGGCAAGAGGAAGACTGCTGATGATGGGAAGGGGGAAAGAACAGCCAGAGACATGTGGAAAACCTCCAGGAGCAGCTGCCAGCTTCAATTTGTTCCACCCAGGACCTAGGGAAGAGGTTGAGCAACACTGCATCCCAACTCCTGCCTCCCTATCTCAAATCTGCTCTTCCCCTCCCCTTTTTATCTACCCCTGTCCTTTTTTAGTTGTTTTATTATTATTCTCCTTTACTCAGGGGCAGCTCCCATCTGCCAGATCTTGAGCATTATCCCTCCTCATTCTGGAACTCTCAGTGGAAACCAGGCAGGGAAACAAAAGATGGGATCAGACACTTTATCACCCTGGTCCTTTGGTGTGATGTGCTTCAGGCTCCATCTCAGCCCTTCATCCCTTGGCAGAACCCCAGCCCATCCTAATTTTGCATCCACTTGGGCTTCTGCATCCCCGTCCTTCCCTAGAGGGATTCACTGGAGAACTGCAGTCCTTGCTCAGCCTTTTTTGGGGAGCCCTGTTAAAATCTGCCTGGATTCACAGCTTGCTCTATTACAGTGCTCCTATAAATGTCAGGAGACAGGCGTGGGAGGGAATCCATGGAGAAGGAGAGGGATGGAGAAGCAAAACTGCAGGGCTTGGTGCTGGCAGAGGGGCTGCAAAGGCGCTGCTGGGAGCCCCCTGTGTCACTCGTGGCAGGGTGGGGATTGTGGGATGCTCGAAAGCAGAGGACACACCTGGGCTCTCCCAAGGGCTGCTTCCCTGTGGGATTGCTGGTCTCCCACCATGGCAAGGCACCTTCCAGCCATGCAGCAAGAGGAGAGGGGCTGTAAAGCTGGGCTTTAGTCCTGTTAAAAGCTACTGGGCCCTACCAAGCGCCGGAGGTGAGAGCTGGGGGTGTTACGGATGCGGCGCCCGCCCCGCCGATCCCTGTGTTGGAACTCACATTAAAGATCAGGGCCACATGTCCATCATCAAACCCGGGGACATCAGGGTGGATGTTCTGGGTATTTCCAAGATAAAACGACAGGGAGGGAGGTGGGGGGCGAGGAGGGTTGGAGAAAAAAAAATAAAATAGGAAAAAAAAAAAAATACTTTCAAATCATTTTTGGAAATGAAACAGAAGGAGAACAAAAGAAACCACCCAAAAACAAAGCCAGGAAGGAGGAATGTGTTTGATTTTCAGAAATGGCATCCTTTGCTTTGGTTTTGCTATTTTACCCTGTGCCTGGTTGGAATTTACCTCTGGAACATCCAAGTTGGACTGGTACCTATTCCTCTGCACCAGCTTATTTTAGGGACACGTGTTCCCATCACTAAAAATACCTTATTGATGAAGGTGTTAAGATGAAACCCTGGAAGCTCCAAGGGGACCACAGTGCAGGTCAAATATTTATTGAGGTCTTGCCTCTTCCCCTATTTCTTCCCAAAAAAATCAAGCTTGGTAAGTACAAACAAGTCTGACAAGGGCATTAATTTTCTCTTCCCTCCCTTCTGTGTTCACCTACCTTGCACTGTAAATATTTAAAGCTTTATCCCTTGTTTTCCTGTGGGGCAGAGGTTGGGATCACTGAGAAAGGATGAGCTGGTCCAGGGGAAAGTGATTTGAAGTAGAAGTGAAGTAGGTTTGCTTCTCCATCAGGAGGGTGATTTACCCTGATTGCATAATCTGACTTCATATTTATCTTCCTTTTCTGTTTCTGTCTGCCCTAGAGTTAAATCCTCAGGAACAGCAGCTGGGACCAGTGCAAACCTTGGTGCCCCAGGGTGTGGTAATGACCAGTCCTTGCAGGTGGATGCTACACTAAAATCACCTAGGATTTTTTCCTGAGATAAAAATCACATTATTTTCTCTTTCTGTGTTGATTCTTCCTTAAATCATGCTGCTGCTGCTCTGAAATTTGGCCCTGGCCCAGCTCTTGTAAAGGCTGAGCCCTTCAGTGTCGATGCCCCTCCTGCTGACACCCCCCTTCTTCCCTGCACACAGCCTGGGGCTCCGTGGCACCCAACCCAGCTCCACTACTTGTAAAAGTATTTCAAGATTTTTTTTGAGAGGTACTTGTTTTTAGAATGGGGTTTTGGATTGAGAAAGCCTTTCCTGTCAAAATTACAATCAGGGGTGGTGCCCACTGGGCAAACCAGGATGTCTCCAGCAGCAGAGACAGCAACACTGATGATCCTCATCTCCTGAAGATGCTTCAGGTATGGAAAAGGTCTTGGGATACCTGTCCCACCCTCCTGCCACCTTACCTGGTCCTTCTTTTGGGAGAAGCGCTGGTGGCAGCCGTAGATGGCCGCGACGAGCAGCAGGGACCCGGCCAGGGTGATGATGGTGATGATCAGGGGGGTGCTGAACTCGTCGTTGATGGTCATGTCCTCCACCATTTTGTCAGAGGTGATGTTGACAATGCCGAGCTGCCACAGAAGGGACAGGTCAGGCTCCTGTGCCACCCACCACTGGGGGACATCCCTGGGGCAGCTGTGCCATGACCAGGGACCCACTTACCTCCTCTAACCTCTTGTTATTCTCCTTCAGCTTTATGAGGACTTCTTCAGAGTCCAAGGGAACTGGGGGAAGAAAAAGGCTTCAGTGAGCACAAGGTGTGGACAGGGGACAGGTTCTGCCACCATCCCCTCATCAGAGGGGTGAGCCAGTTTCTAGAGGAGGTGGATGAAGATGTGTGGGGATGAAGCCAACCCTTGTAGGTGTTTCAGAGCTAGACCAAGAGCCAGGATTTCTTCTGGAAGTGGGACAGCCCCAGAGCTCCCAGGCCCCACCATCCATCTCCAGTGGACGATTTACAAGCAAGCCCAGTGAGAGGCTGTACCTGGCTCCTCAAGGATTAGTCCCCGGTGCCTGGGTGCCTTCCCTGAGGTTGGATGTGGAGACTGGATCACCCACCCAACTTCTGCTCTGATGATGAGTAAGAGCAGATGGAGCTCAGGCCTTCCTCCCCCTCATGCTAGGGCAGCAAGATGTCTCCATCTCCCAGGCACCTCGATCCTAAAGCAATGTTTGAGCACACCCAGGCTGAGCTGGGTATCCCAACAGGGCTCTGACATGGGAGAAAAGCTCCTCTCTGTGGTCTTTGGGGAAGGATTTGAACTGGGCACCTGGTTTTAACCACCTGGGAGGAATTCTTCCTCCTGGAGACTGGTCAGTGCCTTGACTCAACATGGCAGAGGGATCTGGTGCGTTCCTTGGGGCGCAGAGCTCATCTCTGAGATCTTTGTGCCTCTCCCAAACCACTGGGATGGGGCAGAACAGAGCCCTTTGGCCAAGCTCTAGTAGACCTGAGGGCTCTGCCAAGCCTCCAGCTCCGGGGTCCCCAGTGCCAGTGCCACCCTGTCCCCCTGCAGCAGGAGGGTGGGATCATACTCACGGTGCAGGACCACCCGCACGGCCCAGTGGTGGGAGGGGCTCTTGCAGGCCGTCAGCATCACTGTGCACCGGTCCCTGCTGGCATCAAACACGTGCTGGGCCGTGGAGCAGAAGCTCTCAAAGAAGGAGATGTTCTCTTTGGCAGTCTCCCACTCATCCTGCGGTGACAGCGAGAGTCAGCACTGCTCCCTCCCCCAGGGACTGCCCAGGACCACCCCGCCCCATCGCCAGGGGTGCAGGGTGTCCCATCCTTATAGAATGACCCCTTTAACACTGGATGTGCCACTCCGTGCCATGGTTTGGTGGACAAGGTGGTGTTGGGTCATAGGTTGGACTCGGTGATCTCAGAGGTCTTTTCCAACCGAACGGATTCTGTGATCTTCCCTCATCCCTGTGCACTGCCCGGCTGCCGCCGGCCCTCCCGGGGAACAGGAAAAGTTTAAAAGTAGTTTCTTTACAAGGAGCCGAGCTCTTGGCTGCCGTTCCTCTCCGGGGCCCTGCAGCAGCCTTATCTGTGAGCCGCAGCTTTCAGTGTTCCAGGAATAGCAGGTCCCTGAGGGAAGCGGGGCGGGGGGGCTGGCGAGGCCAGGGGGCCACAGCAGGAGCAGGGCAGGACCATGCAGCCCCACAGTTCTCCCACCATCTCCAGCCTTTCTACCCTCTGTCCCCACCATCACAGGTCCCTGTCCTGCCTAAAGCTTCCCCGCAGCTCTGCAGAGAAGCACAAGAGAGTGTGTCTTGCTTTTGGGTAGAATCACAGAATGAATTGTGGAGTGGTTTGGGTTAGAAGGGACCAAAACATCATCCAGTTCCACTCCCTGCCATGGGCAGGGACAACTTCTGCAGACCAGAATGCTCTAAGCCCCTCCAACCTGGCCTTCAACACGTCCAGGGATGGGAAACCACAGCTTCTCTGGGCAAACCAAAGCATCCCTGGAGAGATGGGAGAGGGGTGGATGGAGCCCACGCTCCCTCTGGGGTGTTCCTGAGGTTTTTTGCTCGATGCTTTGTAGCATCTGGGTGCTCTCTAAAGTGCTCACACCCTCCTGCCTGCACAGATCCTGACGTGTGGATGTGGCACTTGGGAACATGGGTTAGTGGTGGATTTGGCAGTGCTGGGTTAATGGTTGAACTTGATGATCTTAGCGGGCTTTTCCAGCCTAAATCATTCCATAATTCTGTGCACAGACCTGGCCCTCACAGGTCCTGTGTGAGAGGTGCTGTATATAACAGCTCCTGCGTGCACAAGTCTTTCACGTGCAGGTGATCCTGTGTGTAAAAGTCCTTAATCCCTGCTGAAATGAGGTGCCTGGCTGGGAAAGGCTCTGCTCCTGCCCGCTCCATCACCCCAAACCTTGCCCTCCCATCCCAGCACCCCCAGTGGCTGGCAGCAGCTCGCTTGCTGCACCGCAGGGATGGCAGCAGCCCGGCCCAGGGACGCACCTAATCTCACCCCATCTTATCTAAATATTTGGGAAGCAGCAGTGGAGACAGGATGCACTTGCCGGGGCGGAAGGCTGGCCCCGGGTACAGTGCGAGGGTGAGCCCAGCATCGGGAGGTCCTGGCTGTCCCTGGGAGCGGCCATTGTCCCTTGCCTGTCCTTTCGCTTTGCACCGGGAGAACTTCCCCGGGGCCCCTCTGTGGGGTTGTACCATCCCTGGGAAAAGAGCTGGATGGGGAATCTGCCCCAGCCCGCGGGCAGCATTCCCTGGAAAGCCGGTTCCCAGCAGGACAGGGAGGAGGGAGGTGTAGCTTGGTGGTGGCGGTGGTTTTATCACGTCTGGACGCTGGGCTGTGCTCCTACGCTTGGAATGTCCTGTGATTTACCAGTCCCCGTCTGTGCAGCACTTTCTGCTTGGCAGAGGAAGGGAAAGCCTCTGCTGCCTCCCTGCATCGTCCTTCCCTTGGTTTTGCCGCAGTTCTGCTTTGCCCCAGCTCTCAATAACATGTTTCTTCCCCTACCACCCCGTGGGGGGGGGGGAAGAAGACTCTTTTTTTGGGTGGGGAGGGAAATGGGATGCGAGGCTAAAACCTCGCTGAGACCACTTCAGTGGCAGCTGGTGAGCAGTGCCTAAAGCCCTCCAGAGGGTGAACTGGAGGGATCGGCCCTTTCCAGGGCTGGAGAGGGGCAGGGATGCCCCTGGCAGCTCCCCCTCCGCCGCCGGAGCCGCTCGCATTCCTTGGCCGGAGTTGACAGGCGCTGCCGAGCAGCTCGGATCCGGTTCCCACACTGGCGGGGACCTAAAACCAACATCCCCGAATGAGGTAACAGCACTTGAGTCAACAAACCACCCTGCCAGCTGCACGGGTGAGAGGGGACCACGACCCTGCTCGGTGAGGGAGTCCCCCCGCCTGCTCCAGGGACTGTCCTGTGTCCCGGACCGGTGGGTGTCACACAGCAATTCCAGTGGGTTTGAGTGGTCCTGCTGTGGTTTTTGCATCCCCCATTGCTAGATCTGGTGCTCCTCAGCATCCACTGACTCGGCTTCTTGGACACATCTGTGTCCGGGGGGGGGACACGATGGAGGAGGAAAACCTGGGAGATGGACAAAGGGTTGTGTGGCTGAACCACAGCTCAGGCTACACCAGCCACATCTGTCATCATCTCTTCTTGCTTCACCTAACTCATTTTGGGGTTAGGATGAGGAGCAGAGCATGCATGCACCCATCCACCCATCCATCCACCCATCCACCCATCCACTCATCCATCCATCCATCCACCCACCCACCCATCCATCCATCCATCCATCCATCCATCCATCCATCCATCATCCATCCATCCATCCATCCTCCACCTATCCCTTCCAAGGCAGGAGAAACCCAAATGAAACTGCATTTGTGAGCCAGGAAGAAGTCATCCTCTGGAATGTAAGCTATTGAGCTGATAAGCCTTACTAAAAAACTCATTAAGATCCTGCTGTAATCAAAGGAAGGAGAAGGAGAAGGTGGGGGAACATGGACCAAACTGTTCAGCACTGCTTCAAAGCATCATCTGAAGAGGAAGGATGCAGGGAAACAACCAGCCTGTGAAACATCTACAGTCTTGTATATTTGGGGTTTTTTTTAAGGATTTATAGTTTGAGTTCCTTGTTTTCTGGAGAAAGTGAGGTGTGGTGGGGTGAAAGGTCTGCAATTCCTAGGTTCAGTCCCAGCTGTTTGCTGGGGTACCCCCATCACTGGTGCTGCCCTGCCAGCCCAGCTGTGGATGGGGCGGGTGGCTCTGCACTGTCGTCTCCCCTGCCCTGTGTGATCCAGACATGTCCCCCACCACTGGTCCCCCCACATTGCCCTGGCTTCTTTCTGGATCTGAATTTTTAGTACAATGCCACCCCGACTCTGGCTTGTTCTCGGAGCAGGATTGGAGCTGTTTCTGGAACACTTCTCCTTATAGCACACACTTTCCTGTTTTCCCACGGCTTGTGAAACGCAGAGGATTTTTTCACTTTGCTGTCAGGATTTGGCTACAGATGTGTTTACCAGGCCTACAAAGCAGGGAAACCAGATAGTGCCATTTCTCCGTTATCTGCTCGGCTTGGGAGGCACAAAATGGGCTGCAATTTTCAGGAATACAACGAGTGGAAAGTTAAGAGCACGTGGTGGGGAGGTGCTTTGGCAGCCGAGGAGGAGGGCGATGGGATGGGAGGATGCACCCTTGCAGCCCTGCAGCCTTTCTGTGGCTGTTTCGGGGTGTAATTGGCATTTTGTGCTAACAACGCTCTGGCTCCTTATTACACCTGGAAGAATCAAGGGGAAGCAGGGTGGGAGACTCCCTGGCTCACCAGCTGCAATGCTTCATGGCCCCAGAGCAGGCCATGATGCCAAGATGTGGTGTCTGCCCATCCCTCAGCTTGCTGGTGCTTCCCAGCCTCACCATCCCTGCTTCCAAAAGCGTCCCAGTACAACTCCGTGGGAAGGACAGCAGCTCTGGAACATCACTGTGCCCAGAAGGAGGGAGGAAGCTTTAAACACCAGCCCGGTCCAAAATCCCTTTAGGCTCCAAAATTGGATTTTGTCAATCTAATTGAATATTTTTATATGTTCAATATAAAATTTGATGAGAAGGTTTTCCAGCATGAACCTGCAGCTGTGTGCAGACATTACATGGGGAAAGGGGTGGTCTCAGGAGAGACCATCCTGCTGGGCCTCCATGGAAATAAGGTCCCTCCTTGGAATCATCCTCAGCATTGAGAGCAGCATCACTAAGGACATCACCACTACTGCAGGTGTGTGGGCAAGGAGCATTTACACCCAGCAGCAGCCAGAGTAGAAAAGTGACAACAGACAGCAGCTAGGTGCTTTCCCTCCTCCAGGAGCACAGAGGATGATACTGGGAGGTCCAAGCCCTTTCCCGGGCTGCCAGGCAGGGCCATCTGCCAGGTACAGGGAATTTCAAGAGCTGCTGTGGTCAGTAGTTGCATTCACAATGTGTCTGGAGGGGTTTTGTGAACACAGTGTGGCTTCAGTTGGAGAGTCCCTTCCAACTTGGCTGATTCTGTAATTCACTTAGGACAGGGAGTGACAGGACAAAGGGGAGCAGTTTTAAATTAAAAGAGGAGAGATTTAGATTAGATGTTAGGAAGAAATTCTTTACTGTGAGGATGGTGAGACACTGGAGCAGGCTGTCCAGAGAAACTGAGGCTGCCCCATCCCTGGAAGTGTCCAAGGCCAGGCTGGACAGAGCCTGGAGCAATCTGCTCCGGTGGAAGGTGTCCCTGCCCATGGCACAGGCTGTGAGAAGGTCCCTGAAGTGCCAATTTTCCACTGCTTACAGTACTAGAAACCAGAGCATTATCATGCCAAACCCCACCCCTGAGCCCTACCCACAGGCACTCTGTCAGGACCTCAGCAGCCATTTACTGGTGTCACTTCCTCTTTATCACCAACATAAAACTTCTTCCTATTTGGAACTTACCAATATAGTGCGTCTTCCCTATTCCAGGGAGCTCGCAGTTTCCACCAGAACCATTCTGGAGGTGGTTATCCCTCAGGAACACCAGCAGACAATGCCCACCCACCAGAAAGGGACCTGGTGTGTGGTCCTGAGTTGGGCTTGCCTGCCACCAGCCTTCCCACCACATTTTACTGCTCCCTGGTCTTGT
Organism: Anomalospiza imberbis; assembly: GCF_031753505.1. NCBI lineage: Eukaryota > Metazoa > Chordata > Aves > Passeriformes > Viduidae > Anomalospiza > Anomalospiza imberbis. The sequence goes on along the minus strand of NC_089685.1, from coordinate 3,107,138 downwards.
AAAAGGTCTGAAACCAGTGAAATGGATTTTTTCCCTCTCACTTAAGGGTTGTATGAGAGCACTGAGGAGCAGAGTGAGTGCCAAACTCCAGGCTCCTCTGCTTCCCAGTTGCTCTGCAGTTGGATGCCACCCTAGCCCAGTGTGAGCTACAAGATCTCAAAAGTGCACAATAACTGTAGAGGAACACCTCAAATTTTTCTTGGGTTTTGGGACAAAATTTCAGCCCCTCAATTTGGGCAAAAAGGTTTCCTGCTAGCATAGGGAAAGATTCACCCTTTAAAATTTTCCATTTGTCCTTCTGTAAGACCTGAGTGGGCCCAGCTGGTCCTTCTACTCGGAGAAGACAACACTGGCCTCTTGTCCTCCTGCCACATCCCTCAGTGGTGACACTGCTGAACACGGGTTTGCATTCACCATTTTACAGTGGTTGCATCTTTGGTGGAATTCCCTCATTTCTGAGCATTTTCTCCCATGCTCAGAGCGCCACAGGTTAAAATCAGAACCTCCAACAGCTGCTAATGCTCCGTGGAAGTCAAAAAGGTGGTACTTACACAGGTTCTGGGTTCTTTCAGCTGGATGGTGGGCCTGCTATGTTGCACCTGTACTTTACAGATGAGCTGGAAAGGCAGAAAAAAAGCAACTCTCAGTGGTAGACAAAGGTTGGAAGGACAGTTGGTCACCAATCCAACATCCCATCATTTGTTTCCTGGAAAAAGAGCCTGATCTCCTCCTGGGAGTTGTGCAGAGCCAGAAGGTCCCCCCTGAGCCTCATTCTCTCCAGGCTGAGCCCTCCCAGCTCCCTCAGTTGCTCCTGGTGCTCCAGACCCCTCCCCTTCACCTCCATGCTCATTATCTCTTCTCTGGAAAGCTCCAGGAGAAAGGGATGGGAGTAAATGACCTCTAAAGGTCCTTTCCACCCCAAACAGTTCTGTGATTCTACAACCTGGAATTGCTTTGCTGGCAGGTCTCTCTCTGTGTCACAGAAACAGTGAGAAGAGCTGCAGACTCCACGTGCACGTGGGATGGCAGCTAAATTAACACCACTGAGAGGTGCCCACCTTCCCATTTGGTGCCATTACCTCATTTTCGGAAGAAATGTTGGGCTGCTGGTGGCCAGAACTGCAGCTCTCTGCCTGGTCTGTCTGGTCCCCTGAGGCTGGAGGCTGGGCACTGGCAGGGCTCTGGGAGGTGCTGGTGGGTTTGGCAGATCCAACGTCATGGGTACTCTGGTCTGGCTCCCCAGTATGCACCAAAAAACAAGCAGACAGACACTGACACAGTATAGAGGATACAGATGGCATAGCCCTGTTAGGGATCACCTCAAAATCAGTTTTCATCTCTAGTTCTACCTTGAAGCTCATTGTGCTGGAGAGGCTTTAGATTGCTTCTTTAATTTTGTATATTTTAAAAATTCGATATGAAAATAATCTGATTACTGATTTTACTTTCTGCTGCTGAAACTCATCAGAGAGGAAACAAAGGCCATTGGATGGCTGTGTGTGGGTAGCTGGGTAATCACTTAGAAGTATGGGGTGACCCTCCTTTCATGTTATTTGGGGTGTCTCCCACGGAGATTTCCTCAGCAGATGCAGACCCGGCTACCCAGGATCTGCCACCCGCCTCTGTTGGGAGGGGATGTAATGCCATAACCTCTGCTGACTGCACCTCCATGGAAAAATTCCAGGGTCACAAGCTTAGAAGTAGTGCCTGGTTCTACAGGAGACAGCCTGGGGTGTCAGGCCTGGTATTGCAGGAGGGCACAAGTCTCAGATCTACCAGCCCCATTCAGGTGTCTCTGATACCAGAGGTCACCTCTGAGGACTTGGTTAAGCTCTGTATCATCTTAAAATTGTTTGTGCAGTGGGAGTAGGGCAAGGAGCACAGCAGCCTCCTGCCTCCCCAGATCCCTTTGAAGACATGGATCTTCATCCCTGGCTTCCTAATTGATCCTAAAGTGGTAACAAAGAGAATTAAAATGCCACAGGATGTTCACAGCCTGTTTGCTCTCGGGACTCCTACCTCTTCCATGGAAAAAAAATTAGGGATATTTCTCTCCCAGACACGTTCTGAAGGCTCCAGGAGAGAATTAATTCCAAAGCCATCTGTTTTTAATGCATTCTGCCAGCTATTTATTAAATATGAAGGGTTTTTTAGACCTCTTCAGGCTTAATGCTTGAGGCCCAATTTGAATTAACATAATTTTATATATGATCCTTCAGGAGGGGAAAGAAAGGAAAAAGAAACATCCTTCATGAAAATATCCATTTCACCTCATTCCTGCCCACACATGAAAACATGACTTGGGGGAAGCCAGTAAAGATGGACTTGCAATAAAACCTTGGCCCACTTAGTGATGCCAACAGCTGAGAGGCTGAGGGGGATGGAGATGGTTTTTGAGTGGCTTCTGTATTCCAGGTAACTGGAAATTGGGTCAAGAAGAGCATTTTCCAGGGGAAGATAATGAAGGGCTCTGGTATAATCACAGCTTTTATTCAGAGCCAGATGTGAGCTGAACCCACAATCCCAGCCAAATCTGGAAGGCTCCGTGGAGCCCTCACAGTCCCACAGCTGTGAATGCTACCAGACAAAATGCCAGTTTGGGAGGCTGAACTGTGCCTGGCCAGGACACCCAGGAGCTAACATGACTGTAAAACTTCAGAGGTCAGAGAAAACACCTTAATGGTGTTCAGCAAGGTCCTAAACAACACGTGGACACTCCTAATGCTGCCTAGACAGCAGTCAGCAGCCAAAGCCCTCCCGCAGCACTGATGGACGTCCTACCAAAGTCAGACTCCTCAGGGGTGGTAAACTCAGAGTTTAGCCACAAAATCTCCTTAGTCATCTAAAGCTCATTTTCTGTGCATGCCCAGACAGCCTTCCCTAAGCTGTCAGCTGCACCAGGGATCTCCCATGGGCAGCGTTCCGGGGGCTGTCACACTGCTTCCCCAGCTCTCCCGCCTCAGCTCCCGACCCAGCGCCGCTGCTCCCATTCGCCGTCACTGAAGATCGAGCCACTACAGCTGATGGTGCTTCAGGCACCATTTGGTCCACCCAAAAGCCAATGCCTGCACTTTGCCAGTTGATTCATTCCTTGAATTTCACCGACTGCATTGACTCGACTTCCACTGAGGACAACGGGGACTTAAACACGCGCTTGTCACACAGACAACTGCGCAGGAAAGTCCTAAAATGAGACAGCCCAGAATGGCAGGAGGTGCATAGGTAGCCAGAGGAAGAGAAAACACAAAAAGGCCTCCCACCACAAGAAACCAAGGTTCCTCTCTCCTGTTACCTGCCCCAGGAGTTGTCATGGTGGCTGCCGGGACCGTGTCTTTGCTGCCAGGTTGTGACATCGGAGTGGTGGTGAGGGATGAGGATCCAGTCGGAGGGGTAACAGAAGTGTTGGTGCTTCCAGGACTGGTGGAAGGGGCTGGAGAACTGGAAGAAGGAGGAGGCTGCTTGGTGGCACATTGTGCAGGAGGGACAACACATTCCTTGGAGCTTTGGGAAGGGTCAGTTCCCAGCGCTGTGGTGCTCACAGTGGTGTTAGGCAAATGATCCAAAGGCTGCTTTCCCGGAGGCTCTGTGGTGGGAGAGAATGGGCCAACAGGTCCTACAGCTCCTGGGGTACTGGTTGCATCAGTGACGACAGGTTTTGCAGCAGCAGTGGTCCCCAAGCTCCCTGCACTGGCTGTAGTACTACTGGGTTGCCTCAAAGTAGTGGAGCTTGCAGCAGGGGTGGTTTGGGGGCTAGCGGTGCTGTGTGAAGAGCTGTCCTGCCCAGACGTGTGGGATGGGCTGGTGGTGGCAGGCAATGTGGTCCTCGGTGTTGTGGAGGTGGTCCCTGCCACTGTGGTAGGTGACGCGGTAGTGGAGGACGACGATGTTCCCGGGCTGGTTGTAATGGTGGTGCTTTGAGTAGTGGTGGCTGCTACCACAGCGGGCTGAGTCGTGGTAGTGGTGGTGGTGTGGAGTGTGGTAGGTGGTGAGGTGGTGGTTAGTGGGGTCTCGCTAGTGCTCTTGCTAGCAGGTGTGGTCACCGTGGTGGTTTCTGTGGTTTTGGTGGTCAGGGTTTGTCCTGGGTTTGGAGGATCTGCATCATCCTGAGAGCTGACACCTGGGGAAAAGTAAAAACGCCAAAGTAAACGCTGAACTAAGGAGACTGCCCCTGGTTTCCCCTCAGAATGTGTATTTGTAGAAGTAAACACTGGTATAAACCACGAGTCATTCACTCAGGGCTTGCCAAGTGCTCTCCAAAGTCATATCAAATTCCAAGTTCTGGCATCACTGTGTCCAGCGGGAAGTAGAGCAGAGGAGGACAAGAGGAACCTCCTAACACAGTCAAACTAATAGGACTTTAGAGCAAGAGCAGGAGGAGCAAAGCCTGCTGGGTCTCAGGACACAGGTCTCCCTCAGATGAGAGGTCCACCAGCTTCCATGCAAAGCCCTGCAAGTGGTTCCCAAAATAAAGCAGGTCCAGCCCTTGTAAGGGGACAGCCAAGGGATGCACTGACTGCAGGTGTCCATCCCTGTTATGAGGGTCTCCCACATTCCTTAAGGGATAAGGTGACACAGAATCACAGAGTCATTAAGGTTGGAAGCCTTAATTGTTGTAAGCCCAAACAATTACCTCACATTATCACATGCAAAGAGATCTGTGTTTGGTTTCTGAAGAATACTTTAAACTTTCAAATGATGAAGCTGTTCCTCAGTGGGGGATGCAGCTGAAGGACAACTCACCTGACAAGAGAGAACTCTCCCACTGCAGAGAGCTCTGCCATGTGCTGTGATGCCAAAATGGGGTATTTTCACTGCTAAACCAAAAAAAAACTGGGTCTATTCTGTTTGTAATCACTGCAGGAGCTCCATTAATGGCCACAGAGAATTTCCCTATGTGGCAACCACCAGTTCTGGGCTCTTGCTCAAATTCACCCCTGGAAATGTTTGACTAATTTTTCACCTTTCAGGAAACATGGGCTGAGCCACTTTATCCATGGATCCCTCTGGAGTAAAAGCAATGACCTGATTTGGGGAGAAGGTTCTTCCATTTGGGGACTATGCAGAAGAACTACTATATATATATATTTTTTTTTTTCCATTAAGCATTCATATATTATTTCCAACCCTCCAAAACAGGAGTCACACTTCCAAGGATTGATTTTTAGCCTAATGCTGCTCTCCAGAGATCTGCTTTGTTCCTCTGTGCTGGCACACAGGCAAAGTATCTTGTCTTATAGAGCCTGTCTATTGACACTGATTGTGCATCAAAGATCTGATGAAGCTCAAGTTTCTGCTGGGAAAATTTAATTCCACTATGTCAGGATCTGGCTTGAGAAGGAACTGGGGAGTGGGATTTGGGACTGGGAAGCTGCAACAAGTTTGAGTTCCTGTGGGAACTGCCTGGGGACGGAGTGGGTTTGGAGGAAGCAGAGGAGCTAAAGCTGGGCCTTGCATAGGCATCCAAACAGGGAATGGAAAGGAAAGGAATGGAATATAGAATATTTCAGTTGGAATGGACCTACACAGATCAGCTCATACAACTGCCTGACCATTTCAGGGGAATCATAGTACCACAGACTGATTTGGGTTGGAAGGGACCTCAAAGATCATCGCATTCCAACCTCTCCTGCCATGGGCAAGGACACCTTCCACTATCCCAGCGTGCTCCAAGCCCCATCCAGCCTGGCCTTGAACGTTTCCAGGGATGGGGCAACCACAACTTCTCTGGGCAACCTGTGCCAGGGCCTCACCATCCTCCCAGACAAGAATTTCTTCCCAATATCCCATATAACCCTGCTCTCTGTCACTTCAAAGCCATCACCCCTTGTCGTGTCACTCCATGCCTTTGTAAAAGTTCAGATCTCCTCCCAAAACATGGTTTCCTCACCAGCCACCAAGGGCAGCCACTCCTGGAAACACAATCAAGATGTGAGTGTAACTGAAAGTAGCATCATGAATTATTTTAGGAAACACTTGGCTTGTGAGAAAACATTTCCATTACATCTGCAGGAAGAGGGCTTTTGTGGAGATAAGTCATATTTCCTATAGGCTGACCACTGTCTGCAGGAGAAGAAGAGGTAAAGCAGTAAAACACCATCACAGGGTCCTGACAGATAAACCCCAGGTGCCGAAGATAGGAGGGAGTTTTGATCTACCACCTCCTTAGCTGTGTTATCAATTTGTGTGGCTTGAATTGTCAGCGATGTTTGCACCAAGCTGGGGAGACACCAGGCATCCACAAAACGGGTCTGTTCCATAAATAGGGTGTAAAAGTTTGACAGGGGGTCTGACAACAAAAGAGGTACAAAAAAATCCCCTAATGGTAGAAACAATACAAAAGAGATGTAAAGAAAGAATGAGTTGAAAGGGAGGACGGAGGAAATCCCCCACTGCTCTCATTTCCTCTTCACGCCCCAGCCTTATCCCAGAGGGGCAGAAATTAAAGGCTCCAAACAGAGGTCAGAAAGACAATTCAATTCAACTTAGCCCAAGAGAAGGGGACAGGACCATGCTTTGGCTCTAGGCCAATCCTGGTGGCCATCTGGGACCACCCTGTGATCCAAGGAACCAGGATCCCTGCCCCAGCACTTTCCTGTCCCACCCTGGGGAGATACAGATAGGCTTTTACCACTTTTAGGAAAAAAAAAAAAAAACAAAACAAAAAACCCTGAGAGCAAAAGCCCAAAGCAAGGGGTTGTTCTGCTAATGGAGAGATCTGGTGACATCCTCCAGGCTAGTCCTGGCTGGGGTGGTAAAAGGGTCTTTTTTGGGGACACAGAGTGACACAATTCCCAAAAAAATGACTTGGAGAAGAACCAAGACTCAAGTTGGTGCCCAAAAATCTCATTAGTATTCTATCTTTCTGTATCTCTGCATCCACTTATAGTGTTTCTCTTCACAAAGGTCAAGAGATGTTAAAAATCCATTTATTCTTCCTCATTAAGCCAGGACCAGTGATTTAAGTGGGATCAAGCATCATGGGCTGGACCTACAACACACCAGTGGAGAGGGGCTGTGGCTACAGCTGGGCAAGGTCCTCTCCCACAGAGGAGCAGCAACATCCATCTCCACACCCCTCCTGCAGCTTTTGGGGCACCTTTCTGTCAGCAAAATTTACCTTTTCTATCCTGCATTAAATTAAACTGTTTTCTCACTGCTTTCTCACTGTTTTCTCACTGCTGCTGCACAAGGTGCTGCTGCAGTCCTGGGGCTCAATACCTTCCTGCAGCTTTATTGCTCTGAGCTTAATGTTGTTGTTTGTCCAGGGACTCTGTCTCACTGCAGCTTTGGGAAAAAATGCATTTCATTTAGAAAAATTGCCTTTTTTTTTTTTTTTTTGGTGTCTTGCAGGATCACCACCCACAGAAGACCTGGCTTAGGCAAACCCATTGCAAACTTAATTCCAAAACAGAAACAACTACGGAACAAGCACCACAGTCCCAGGAGTCACTGTTTTCCTTCCACATGTACTGTATCTCTTTAAAATGCCAGAAAATGCTTTTTTTTCCAATCTCTTCCTCCCTCGCTGGCCACCTGCACCAAAATTCAGTGGTGGACTCAGGGGTAATAACTGGTAATGAGCCCCTGTTTGCCTGGGCTGGTGGCCAGTATTGCCTGACAACTGTCCCCAACAGAAGAAACGAAAAGGATCTGGTTGAAGGAGGAGAAAACCCCTGGTAAGAACAGCCAGACAGGACAGGATTATGTTTGGGGCCCCTTCAGCATGAAAATCACTCACAAAAGATACAGTAAGTCCTTTTGCAAGGGACAAGTGATCCCTTCATGCCGTGAGCCCGGAGATAAAAGGATTTAAGACATCTATGAGAGAGGAGGAGGAGGATGAGGAAGGAGGAGAGATCCTCAAAGTTATCACTCCCTTACCCAGAGGAGACCCTTCTCAAAAGAAAATCCACTTGAATTTCAGCCAGAGTCCCTCACCCTGTTTTCCAGAGGGCAGAAAAAAACACCTGCCCCTGACCTTCCTGGCTGCATTTTGGCCAAGGCCGCTTTTTTGATTTCACTTTTCTGGACCGTCACCAATTCCCTATTTTAGGGAAGAGGAGAGCAATGTAGCATCTACTGGGGGTGCTTTGACTTGGCTGCAGTGAGTCTATAGGTTGGTCTGCGCTTCTCTTCTTGCATGTGTCCCTCAGAAACCCCAAACCTCTGGTGCTGGGTGTGGGGTAGATCTGTGGGAGGAGGGCGCGATCCCTGCACGCATCCGCGAGCTCGGCGGCCAAACAGGAGGAAATGAGTGCGCTGCAAAAACATGATTTCATGTCCGGATACGTGTATCCCATGGCTGGGCCTGCGATACAGTGTGTCTGGGATGGGGAAGCCAGGAGGGGACACAACTTTCCCTTATTGCTAATTACCCAGACAAGCTTTTTCAGCCCATTTGGGAGGCTGGAAGTGCCCCTGTGGGTGTGGATGGGGATGGTGTGGGAGTTCTCTGGTCAGGGGCTGGTGGGATGTGAAAAGTCACCCAAAATGTAAAAGGAAAGGTGAGCTGCTTTGTGCCAACACAGCTCCTCGCAATAGCAGCTCCAGACACAGCTTTGAGCTGCTGTGCACCACCTCTAACTCATGGAATCACAGAATGGTTTGGGTTGAACGGGACCTTAAATGGCCTCTAGTCCAACCCTCTGCCATGGGCAGGGACACCTTCCACTATCCCAGCCTTGGCCTTCAACACTTCCAGGGATGGAGCAGACACAGCTTCTCTGAGGGCCTCATCCCCCTCACAGGAAGAAATTTCCTACTAATTTCCAACTAATATCTAATAATCTCACGTGTCTCTCTTCCAGTTTAACCATGCCATGGAGTGATGCTCTGGTTGTAACCTCAGTGCAGTGAGAACTTGGAATTTTGCAGGCTGGGGAAGACACTCAAGGGAGAAGCTTTTTTGAAAAGGTCAAGGCTTGGAGCGCAAAAAGATAATCAAACAGGCTCAAAATGCAAAGTGAAAGGACACGTCCCGTCCATCCTCCCACAGCCCACCCAAAGCCAGGGATTAATTCCCTCTCCACGCAGCTCCTCTGATTAATTCCCTGCCCAACAGCTTCCCGCTTCCTATTTTGGTAACGCCTCCCCCTGCCTCCCCCCATCCACCTTGTTGAAACAGCTCAGATATTGGCTGAAATTCTATTAATAGTGAGAAAAGGAAACTCAAAAGAATAACTTAGGAAATGGTGGGTGACACACCCCATGCCGGCGGGCTGAGCCCGGCTCGGAGCCTTACACCAGCCAGCTCCTAATCCTCCCGAGGCGGGATGAGAAAGCTAAGGAGCTTGAGCAACCCAGGGAAGAGGAAGGGATGTAAGCCAGGCCCTGAGGAAGTTCCTATTTTCCTCCCCTTTTGTGCAGCCTTTCCTGATTGAACAGGGGCAGCGGGTTGAGTTCATCAAAGGCAAAGCAGGGGCTGAGGCTCTGGGGGTGGCCTTTCCTAGGGGACAGCATTTGCCAAAGTGAGTGAGGAAGCTCCTGGAGTTTTCTTTGCATTGCAAGAAGCTCCTGGGAGCAAGGAGGGTTTTGTCCACCCGCTGCAAGGCAGCCATGTCTGAGGTGCAGCGGAGCCCAGTCACTGCAGAGGACAGGAAATCTGTCACCTCCTTTTGAAACTGTGAGAGGGATCAGATTGGCAGAATATCACAGAGTAGTGTTATTTATCCTGGAATTAAGCTGAGCTACCAGAGCAAGTGGTTACTTCACAGGGTTTTTAATTTTGCCTGTGCAGAGGCTCTTTCCCTTCCACTGGCTTAGGGAGAGATGAGATCCCAACAGGGTCTTCCTGAGCTGCCTGCAGAGATTTTAGTGAGGGATGTGGTACAAGGACATTTTACACACCACCCTGGCACTCTCCATGTCTTAGGATGCTTTCCTAATGAGCATCACCCAACCCCTTTGCTGCCAGCCTCACCATCAGCTTTATGAAATGGCTTCACCCAGGCCAAAGATCAACTTGGCTTCCTGGGTTAGAGAATGGGGAAAGGTCCAACAGCAGCTGCCAGAACATTTGCCTCTAATCTATCAGTCCAATCATCCAGTGCAGACATGTCCTCTCCAAACCCCTGCCAGAATAAAAACTGCTGCAGAACAGTTTTGACAGAATTGCTCTGCAAAAGGTGAGACCTAATGGCTGGGTATTATTAGTGCTGCAATAACACTTGGGGAGGGGCTGCATCAAAGAAGTGTGGGCAACAGGTCAGGGGAGGGGATTCTTGGCTGTGAGGGGGGAGAGGCCCTGGCACAGGTTGCCCAGAGAAGCTGTGGCTGCCCCTGGATCCCTGGAAGTGTCCAAGGCCAGGCTGGATGGGGCTTGGAGCACCCTGGGATAGCGGAAGGTGTCCCTACCCATGGCAGGGGTTACAATGAGATGATCTTTAAGGTCTTTTCTAAACCAAACCATTCTGTGGTTCTATGAAATGAGTGTGCCTGAACTCTGATTTAAATCCATTGGGTTTATTGTCAGCAGGGAACCTCATTTGCCCCGCTGTGAAAAGACTCTATTGAAAAAAAACTCTTCAAATTGCTGCTCTTCACATTGTGCATGGAAGTGACAGTGAGGTCGAGGCAATAATGCTGACAATGCCCTCTTCTCTGCTGTCAAATTGAAGGACTCTACAGCCACAGCCTCTGCCCTGAAAACCCTTCCCAACAGACCCTTACTGTCTGGACTTGGAGCAGGGCAGGGGGAAGAAATGGATGTGCTTCAAGCCCCAAGCAGCTTTGCCTCATCTCCAGATGGAGAGGAGCATCCAGGGCTTCCTACTCCACTTCCAGCCTGGAGATACCCCTCGGCAGGAGATATGGAGAATGTCCTCACAGCATTTTAGCATCATCTTGAGGACTCTGAGTCTGCAGCATTTTGCAGTGAATCACATCTCTACAGTAGCCAAAAAGCCACTCTGCTTACAGAACTGTGAAAAAATCAAGTTTTCCCTATTTTTACCAAGTACAAGTAACCCTGAAGCCCAAAGAGCAGGACTTGAAGCAAACCTCACGTGAGCTTTGGCTGCTTCATCCTCTCTGTTAGATCTGCCTGGCTTTATTTTATTCACACAAGAGTTTTTAAACCTCCTTGGTTTCAACCAAGAAACTTACCCACAGCCTGATACACTTTTCCTGCCAGGACTGCAACACATGTCCCCAGAACCCAGGTTTTGATGAACCAGCATTTTCTGATGACAAACTTGCTTCATTAACAAATTCCCCATCAGCTCTTTCTGCAAGTGTTTGAGCCAGCTCAGCTTGTCTGCTGTTTCATTTGGAAGTGTGACAAATATTAAAAATAATCATCCCAAGGCACACCTCCCCACACTCCTCCTGCAGCCCTGACTCGTCTCCTCTTCACTCCCTTGGTCCCTCTAAACCACATTTGGGGAGGCAGAAATGGGTGCATTTGCTGCACTAATTAATGACCAGGCAGTGGCTTTGAGGGAGCAGGAATATCTCAGTGTTCCTCACTCCCACCTTCTCAAAAACCTTGGAATGCTTCTGAATTTCTCCTCGGAGTCTGGGGTTTGTCAGAAATTTGTGATCAGTGGCATTTTTCACTCAAGTGGACTCAGCTAGTCCATCCCAGGCTGTTCTGCATCCCATGGCCAGCTCCAGCCAGTGGTGAAGAATGCCAGCAGTGGGAAGTCCAGCCTCTCTTATGGATAAACATAGGACATCCTATTTAGGATCATGTCTCCATGACTCTTCTCATGGAAAATCTGTGGCTATCTAAAAAGTGAAGGGGAAAGACAAAAAAACCATCAGAAGGAGACAGGAAGACCACTGTGGAAAATGAAGGCTCCGAAATCCTTCACAGGAATCAAACAAACACATAATTGTGCCCACCTCTATCCACGCAACCCACAGGCATTTTTCCCCACTAAGCTTGGAAATCATCCTCTTTCCATCAGGGGAAAGAGGATATTTCCATCCTATCCATGATGGGATTTTTAAGGGGCCTGGCTCCAGCCCTGCACCCTTCCCAGGCTGCAGAATGAGCTGGGGTCTCTGCAGCCAGAAACACTTTGTCGTGTAGGAAATGGCACCAGAGCTGCTGGAGCAGAAACGGGGCGAGCACGAGCCAAAAATGCCTCATGTCCCAGCCAGTCTCTCCAAAACACAGGGCGTGTCCACTCTCCTGTCCTCTCCCGAATCCTTTGTACCATTGGAGTGGAGCTGTCCCATGATGACCTTGCTGCTTTGAAGGAGGATTTGTGGCCTGTATCAAGAGAGCATCAATCACCCATCGCTGAAGGACACAGTGTCTGGTACATTTAGCCCTGAGACCCCTCTATTTCTGCAAAAGTCACAGAGGACTTTGGAAGAAACTCAAGGTTTACACCAAGTAATGGGCCAGAAAAATCTCTCTGGATCAAGGTAAAGCACAGGAGCTTCTGTCCCAAAGCAGTGGTTGTGAGTCAACACAACACTGAAAACCACAGGAAAGCTGTAAGAATACAGAGCTTTGTTATACACTGAATATCTGGGGTTTTTCTTCGATATTGTAAGTCTTTAAGATGGTCTTTCAGGATTTTGTCTGTGGACATGAGCACGTGAAAAGGCCTTTTTTTTTTTTTTTTTTTTTAAGAAAAGGCAAATAGCTTAAAAGTCTAGATTTTTCTGAATTTGGACAGGAATCTCAGGTCCATGAGAAGAACCTAAAGACTGGGGCTGCCAGATTGGGAATTCCACCTTGACCACATGAGGATCCCATCCAGTTTCACCACATCTCTCCGGGGTTGAAGAAGGGTTGGAGGAACTTCACCACCTCTCCCCAAGGTTGAGGGCTGGGCCATGAGTTGATTCCAGCACTAAGGAGCTGTGGAACTGTCAAGGTGGTGGGCAGGAGACCTTTGGAGAAGCCAACACCATGAACTGCTTGGCCAAAGCATCAGCTTTGCTCTTGAGGGCTGAACTGTCACATATCCACAGCCCCTCCTGGGGACCTGACCTGCTTTCTCCAGCCCTGCTGCTCACCAACAAGGGTGTCTGAGGACACAGATTTATTCATTAAGACAGAGGAAAAGTTTCTCCCTCTGCTTTTCACCCCTGAAAGATGAATCATCCTTGCTGGCTTTTCCTGGAGGACTTCACTCCAGACAGCTTGGGAAGGAGCGAGGACATGAGCCTGCGAGACAGGAGCTGATCTTTATACAGCCTGATGGCTTGTCTACACAGGGGTACTCAGAAAAAATTAATCTAAAATTAAAAGGAGGTATGATTTCAGAGTGGATTAGTCAAAGTGCACACAACCCACCAGGTGGCCACTCTTGTTCAGCTTTAAATCCGTCTTTATTTAATTTAACCCAAATGAAGTAAGTTAAATCAAACTCTCTTCAGCTCTTAAACTTGATGAGGGGGAGCTGATGCACTTTAGGAAAGTTAAATCAGGAGAAATTTGGTGATGGTCCCCAGGAAAAAGGCTCCTAAATGCTGCACTGACCAAACATCAGGGATGGGACACACCTTCCTCTCCAGCTGAGGTTGGCCCTTCCTAATTCCTGGGCATGGAAAGCTTTGTTTGATATCATTTTTGATGTCACATCATAGAATCATAGCTTAGTTTGAGTCGGAACAGATGTTTAAAATCTTGTGCAACCACCCTGCAATGAGCAGGGACGTCTTCAACTAGATCAGGTTGCTCAGAGTCCCATCCAACTTGATCTTGAACATTTCCAGGGATGAGGCATCCACAGCTCCACTGGACAAAATGTGCCAGCATCTCAGCACCCTTATCATCAAAAATCTCTGCCTTGTATCTAATCTAAATTGAACCTTGATCAGATTAAAACCATTATCCCTTGTCCTATTGCAACAGACCCTGCTAAAAAGCTTGTCACCATCTTTCTTATAAGCACCCTTGACTACAGAAAGGCCACAGTCAGGTCCCCCTGGAACTCAGTTTTTCTCAGTTTTTGCCATGGAGAAAGGCAGGACCAAAGATGGCAGTGGAGAGAGCACCCTACAAGTTGTCGGGTGGCACAGGGGAATGAAATTCTTCACCTTGCTCTCCTCTCCAGCTGGCTGGGTCCATATTTGGGTTCATGCTTAGCAAGGCAGGGATGGAGCTGGCCCCGAGCTACTCATTCTGCCAGCTGAACCTCCGCCAGCTGGCTGCCATCAGGGAAGAGTTGTCACATCCAGTGTCACTCAAGTTGGGTGCTGTGCCTCAGCGACGTGTGTAGACTTTATACCACGGGCAGTGAGGGCCACAAGGCTCTTGTGGAGCAGAGCTCCTGTGGGTTGGTTGCGCAGCCAAAACTCCCCTCGCTTTTTGTGTCACTAATTTCTGCAGTGAGGAAGAGGAAGGGAGGGAATATTCCCTTTCTTGTGGCGAGGGCTCTTCCTAAAGGAAAAGGATCAACCCCAAGTGCAAGGACAGGGTTCCCTAGACCCTCACAGCCTGACAAAGCCAGAGCACAGAGCGGCGTTAAAGCTGGTATTAGCAGCAGGGATCTAAAGCCCAAACTTGCGCCATCAAAACCGAGGATGCCCTCCTCAGCTGGAGGCTGAAGCTGCAGGCCCAGCACGCAGGAGGTCCAAGCTGCAGCCCTGAGGGGCAGAAAGCAGGAGGAGAGACCCTAAACCCAAAAGAATGAGGAGGCCTCAGCCTGGTCACAGACTGGTCTTGTACAAGGGTAAAAATGGAGACGGGTGAGTGGGAGGTGAGTTTGTGCTGGCACACGGCGCTGCTGTGGTACTGCGACACGTTGTCCCCTGCTTCTTGCACCTCCCTTTCCTCTCCACCTCCCCCAAAGATTTACAGCAGGAATCGCCCTCAGGCAACAGCTCTGCCTGCTCCTGCCCCCACTGTTGGATGTTCTGGGGAGGTTGCCAGTCCCCTGGGGCCATGCTCAGGGCAGGTCTTGGACATTGCCTGCCTATCCCGAGGACAGAATGGACCAGCGGAAAAGAGATGGTGGGGACAGGATAAGGCCTAGAGCCTCACCCTCCTTTGTGCACCCAGCACCTCTGATGAGTCACAAATCAGCCCAAATTTACGTCCTCCAGCCAGCAAATTTACTTTTCTGGGTGGCAAGTCACGTTGCCTCCCCCAGTCCATCTCACACACTACCCACCCAGCCAGGATGAGCCCAAAGAGGATGACCTGAAATATCTTCAACTGGATAATCCTTGTGGGTCCCTTCCAGCTGGAGATACTCTGTGATTCTGAGATCTTTGGTTTATTGACACTCTAAGGTGATGTGAAAGACACAAGTGATGCCAAGTGACATAGAAGCCACCTCCAAGAAGCACTGGTGATGCCCTCAAGCATCCCATCTTCTCTAAGTAAAATTTTAGGTGATTCCTGGTTAAATATCCTCCCCAGTTCTGTCTACTTTGCTTCTCTTTCAGGCTGTGCTGGAGACAGATTCCTCTACAGGCACATCTGGGACACCTGCAAATCATCACTGATATAAGAGCTTCCCCCTCACACCCCTCATCCCACGATTTTTGCAGAAGATGGATGTCAGGATCCATCCCTCCACCACCATCAGTCCCCCATGACCTTGGCTAGCTGGGGTTACCGAGCCAGCAGCCCAGAGATTTCCTGTCTATGCCGTGAAGGAGAGCTCCACATTTCCTTGGGATCCTTTGTGTGTGTCGGTGCTATTTTGGGTCCCACCTTTTTTTTTTTTTTTTTTTTTTTTTTTTTTTTTCCCTCCAGTTCCACACCCACACCTCCCTCAGGGTGGGGTCTTCCCAGATAATCGGGAAGCTCTATATATACACACTGCATGTATGAGCACCTACATATATTTATATACTGGGCCTGTGAGTGGAGCCTTCGGGCATGGACGGGACACGTTGGACTTGGCAGGAGGCTCGGTGCTATTCTTTAGGTGGGGAGAGCCTCGGAAGGGAAGGACACAGCCAACCCTCCCTCTTATTCAAAACTATTTAAAGACTGTCTGGCACTGAGTTTCTTTCCCACCAAATGGCTCCAGTGACGATCTGGCTTTACAGGGCCCTGGTTTTACAGGCCCGTGTAATCTGATCAGCTTCTATTGTTGGCAAATTTGTAATTGCTTCATTATTTAACTCTCCTGAAATGGCCCGTTTTACAGAAAGAGAAATCCATTTTAGCTTTTTGTTTTGCTGTTTGTTTTATTTTGTTTTTCAGGAGAAGTGGGACTCAGGTTCCATTTGAAGCACTTGTGTGTTCTTTGATAGCTCCTACTCCTCCCCTCCTTAAAATAATACACATGATCACAAAAATCACTTATTAAAGGCACAGATGGTGAGAAACTACCTTTTGCAGTGCTGTCCCAGGGCAGGCCCCTCCAGCACAGCATATTTGGTATCCAATGGCCTCTTAGGCGGAACTAGAAGCAGCACAAGTAGAGGAAGTGTCCAAGTCCAGGTTGGATGGGATTTGAGCAACCTGGTCAAGAGGAAGGTGTCCCTGCCTGTGGCAGGGGGATGGAACGAGATGGTCTTTAAAATCCCTTCCCACCCAAACCATTTTGCAATTCCACATTCTAGGATTTATCCCAGAGAGGAAAGATGCTCCTGTAAGCACTGTGTGCTGGCTCACCTCCTTGCTGAGCCACAAATCTCTAAAACAACCCTTGTTACACTTGTCAACCTCTCCCTGCCTCAGTTTCCCCACCTGTACCTGCAAGAGGGGACAGATTTTGGACAGAAGAGCTGTCTTCATCTACAGGCTGATCCAGCACCTTTCTAACCGGGGCCACAACCTTGGTTAGGTGCCAGAGCAATACAAATAATTACTAATAGTAAATCCCATGGGAGTCTATTACATTATGGTTCAACTTCCTCCCAAACAATTGCTCCTCTTCCTTGCTTTGTGTGTTCTTCAAAAGAAGCGGCTGCTGTGCTTTAGGGCTGGGACACCGGCCCTGGTAAACACACACCCAGCGTTCCTGCTCAGCAGGGCCTGGGTAGCAAAAAGGAGATAAATCTGATTTGAGACAATCACACTGCAGGCTGAAAAAACCCTGAGGGTTTAATGGAAATTGCATGGTAGTTGCACAAAACAGCGTTTGTCCTGTAGAGTCCCTCAGAGCACGTTTATTCTCTGGTTTTGGGATGGTATTACTCAGAGTAGCCGTGACAGCAAGAAATGCAAAGAGCAGAAGTGGCCACTGGTCTCAGGGCTCAAATCATCTTCATTCAGAGAGTAGTGAGGGTCCTGGCAGTGCAGGAGCACTCAGCTGAGGGAAGCAGGGATTTACTGTGGGCACGTCTCTTGCCAGTGCTCGGACACGTCCCTGCTTTCCACCTACACTGCACCACACAAAAAGTACATAAAGGGAAAGATGGCCCAGAAATAGGAAGAAAAATGCCCTTGGCCCACAGCCAGTGGATCAAATTGTTCTTGTGAGGCCTACAGGGTATGGGAGCACCCCAAGGCCATGGCTTTAGGGGCAATATCAAACTCCTACAGGAGCTGGGAACCCAAAATATCAAGTGTCCAACAAAAGGTGTGATGGTAACACAGAGAGGCCACCCAAAGTGGCTTGAGTGGGCTTTGGGTGAGCTTTCTTGACGTCCCTGGGGCCTCATTCAAACAGCTTGCTCTGCAACACATGGTGGGATATCTCTGAGGAGGTTTTCCCATTGCCAGGACCAGGAATTAAGGCCTGCACAGCAAGTGGCAAAGTGGAGAAGGAAGAAAGGTCTTGCTTCTTAATCAGCCAACTGGCCTGACTTAATGCTGACAAAGAACAATGTCTATTTTGGTCATCCCTTCCAAGATGGAGCCTGCAAAAGCTTTAATTAGTCAATTAAAAGTGGCTTTGTCATAGGAGATGAGACACAACCGGGATCAGCCAGCTGGGTTCTTGGCTGCTGAATGACATTGTCTTTCCAGCCCAATGACCTCATTGTTAATGACTCAATAGGGGAACAATGTTGTCCACCCAGCAGCCCAGCAAGGAGTGAGATTCCTGCGTGGTTACAGCTGAGCAGAAGAGCATGGGAAGTTGTGGGATGTCACTGGGTTGGGGATGCAACGCTTTGCACACAGTAGGTTTCAATGGCGTGGTTGCGTGCTGAGAAACTCCAGCAAAAAAAAAGTAATATATGAAAAAAAAAAAAAATACAGCACATAACAAGGGTCATACTCAGCTCTCCAAAAACTCCCTGGACAGGTAGTGAGTTTGAGCACAAAGAGATTTGCTGGTCAGGGAGGAAAAACCTAAATGGTATCTAGAGGAAAGCAAAGCTTACAGTACCTGCACCCAGGGTGGTCTGGATGGAACAGACCCTGTCCATGTCACCTTTTGAGCTCAGGGCTTTGCTGACATCTCCCTACCACCAAAACATCTCCCTGCCATCAAAACCTTCTCTCCAGGGCAGTGCCTGGAGGCTGTGCCACAGGGAAGGCTATGGCAGGGCAAGGGAAGGGAGCAAAGGAAGCAGGAAGGAAGAAGGAGCTGCGTCCCCTCCCTGCTGCTAATCATCGTTCTCTTTCTCCTAAGAGAGGCCATCAGGGCTGCAAATACCAGGCTGAGTTCTCACCTTGGAGGGGATCTGCAGCTCTGGGTACAGGAGGGAGCTGTGGGACTGGGCTTGATGATAATATCCCAGTTCCTCTGCTCCTGGGATGACAGACACCAGCTCCTGCTTTGGGCTCACCTGGGAAACTCTGACATGTCAGCTTGGGCATTTCTTTTAGGAAACTGAGCTGGACTCGTGGTGGGGTTGGAGATAGGAGGAGAGGGCAGGGACACGATGGGACCCACAGAAAGCCACCAGCAGAGCAGAGGAGAGGCAGGTACTGAACTACTGAACTGGGATTCAGTGGGTGCTGCTGGTTGTAATCCTGGAGCTGGGCAGTGGAGCCCCTGCTCTGGTGAAGGCTGCAGCTGCATGAACATCCCTGGCATGTTTGCAAGTGATCCCTGGCCAAATCAAAGCATGGCTTTGCTGCCAAAACTATCTGAAAACAGCATCCTTGATTACAGCTAGGCAGAACAGAGCTGAAAAATCCACACACACATTTCAAATGTGCATTTGGAGAAGCACAATCAGCTGTGCAAAAATACCCTCTCGCTGCCCTGAGCCCCATCTCATCCTGACATCTCTGGAAATTATAATTGGATAAAATGCTGCTGGACACCACTCAGAAATCAAGCCCTGAGCCTGCTGACCACGGAGGCAAGAAAGAGCTGAGCCATCAAAAGCAAATGACAACTTCTAGCAGTGCTTATTGATAACTCTCAATAATTGATTGTTGTTTGCTTTAAATTCTTAGCAACTGATTGCTTTAGATAATTAATAACTTGCAAGCCTGTGTACTGCAGACGCTGCTCTGTGGTGCAGGCACGCTCCTGGCCCTGGTGGCTGGCACAGAATCATCACAGAATCACAGAATGGTTTGAGTTGGAAGGGACCTAGAGGATCATTTTGTTCCAGCCCTCCTGCCATGGGCAGGGACACCTCCCACTAGACCAGAGCTCCACTCAACCTGGCCTAGAATTGCTCTGCTTCTCCATCACCGGTCCCTCCCAGTACCCAGACCTTTCAATGTGGGCCACAGAGTCACTGATGAGAGGCTGAGTTGCTCAAATGATACAAACCAACAGCACCAGGTCCTTTGCCCAGGAAGTTTCTGCACAGCAGAGCAGCCAAATAAATAGAATATGTACTGGAATCCAGGCACTGCATTTTGGGACTAAGGATGATGCAGCAGATGGCCAAGTCCTGTGCTGCTGCAGGATTCAAATCAGCTCTCCCAACCAGGAGCAGGAGCGGTGTTGGAGGAAAGCAAGGGGTAGAGCCAAGCCTGTTCTTGCAAACCCTAACCCTAACCCTGATGCTTGGAGGGCAGCCCAAATGTGTGATGGAGATGAGTTACAGCATCGGGGTGTTTGGATGTTAGACCCTCACCCCTGGGAAGATAGCTCAAATCCAAATCCAAGCAGATCCAAAAGCTGATCCTTATTACTACAGAACAAATTCCTTACTCCTAATCTAGATTATCAAGCAGAGGGCTTCTTCTTTCCCCAGTCTTGGCAGTTTCATGGCAACAGCCATAGCTTGAACAGACTGGGAAAATTTGCAACTCATTGGCTTTGGGGAGTCCTGAGAGATGCAGGTGGCACCAAGTTCCTGTAACAAGCTATTTCTTGCCTTTTGTGAGGAGAAAAGTGGGAATTCTCCCTACAGGCACAATTGTCCTTCTCAGCAAGGAATAGTCTTGGTGCTTAAAACAGGGACTGAGACATCTGAGGGTCTTAGAAACAAATGCTAATAAATATTTCCTCCATTTCCTTTCTAAAAAAAATCCTCTAAGAAATAAATTCCTGAGGCAGGAATGCTTCTAATTTCTTCAGACGTAGGCTGTGAGCATCTGATCTTGTCAGACTTGAGCAGAGACAAAATCTTACCGCCCCTTCTCTCTCCTGTTCCTCTGTGGGGTGAGTGCCTCTGCTCAGACTGAGATGAAATCCTTGCAGGAACGCCTCATGGGCTGCACTTTTCCTACCTTCCCCCTCACTGTGATGAATGTCAGCCTTCAGGATGGGAGTAAATAAATAGATAAATAAATAAGTAAAGTGGGATCCCAAAATCCAGCTTCAAAGGCAGTTCCCCTACAGAGGCTTCCTTGTGCCTCTCCTCCTCACCCATCCACTTTATCAACACTCCTCTTCCAGCACCTCAGGGTACCAATCTGACCAGCCAAGACAGAGATAAACCCCTGCCCCAAAACTGCTTCTGAGCTGGATTAGAAGGGAACCGTCCCAAAAAGGCCAGCTGGGGCATCCCCCGGCCGCTGCTCCCGGGGAAAGCAGCTTTACATCCATCCCCCCATCGCTGCTGCTGCTGCCCCCACAGCGAGCCCCCTCCTAATCAAGCCTCCTCCTAATCAGATTGGAGCTGTCCTGCCAGACACGCAAAAGGCTCTCACGACAGAAAAAGCGAGGAGCTGCAACCCTCCTCCTCCTCCTCCTCCTCCTGCTGCTCAAACACAAACACAGCCCGAAATAGCCGGCATTCCTTCGGCGTGGCTGTCCCCCCAGTGTTCCCCATCAAACCCCCAAGGCACACGAAGCATCTTTTGGTGGTTTCCTGACTTATTTTATTTTTAATTTTTTTTTTTCCCTTGCCGTATTTTATCAGGGTTGGCAGTGGGATTTTTCTGTGTGAGAACACAGCAGAGATAACGGAGAGCTGTATAGGCAGTGGGACCACTTCAGAGCTTGGCTTTGGGTCTGGTCCAAAATAACCCACTCTCCACAGTGCCCCCATGAATTTCTCACCAGTAACCACCGTTCTGGGGCTCTGCACCCATCCAGAGCCCCTCCAATTGTCCATGGCATGTCCTGCAATGCTGAAAGCCTCTGTGCTGGCCAGGGATTAAGTGTAGAGACTCCTGCAGGAGCTGTTGGTGGGGGCAGGTCACTTCCATCAAGGATGCTGACAAAATGCTGGAATTTTCATTTCTAACATGATCAGGGAGGAAGAGCACTGCTCCCCTGGGGTTTTCCTGTGACATCCAAACTCCTTGAAATGCCCAAAATTTTACCAGGTGCAGCTATCAGCTGCCCGTGGCCAGGTGCAGTAATAGGAACACAGGAACAGGTGGAATTTTTTTAAGAAGAAAACCATCTTTTTCCTTTCTCAACCCATCAGTTTGGACTCCTGTGTTTCCCTCCCCAACCCTCTGTAAAGGGCATTCATAAATGCACACACTGATCATGACATCCCCTGTTTCTCTTGCCACCAACCCAGCCTCACATTTCTACTTTTCACCACCCTCCCACCACTCCACCCTGCTTGAGCCACTTCCTTTGCCAGAATAAAAGCTTCCCCCTCCCCGGCCCCCAAACTGGCTGCCCTAAATCACCCCCAGCAACTGAAGCTGTGATTTGGAGAAACCTGGAATGGGGACTGTGGACAGTGATGGGTGACAGGTTTTGTCCTTCACTGGGCAGCCAACAGTGGGGGTTGTATCACCCAACCTTGTCCTCATTAGGAATTCCTTAACACTACCCCCTCCACTACTGACCTTCTCCTGGCTGGAAAACTCCCCAGAAAATAATGTTTGGGGGTGAGATGGTGAATTACAGGCCAGGTTTTGATAATCACTCACCATGGAACAACTCAGGAGCATGGCCATCGTGGGATGCTACTCCTCCCAAGAGCCTGAGAGGGATTTGGACTAAGGAAATGCACAGTCAGGGCTGCAGGAGCCTGCCCAGGGTCTGTTAGTGCATCCTCTACCTTAAGCTGGGTCAAATTTTAGCTTATCAGAGACCTTTATCAGCCTAAACTGATGTGTTGCAGCAGAAGCAGATGCATCCTCCCACTGGAATGGCTTTGTGCAAAGCAGTGATGGCAGGAGTGGCAATCACAATCACCTCAGGATTACTTAATTTTTCTTCTTTTTCTCCCCTCTGTTGCTTTAAACAGCAAAGTTTTATTTGCCAGGCTTGCTGGGGAAAATGCTCTCATGTTGGATCAGCAAAGGGGACGCATCAGAACAGGCTGGATGAGGGGAAGGGGCCACAATCCATCAAGGCCAAACCTCTTCCTGATTTTTGGGAGACCAGATTTTTTCATCTAGCGCCAAAAAGAACATTAAATATATTGCAGTGAGACCAGACCCAACCAGGACATCCATGGCACTTGGGGAACTCACCTTTTTCAGCACTAAGTGGGGCTGGATTTGGATGTGAGACAAAAACAGGGCGGTCAATTAAAGGAAGTCTCATTAATTTTTGCTTCTCTTTAATTGCTTTCTGCCTACACTATGGGCAGATGTCCAGGGTATCCAGACATTCAGCATGGGACAGTCAGTTAGACAGTCAAAAGTTATGTGCATAAATCTCAGCTATCCATTGAAATTCCCTCTCCAAGTCAAGGAGAAACACATTCAGCTGCTCCACCAACACTTAATTCCAAGCTGCAAAAACAACTGGAAACCGGCAGCTGAAAAATAAAATGGTTCTGTTTTAAACAGTAAAAGTGAACTCTAAGAGAATGATTCCTGTTTATTTGACACCCTCGAGGGACACAGAACAATTCATTTCAGTCACTAACTCCATCACAGATTGACGCTGGAGATTTGCTCACTGAATTGCTTAGCACTAAACTGAAAAGTTTGTTGAAAAGTTTATTGCATATGGTGCCCAGGTCCTCGGTTATTTGATGTATCTTAAAGGAATTGTAAATGCTCTTTTGCGTTTGTCAGTTTAACAGAAATTTCCTCTACAAGCAAAGAGTGATTTCCACCAATAAACCCTAAATTAGTTTTATTCATCATTGCCAAGGACGACTCCAGAGATGCATAAATTAGAGATCAAAATAGAGAGGTCTCAGGCTATAAAATTCCTTCAACAAATATGTTCAGAGTGTGCCAGCCTGGTTAGAAAACACAGTTGAAAGGCGAGAGTGGGCTGTAAATCTCCAAGTTTTACAATGAGGAGAATCAGCCCTACTTAAGGGATATAGCTATGAATTGTAAATGAAAAACATGATAAAATTCAAATAATTCAAATTATGACTTTCTCCTTCTGTATTTTAAGTCATGATTAAAATTCATAATTTAAGCCACATCAATTTAAATCAAAGCACCCTGCCATAAAATGAGGTTTTGAACCCTTTGTGAAGCTTTAATGAGAAAAAAAGATCATTCTCCTGTTGAATGTGGTTAATGGGGATTTATTGGTGCCATTCATGGGCAGGAACTGTCTTAGAGGCCCACAAAATCACATGGACTGAGAGCCTTGAGGGCTTTTTTTAGCCAGCTGGGGAAATTTTAAGGAAACAAAATAATTTTCTATAATAGAGTGTTGCATTAATCTCTAAACTTTCTTTTTCCACAGCATTCCATGTCCTGTACAGGACAGGAAAATTTATTCTTTATGTCAAAGAGATCTCCTTGGCTTTTTGGTATGAGAATGACCCTGACCCTTGGGAAAGTGGAGGTGATGAGGAGATTAACTCCTGCACACTTGAAATTTGGGCTCAAGGCTGGGAATTTTGCTCTCTGGCTTCACAGCTGACAAAATGCCCTGTCCCATTTTTTATATTTTGTCCTGGTTGTCTCTCAGTTGGATCAGGATTTCTGGGAGCCCCAGAATTGCTTGTTCCTCCCATTTGCAGCACAGGTATCACAGCTTTTCTTTGCCACACAGGATTTTGGGGTGTTTATGGCAATGCTGTGATTTGGTATAAATTTATGTGCTCTTAGAATGAGGCAGTGGAGAGCACAAACACTCCTTAGCATTTGTCAAACCAGATCAGGGTGCTGATCCATCTGAAAATGAGACCAGTGCTAGAAGGAAAAAGCCAACAAAAAAGAAAATAAAACAGGAGGAGGCTGTTTTCTGCTTTTACTGCGCATTGCTACTTTCTCTGCTTTGCCAGGAGAAACCCACAGGAACAAATTCTTGTTTGTTTATTTGTTATTTTTATTCCTTCAGGCTCCAAAACCGAACCAGGTTGCCAGCAGAGAGTGATGGCTGCAAAAAAATGCATGATGAGAATACTGATTTGGAGTTCTGCAATCACAACCTGCTTTGAGGCTGCTCCTTATCTACTGACTCAGTACGTGGTAAAAAACTTGCTTCCCTTACCTGTGTTTTAAACATTTCTTCTGTTGCTTGAGAAATTAGAAATGTCGAATGAGGACAACTTTATTGCTTATTTAATGTGGATATAGATATAGATTAGATCTAGATATTAGATATATCTTGAGGGCCTTGGCTACTTGATGTTGTTCCTGTATAACCACTGCTAACCAGATCCATGCTGGCATAGAGTATCTCTTAAATTACTCTGCTTTTTCTCACAGTCAGAGCTCACAGTGTTTTGATAAGCAGCACATAATAGTCACCCTGAGAGCTCTCCACTTTCCACAGCCTGCAGCACTATCATTTAAACTTTTCTTTTTTTTTTTTCTTTTTTTTTTTTTTTTGCCTATTTGCCTACGTGGTGGAATGTCTTATCTTGCCCTCCTGCCTTTAGACTCCAGGGAGGAGGGGGGGGAAAAAAAAGTGGTCTTTGCTATTAGGTTTCAAAGAAGCACTTTCTCAAACAGAGTTTCTCCAAGCCTTTCTGAAGAGTCTTTCAAGTCTCCTTTGTCCAAGTTAGAAATTGGGTATTTTTCTCTTTGCCTGTATTCAGCAGAAGCACTTAGAATAAAAGGTCTAACAAGGCTGTCTCCTCATTTCTCTACAATAGATCTAATATGCATTTAAGTATTAGAGCTTAATTTCTAAGCCAATTTCTACCTCCTCCCCCAGTTTAATTTGCCAAAATCAATTAAGGCTGAGAGAGAAAATTTCAGCCTTTGCCATTAATAACTGAGGCCTTATTCTTCCACTGAAAAATGACCTTCCTTCCCCTTTCACCACCCTCATCAGCCATGTGGCCTAAGACCAAAGCTCCCTGCACACAGAGCCTGTGAAACAGAGAAAAAGCCACTGGATTAATCCAATTTTTATTCAGGATGATAAGGATATGAACCAGACCTCGAAGCAGCATCTAAAATGGAACCGACTCAGAATGAAAAAAAATACCTTTTCAGTTTTGGAGGAGCTTTTAATGCAGATCCCATCTCTGCCTATTACTAAGGATCTGTCCTGCACCTGACAACAAGCACAGAAGGACCATGTTCTTATTTGCCTGTTCATTTTGCAGCCTTTAGGGAGCACTCCTGACCGACCAGCAAGAAGTTCATCCAAATCCCAAAACCATTTTTTTTACATTTTTGAGCACATACAGACAATGTTACACAATGTAAGTGTTTCCAGGGGCAGGTCCTAGATATTTTTGGTGCAACGTCAGACCATGTTGGGGAGCATTTATGGAAACAAGCATCTCTAGTGGACAAATCATCCCAAGACACATTGAATTGCCTTCAGAAGACACAGCTGGATTCAAGGATAACTCAGCTTCAACCTTAAACACCTTAGTTAAATATCTGAACCTCCATGGCCTTACCTTGTGTCCTTCAGTGCGAGGAAAAAGCAGAGGAGTCACACTGTGACTCCCAATTTTCCTTTCCTCCTCAAATCCAGTCATCCCAGTTTGTCCAAACTGGAACCCATCCTCTTCCTGCTGCCACCCAGCCGCAAGACACAGAATCTTGAATGTTATTCACAAGTGGAGCCCTGCTGAAAGCCAAATCTCAGCCTGGCCTGTTCCCTTCCCTCTGCTGCTCATTTTGGATGCACATCCAAAAGTAGATGTTCCAGCAGCACTGGAATTCCCATTGCCCAAAATAAAGGTTCGCTCCCGTTCCTTCCCCCTCCCGCTCTCTGCTGGGTGCTGAGACACCACACTGAGTTGATTTTAATAAGTTGTTTGAATTCTCCTTGTGTCCTTGCAATGCTTTGTCACCAAACTGTCACCGGTGTCTGCTGAGAGCGCCTGGCCCGCGGCCAAGCGAGGCGAGAGACGCACGTTATTTACGGGGCAGAAAAGGTGCCTGCGACATGCAGAGCTGCAGGGATACAAAGATTTGCTAAACAGGCACATCTGGTGGTGAGAAAACTTCCATCAGCAAGACCTGGGACCCAACGGGCAGATGAGTAATGAAGGATGGTGGTGCTTTTGGAGTTTGAGCAGCTTCGCTTTGATGCTTCAGGTTTTAGCTTTCAGGGGGGAAATGATGCCTCAGGTTTGAGCTTTTATATTTTTCAGATTCTGAGCTGCTTTAGTGTGCAGGTCTGGGCTTCACATTATGGGATGGTGAGCTCTCTGCACAGAGCAGGGAGACAAAACCATTCCTGCTCCAGCTGGGCACCAAGGACAAATGATCCAAACCTCAGGCCCAGGAGCACAAACACCGTGGGCTGAGGAGAGAAAAACAAGCAGGATGGGACTGCATGGGCTAAAGCTGGAATGGGACAATGAACTCCAACGTGCCAATGGAGCAGAGCTGATCCCAGTGAGAGCCCCCGGGAGCGCTCGTGCATTTTGGGACCATTTGGGTTCATCTTGGGTGCAGCCCTGGCTGGGCTCTTGTGCTGCCCAAGGTGAATCTGTTGAAGATTCCTAATAAATCCCCACTTTATTCTTTAGCTCCATCTAGTCTCTGTTCTAGGTCAGCCTTCACAAGGCATCAATTTCACCTCTTGAAGGAGAGAGGGGTTTTTTTTTGTCTCTTTAGGGTATCCTGGCTTTTTCTGTTTCCCAAAAGATTTCAGCAATATTCAGTGCCAAAGGCTGGCTCTAAGACACACAACAGCTCAAATCAAGTGTATATGGGCATGTAACCCTCAAGAAGTCACCCTTAATAAGCCACCACAGAGCTCTGCACTTCCCAAAGGCATGAAAATTACTACTGGCATTTTCCAAGATTCCCACCAATTCCCACTATTTCCAGCATGACTTGCAATTCAAAGCCAGCAGGTAACTTGAAACAGGTTTAGTCATCTTTGAAGGAACCTCAGCTTCCCTGTGAGGGTGGGGAGGTCCTGGCACAGCTTGCCCAGAGGAGCTGTGGCTGCCCCTGGATCCCTGGAAGTGTCCAAGGCCAGGTTGGATGGGGATTGGAGCAACCTGGGATAGTGGGAGGTGTCCCTGCCCATGGAATCATGGAATCATTAGTAGGAGAAGACCTCTAGGAACATTAAATCCATTAAGCCATTAAGCTAACATGCCAGGTCCCCCATTAAACCATGTCCCTAAGCACCACATCTACACTTTTGAACACTTCTCGATGCTTTTTGTACCACAGCAGCCCCAGCTGAGTGGATCACCCCCATCCCTGACCACTCACTGCACAGTCTTGCCACCAAACACTTGAAAAATAGAGAGGGGAACTCCACCACAGCCAGTTCTTTAAACAGCATTTCACCTCTTCAGTTTACAGCTGAAAAAAAATATCTTATATGATTTTTGTACAGTAAAAAAGAAGATTATCTGTTTCTCCCCAGCTCTGTCTGCCTTCCCAGACAGGGCTTTTTAGCATAAAAATTAACATCTTTTTGGATAGCCCCAATGGCTGAGCACCTCTGGAGCTGTGATATGGGCAGAGCACATCCCTCCTGCCTGTTTGCAGTGGATCTGTGTATTCCTCAAGGATCCCCAGAGTAAACACTGCAAGGCTTCAGCCTAGCACAACAACAAGTGTATAATTAGAGCACTTAAAACCCAAGGAAGCTCAGATAAACTGTCCCCAAACCTCCCAAACAACAAAGCACTGGAGGAAGCACCCTCACTCTGGGGTGTGGGACACCATCTCACCAGGCAGTTCAGGGAAAAAAATAAGGATTTTTTTTTTAATTAAGCCCCAAGGCCAACAGAGAGGTTTTTGGGGGAAATGGGTGGCACATCCCCAAAGGACTTGCAAGACCCAAATGGAAAATCAGGGCTGCCTCACAAACTGCAAATGAAACACTTCATGGATTTATTTGGCAATTCAAAGCCTAAAAGAACTGCTTTCTGCAACGTGGAGTATTTGGCAGAGCCCTGGGGGTGGCCGTGGACTGAGCACAGGTAGCTGGAGAACAAGAAATGTCAGATGACTGCGTGCGTTGCTTAAAGAGTGGGAAAAAAAAAAAAAAAAAGCTAAGTTTGCTCAGGTTCTCTCTGTGAAGGAAAGGGCAGGCATTGCAAGAATTCAGAAACAACATCCTTAGGTGGAGATGGGCCAGTTGTGGAAGGAGCTGAGCACGTAAACAGGCTGAGGAGCAGGAAGCTGGCAGGAGCATGCTGAAGCTCTGGAGAGGCTGGTGAGATTTCACATGCCTGCACATGGGGAATGGACCCAGCCGGGCCACCCGGATTCCTGCAGGGTTCAAACCCTCTCGTCCTGCTCTGGGCAGAGCTGGGGGTGGTTCCTGCTGGTGCAGGAGTGGTCTCAGCCTGGGAACAACGCTGGGGGTCAGGTGCATGCTCAGACTCACACCCTGCACGTTTCTAAGTGTCGCTGCCCATCAGCTCAGCAGCGGGGAGGGAGGAATTCCTGGACATCCACAGGTGGGTTTGCTACAGGCATCATCCTGCCTGGACCACCTGGAGATGAAGCTGCTGAAGGCACCTGAGCTTGGGGTTTGAGGCCCTGTAGCACAGGCAGATGTTACAGCAGGACCTCACCTCCTTGGAGCATCACCCTGCAAGGATAAAACCCCACTCACCCCATCCCCAGCTCTACAGGGCTTCAGGGGGCTCTGGGTGGAATTTAAAGGTGATTTTTGTCTAAATTGCTGCATCTCTTGTACACACTGGCTGTTCTAATACTCAGGGAGCAACATAAAAGCATCACTAGGGAGCTTATTTCAAAATTTAAGAGCAGCAATGAATGGCAGAAAACACTGTTTTGAAGGATTTAATCAATTAGTTTTTGAGAAAGATGTAATAGGATCACCTCAGAGTGTCATAGAAGCAGCTCTCCACACTGTCCCCACTCCCACTACGAGCCCGCTTTGTCCCAGTCCCAGTGTGTTTGTCACCTCATTTTGGAAAACAGAACAAAACCTTCTGGGGAGGCAAAGTCAGCTAAACTCAGCTAAATTCTGGCCAGCACAAGAAAAATGGCATGAACAGCTCCTGCTTTATGCCAGTGTTAACGATGCTCAGGGCTTCCTGAGTTTTACTGGGAAGAGAAATCTCCTTTACAGCCCATGTTGGCATCAGGGACAGATGGGGGTTTACACCTGCCTGCCCAGCAAACCCCGTGAGTCCCAAGAGGAACAGGAAAAAACAAGGAGCAGGCAGAGATTTGGGCCAGACCTCTGGGAATTCACCCCAGAGTTAAATCCCCAGGGCCCTGCCTCCACTTGCGCTTTTACCACCGGTGTGGTGGGTCCTTGGGAACACAGCAAACGGGCCACCCAGGGCAGCATCACAGATAAAAGGTAAAATTTGGGGTACCTAAACCCCAACAGCTCCTCTCTGCTCTCACAGAGCAATAAAACCCCCAGGATCATGGGGGCACAGCACAGCCAGAGGGATCCTCACTGTCTGCAAATAACCTCCACCAGTCCCAGAAAACACCGCAGAACTCATGCTGGTGGGTTTAGACCTTTTAGAAGTGCAGATGGGGAGACAAAATACATGGTTTATAGGGAATACAATAACCAAAGTGCTACCCCAGCCTCCCTGCAAATGCTGAGAGCAGATATTTCCAGCCAGTCTCCCGTCACCACCAGCATGAATGATCACCCTCGTCACAAGCCTTTAGAGCGATTCCCTGGAATTAAATCAGTATATTGCACGGTTCCAGTCCCTTTCATCCAGGAATCTTCACTTGATTTACAAACAACCCTTTAATTAAGCCTCCCAAACAGACCCCGGGGTAGTGTTATTCTGTCGGTGCAGGGAATCGAAGGCTTTGCACGGCTAAAATGTCAAAAAGGTTGCAAAAGTCTTATCAAAGTTCCTCCGAGACAAAATATCTTAGAAGAGCCTCTCTGCTTTGATGCTGATTCTAAAACCCTCTGGTTAAACATCTTTTTTCTCCTCCTGGAGACATGGCCCCAGTTGCCTCCTCCTGCCGGTGTCAGGATTAGTATTCAATGGATAAAATGTTTGTTTTTTTTTTTTTTTTTTAAATGCACATCTCTGACAGCTCTTCGACAAACACGAACTCCCAGTACCAGGGAACTCTCAGTCCTGGGGAGGTAGCCTGGGAATTCAGCTTTGGGAATGAAAAGCGGTGTTTTGGCAACAAGGATTTCAAACCCATCAGTCTGTGGTTTTCTTTGAGCCCGGTGCTTGATCTCCGGTAAAAACCCTTCCTGCCCTTTTTTGCCCCCAGGACAGGTTTGAGCTGCGGCTCTCTTGAATCCCCTGAGAATAAAAAGTATTTTTTGTCTCTTCCTGATGCAATTTTCCTATCAGACCGCCAGTGGGAATACAAGATGCAACGTGGAGAAAGAATAAATAAAATAAAATATCCCATGAAGATGCTGTAATGGGTAACTCTGAGCCCCTCTCTGGCTGGTGGAGTTTAAAGATGTTTTTTGCCTAATGTTATATTTGCTGCATCTCTTGTACACACTGGCTATGCCTTGTCTAAAGCTGATTTTCTTCTGATTTAAGCAAGGATATAAAGAGGAATCTGCAAAATCAGGGGATTGGGATGTACAAGCCTGGAAGTCAGTATTTCTAGGGAAATTGCTGTACCCCAGAGAGATGCTTTTAAAAACTTCAGCAACCTTGGGCTCATTCCGCCCTGCCCCACACACAGAAGTTGTCACCTTCCAAAAACCAGCTCTGAAATCCCTCTCATTTCACATCCAGTTTAAACACAGCAAATCATGCAGGCTCCATCCCAACCATTATTTCCTAAGATACCCAAAATACTACAGCTTCACCTACAAACCCAGCCCCATTATTCCCATTTAAGGAGGAAGGAGGGAAAAGGATGAATTTAAGGCTTTGAGGAACTCAGATGACCACAGCAGATTCCAGTTTTGGAGTTAAGCACTGCTGGGACTCTGAGCCCAAACACTCAATAAATAGGGATGCCTATCTTGGCCCCTAAGGAAGAAAATCCTGGTTCCAATACCCAGGGAGCAATATAAAGGCATCACTAAGGAGCTTATTTCAAAATTTAAGAGCAGCAATGAATGGCAGAAAACACTGTTTTGAAGGATTTAATCAATTAGTTTTTGAGAAAGATGTAATAGGATCACCTCAGAGTGTCATAGAAGCAGCTCCCCACACTGTCCCCACTCCCACTACGAGCCCGCTTTGTCCCAGTCCCAGTGTGTTTGTCACCTCATTTTGGAAAACAGAACAAAACCTTCTGGGGAGGCAAAGTCAGCTAAACTCAGCTAAATTCTGGCCAGCACAAGAAAAATGGCATGAACAGCTCCTGCTTTATGCCAGTGTTAATGATGCTCAGGGCTTCCTGAGTTTTACTGGGAAGAGAAATCTCCTTTAAAGCCCATGTTGGCATCAGGGACAGATGGGGGTTTACACCTGCCTGCCCAGCAAACCCCGTGAGTCCCAAGAGGAACAGGAAAAAACAAGGAGCAGGCAGAGATTTGGGCCAGACCTCTGGGAATTCACCCCAGAGTTAAATCCCCAGGGCCCTGCCTCCACTTGCGCTTTTACCTCCGAAGCATCCCCCAGCTTTTGTTACCTTGAATAAAAGCACATTCAGCTCTGCAGAGGCTCTTCTGGGAGCCATGAGTTGAAGCAGGATTTTATTGTTTTGTTTTATTTTATTTTATTTTATTTTATTTTATTTTATTTTATTTTTTAATTTTTTTTATTTTCGCATCTCCCTTGCCTTCCCTGATTACAAGGAAGAAATGCCCCTCTCCTCCCTACCTTTATTCACTCTGGAAAGCATCAGTGCGTTTCCTTTCCCTGCTACTTTTCCATGTGGTTTATGGCCACCTCTCCAACAAAACACCCCACCAGAGAACCACAACTCCCACTCCATCACCCGAACCTCACCCTGACCCCAACACTACCGCAGGACCCCAGAACCGCTTCCACTCCCAAACCTCCCCAGCACGACACATCCCCAAGAGTCTCCAGTTTCACCTTTTCCCAACTCCACCATCAACTTCCACCAGGGAATTGCTGTCTCCAGCAGCATTCCCCGCTCCTCTCCCGCGCCATCTCTGGCTCACGTTCCGCGGGTGCAGCACCTGGACCACTGCAAGAACAGCCCCGCCACGCCGAGCCCAAAGTCCCCCCGGGCTCGATGGGACCCCAAAAGCGGGGTGAGAAGCTCGGCGCTCTCCCAAGAGCCCGAGCCCCCGAGCGGGGGCTTGGGGAGCGGGATGCGGGCGGGCAGAGCTGGAGGCTCGGGCTCATCCCTCCGCAGAACGAAGCAGCACTGCGGCTCCCGCGCCCCAAGTTGCGCTGCCGCGGAGGGCTGGATGTGCCCGGGTTCCGATAAGAGCCGCGATAAAGCCGCATTCAGGCGGCGGGCGGGCGCCCGGCGTCCCCCGGCTGCTTTTCCGCCAAACTCGCCAATAGTAACGGGAAAAGCGGAGCGCGGCGAGAAGGCGAGGGATGCTTGAAGCGGGGAAGAAGGCACGGGAAGAGGAGGGGAGGCACTCACCGAGCAGCAGCAGCAGCGGCAGCAGCCCCGCAGCCCGCATGGTGCCTCGGCGCGGCCGTCCCGGCGCGGCTCCCGGCGCTCTCTCCCGGCGGGGCGGGCGGGCGATGCCCTCCCTCCCCCGGCCCCGGCCCCGGCCACGGCCCCGGCCACGGGCCCCCCCTTCTCCCGCCGCCGGGGGAGGCGCAGAACGGCCCTGGACCGCCCTCGCCTCCGCCCCCGGCGCGGGGGGAGAGAGCGCCGGGATGGGGATGGATATGGGGACAGATGGGGACGGGGATGGATGGGGATGGGGATGGGCATGGATGGGGATGGGAATGGGAATGGGGATGGATATGGGGACGGATGGGGATGGGGATGGGGACGGATGGGGATGGGGATGGGGATGGGGATGGGGATGGGGATGGGGATGGGGATGGGGATGGATATGGGGACGGATGGGGATGGGGACGGATGGGGATGGGGATGGGGATGGGGATGGATGGGGATGGGAATGGGGATGGATGGGGATGGGAATGGGGATGGATGGGGATGGGAATGGGGATGCAGATGTGGATGGGGATGGATGAGGATGGGGATGGGGATGGATGGGGATGGGGATGGGGATGGGGATGGGGATGGATGGGGATGGGAATGGGGATGGAGATGTGGAGGGGATGGATAAGGATGGGGATGGGGATGGATGGGGATGGGAATGGGGATGGGGATGGATGGGGATGGGGATGGGGATGGATGGGGATGGGGATGGGGATGGGGATGGATGAGGATGGGGATGGGGATGGATGGGGATGGGGATGGGGATGGATGAGGATGGGGATGGATGGGGATGGATGAGGATGGAGATGTGGATGGGATGGGGATGGATGGAGATGGGGATGGGGAAGGAGCAGGCAGCGAGGATAGGGGAATGTACCTGCAAAGGGGACGAGGGGGACTTCATTGGGATGGGAGGTCTGGGGGAGATTTGGGCTTCTCAGCTTCATGGAGGAATTTGGGGGGTTTCATTGGATTTGGGAAGTTGGAGAGGGTTTAAGGGATTTGTTAGGATGGAGGTATGGGAGATGGGGTTTGGGCGCTCATTGAGGTATTGGGTGTTTCGTTGCAGTTGGGTGGTTGGAGAGAATTTAGGGGTTTCATGGGAACTGGGAGGTTGGAGAGGGCTTGGGGTTCTTTAGGATAGTGGTATGGGGGGATTTGGGGTTCTCAACGGCATGGAGGGATTTGAGAGTTTTGTTGGGGTTGGAAGTTCGGAGAAGATTTAAGGCTTTTATTGGTATTTGGTGTTCTCAACTTCATGGAGAGATTTGGTTGTTTTGTTTGAGTTGGGAGGTTGGAAAGGGGTTTAAGGATTTGGTTGGAGTGGGGCTTTAGGGTTTCTTTGGAGTTAGGAGGTTGGAGAGGGTTTAGGGGTTTTGTTTGGATTGGGATTTGGGGTTGTGAACTGAATGGGGAGGTTTGAGAATTTCACTGGGATGGGGATGTGGGGTTGGGATTTGGGGTTCTCAACTACATGGGGGTATTTGGAGGTTTTGTTAGAGTAGGAGGGTTGGGGAGGATTTTGGAATTTCATTAAGGTGGGGATTTGTGGAAATCTGGGGAGGGAATTTAGGATTCTCAACTACATGGGGAGATTTGGGGGTTACATTCGATTTAGGACAGTATGTGGGATTTCCACTGGGATAGGGGCTTGGGGGTGGTGGAATTCCTGCCTGTATGGACGAGTTTGGAATATTCGTCAGGATAAAGACTTTGGAAAGATTTGGGGTTTTTGTCAGGGTGGGCTATTTGAGGGGGGATGTGTTGTTCCCATCGGTGTGGGGACGGGTTGGGTTTTCATTGGATTTAGGATGTTGGGGAGGATTTGGGATTTTTCTTGGAATGAGAGGAGTGAGGATGATTTGATATTTCGACCTACATAGGAGTGATTTGTGGGGTTTCACTGGAGCCAAGGTGGATTTGGGGTTTTTATCATGGTGAAGACTTGTGGGAGATTGGGAGTTTTAATCTGAATGGTGGTTTGTAAATTGATTTTGGATTCCCACCCACATGAGCAAGGATTTAGGATTTTTGTTTGGATGCAGACTTGGGGATCTCTTTGGGATTCCTACACGCATGGCAAAAATGTGTGGGTTTTATCAGGATGAGCATATGGGGGTGGATTTGGAATTTTCACCTGAATGGGAGTTTGGGGCTTGATTTCAGATTCACATCCAGGTGTGGGTTACTTGAGGACTTTCATCCATATTGGGTTCGTTTGGGGATTCTCAGCAGGGCTGGGGGCTTATTTGGAGTTTTCATCTGGAGCTGGGATTAATTTGGGATCACCTTCTGCACACAAACACTGACCCCTCCTACTCCCCCCAGAGAACGTACGTTTTCACAGG
Source organism: Anomalospiza imberbis (assembly GCF_031753505.1). Lineage (NCBI taxonomy): Eukaryota > Metazoa > Chordata > Aves > Passeriformes > Viduidae > Anomalospiza > Anomalospiza imberbis. The sequence continues at coordinate 3,071,804 of NC_089685.1, read as the reverse complement.
ATGTTTTCTGGGAAAGAGTTCCACCTGTTTGAGAATATCTCAAAGGAAGCCATGAGCCCAAAACATGAAGGACAAAATTATGATCAAATCTTGGCGTTGTGTTCTGTTGAGGCACTAAAAGTTGTTTTGTGGTGTTCAGGCAAGGAGTGCCCGCTGCAGCTGGGAGGAGACTGAAAATAAACTCAGGGCTTTGCTCTGAATCCTCCTCTTGGCTCTGCTGGATCCAGCTAAACCAGGAACCTTCCTAGCCTGGACCCAGAGGTGGTAAAGACAACCTCCAGTCTAAAAATGACTTTTCAAATACGGTTCTCTTGATCCCTTCAGTTAAAGGTGGACTTTATTGTTGTTGCAAGGTTACCTTCAGAAGATGAGGACATGCTTGGGTTTGCTGGCTCAGCCCTCCCTGCTTTGCATGCTGTCCCCAGAAAAGGTTTCTTGTCCTGATTTAACTTCTGGGTCAGTTAATACAATTTTTTTTAATACAAAAAGAGGAAAGAAATATAAAAATAAAAAAAATTAAAAATCTTCACAAACTCAAAAAAAATTAATTTACAACTTTTTAAAAAATCTATAAAATTCTAAAAATTAAAAAACATCTAAATTATTATAAAACAAAAATACACAAACCTTAGATAAAAAAAAAATAAACTTATATTTATGATTATGAGAGAATTTCCAGGTGATTCAGCCCAGCCTCACCTCTTCTTGATACAACTGTGTACTACACAGCACCCAAAACTGAAACTTGAGTTGCAATAAATGAATGAAAGTGTTGTTACACATTATTAATCCTGCCAGTATCAGAGATGCAGTTCCTTCTCCCCCTGAGGAGTATTTTTAATAACAGAACCCATTCACACACACACTCTCTCCCAGTTTTTGGTGATAACTGCCAAGACAAATGAATTGTGGTGAAATATTAAAACCTTACAATTCTGATAAATTTGTAAGGCTTGGTATGTTTGTTTCAGCACTGGACGCATGTGAGGGATCTTTTTCTTTTAAAGGACATGCGTGCATTTGAAAACTTTCAATCTTTTTAATTACTTTAGCTAATTTATATATTTACAGAATTTTACAATCGGTTTATGTATGTTTATTTTTTTGATTTTGCGTTAGACTTATAGCTAGTTACACTTGTACTCACTTTTTTTAGAAAGTACAGTGAGAACTCTTGGGTCACTTTACATTTTTTGTTTTAAGGTTTGAGAAGTCTTTCTTATTTTTTATCTCTTTAGCTTGGAAATTTGCATTCTTTCTTCTTAGCTGGGGTAGTTTTGTTAGTGTTGTAGTTATTAGACTAAACATCATATTTTACTTATGTTAGCAAGCTCAAAGAGGCACATTTCACTTAAATTTAAATGGATTTCTATCCTGTTAAATTTTTACTCTATCTCACAAGACAGCCCAGGGAAAAACCTGGGCTGCTTCAGCAGGACAGATTCTGGGATAGAGAGGAGGGAGGTGATGCTGAGCTCCTCAAACTCGCTGTTTACAGCACCAGTGCCCATAAAACACTGCAAAAATATCCTGTGGCTCATTGCCTGGGAGATGGGGGATTCCCCAAGTGTGTTGGGTCTCCTTTCTAACTGAGGGCTGTGGGAATAAAAGATAAGAACAGAGCTCCCTTGGCAGCAACCTAAGGAAAACAGAACAGTCTGAAACCCACTTAAGAGTTAGGGTGGATTTGGATTTGGTTTTATTGTGTGATGTTTGTAACTAATGAGAGTTAGGAGAAGAATTCTGTCTGGTTGGTGCCATCAGCAGATCTGGGCTGGGCTGGTCCTTTGGCCTTGGGCAAAGAGGATGGAGCCTCACCCCTTGAGCATCTGAATCCTTCTAGACTGCTGATTTGGTATGTAGGTTTTCTCTGAATTATCACAAAATGCACCCTGGCACTTACACAGGGAGTTCTGTGAGTTCTCAGCAGACTTGTTGGACGTAACACTCTTTTGCTTCCTCAAACCTTGGCCGCTGGCAATTACCATGGTGGCTGAAACAACAGCATGGCCTCCACTTCTTGGAAACAGGGATTCATCCAGAAACATGGAGCTAAGCCTCTTTTTCCAGGAGGGCAGAAGGAAGGTCTCCCATTATTCCTGCTGCTTTGCAGGGTACAAGTGCCTTCCCGCTCATGACGGCTCCAAATCTGCCTCTGCTGGAAAGGGGGTAATTACTGAGGGTGTCAGATCATGGCTATGAATCATGAGCAGCTGATGGCAAAAAGAAAGGGGTATTTAGTATGATTGCTTCAAAAGCTGGCTGTCTGATAAAGTACATCCCATCCATCAGCTGGGGGAAAGGTCAGGAAAAAACCCTAATTTGGGAAACTGGGCACTTTCTGGGGGTGTCAAAAAAGCATTGGTGTTTGCCAGAAAGATATAAACAGTCTTTGACACCCCAAGACATGCAGCATTGCTAACTAGGAGCTTTATCACGAGTAGCCCAGCTCTGGAGGTTTTCCTAAATACCAAAACCACAGAGACAGGAAATCATGTAGAGGCTTTTGCTTTCAACTCCAAACATGAATGTCTCAGAGGTGAAGGGAAACCCTTTGGAGAATGGCCTGCACATCTGTCGGAAAAGTGGGAGCCAAAAATAAGAATTTACTTTAAAATTTATTATTGACATTAGGATTATTTAAAATCTCATGGGCTTAAGTGAGTCAAGTGTGTTTTTTAATTCTGACATTGATGTGGCTGCACACAGGTTCACATTTACCTGTGTCTGTGTGTTCCAGCCAAATATTTATGTAAGGCTCTGAAAGAACAGCACAGGGAGTCAGTGGTTTCAAGGTATGCAAGTCAGCTGGGCTGAAACCCTCTTAGGAGGCGGAGGAGGACTCCACATGATACAAGATTTCCTTGTTGGGGAAATCTCAAAATATTTTTGTGATTCCCCAAAGGGTACAAACACCCCATTTCTTCTACAGTTTAGAAGTAAACTGGACAAAGGAGAGGAAAACATAAAGTAGGATGTGCTCTTGTGCTTCACAGAGCTGGGATAAATCCCCCAAGACAGTTTTATCTTTTCTGCACCTTGTAATTCCTTCTCGGCTGCGTTCAGATTCGTCACAATGTTTGGCTGACGTCTCCAGGCAGCCTGGCAATATTTACCTCTTCTCACAGAAAATGACCGAGGGAAGCCTGCACAGCTTGAAAATCCTTGGGCTGAGATCCAGCTTGCCAGTAATCCGATTTTATTGAATGTCGTCACATATCTCCTTGTCCGACTGGGCACGAAGTAATAACGTTTGGAATTCAGATTTGGGGTTGAGATGGGGAAGATGAAGGGCTGATAACCTCTGACGTGAGTAACAGTGTGAGTAACAGTGTGAGCAACAGCCTGTGGACTCCTGGGTTGAAGATCACCAGAGACTATTTCAGGAAGGAAAGCAAAAAAAAACCACAAAAACCACCAAAGCCAAACTACCCTTCTTTCATCAAGAGACAAAAATACCTGAAGTCTGATGTTTGTGCTTGTATCTCAGAAGATGGGGAGTCAGAAGTGTCACGTGGGAGTCTGTTCCTTAGCCTGGACCTGACCCAGAAGAAGGAAACAAAATGCAGCTTGCCTCAGGAGCAGGAATTGTCTTGAGAAAGCCAAGAACAGCCTGGGATACTGCTCACAATGCCAGCTGTCTTTTCCTGAACTTCTGTGAGTGAAGAGGCAAAAATCCTATTGGTATTTGACAAAGACTTACAAAATCCAGGTTCAGCCCTCAGTTCTAAAATAATCTCCTGATCTCAGCTGTGATCTTATTTTGAAGACTTCTGTTCTTCCACTTTTCTCTGCACTTGATCACTCAAACAGGTGCAGTTTCTATTTCTCTTGGGTTTAACTTCCCAGGAGAAAAACCAAGGAACATCATTTTCAGCAAGCTGCCAACGTTCAGGCAGCCTGCTGCAGTGTTTAACTGCCCTCTTGGTAAAGAAATGCTTCCTCACGACCAGTCTGAACCTCTCCTGACACAGTTTTGAACCATTCCAACACATTCCATCACTGGATATCAGGGAGTAGAGCTCAGCACCTCCCTCTGCATCTCCCCTCCTCAGGAAGGTGCAGAGAACAATTCAGGCAACTCTTTTTCCAAGGCCATAGTGAGTGGATGACTCCTGCTCCAAAATCCCTTCTGTTCATCCTCCCCCCAGACTCCTGCAGAGGTCTGTGGGCTGTGAAGGACCAGTGGAAGAACTCTAGGAGAAATTTGGGATGGATTGCACCATTTTGCTGGACAATACTTCCTTCTAGATGTAGCAGGGAAACTCCTTGAAATCCCAGTCTGGATTCAGTGGGAATTTCCCACCTGTACAACCTAAATATCTTCTGCCACTTGGGCACACACTGCTCTCCAAACACCAACTCCACATCTCTTCAGAGTGGCCTCACCACCACCTCTTCCCTCTGACAAGGATCTGCCCCCAAAAAAGCCTGGAAGTTACCAGGGTAACCTGCAAAGGTCCGGCAGCTTGGATCATTGTTTGGGGCTGCAGCAGCCCTGAGGAATTCACTATTTGTTTTAGAGATAAAAGCTGCAACTTCCACACATTCTTCTTCAATTTCACTCTCCATTAAGTGCATTGCCCTGTCATAACAAAGCTCCTTGAATTATTAGAGATGAGGGGAATTTTTCGGAGCCTGGAGTGGGGAAGGGGATGGGAGGGAGCTTGTGGTTTGTCTTTGTGGATCCCCTCCATGGAGCATTTAGGATGTGGCTGGGGCTTTGTGAGGGTGCCTGGGGGACAGTGAGGGCTGGGAGTGAGGGCCAGAGGGTTGGGTTGGGTTGGGTTGGGTCAGGCAGCCTGGGCAAACCCCTGTTTGTTTGTCTCTCTGTCCCTGTCCTGGGCTGTGTTTCAGTTGCTGTCCTCCTGCTTCCCCTGGTGCTTTTGTAGACATGGATAAAAATTAAAGAGGAAAGAAGGGGTCAAATGAAAGCCTCATGTCCCAGAGGAGTGGCTGACCCCTCCAGGTCCTCCAGAACTATCAAAAATCTTATTTCCTCTTCCACACTCCAATGCCCACTATGAGGCTGGTGCTCCCAGCTGCCTTGTGAGCAGTTTCCTTCATGCCTGGTGCAAGCCATGGGTTGTGAGACATGAACCATCTCAGATGGCTTCCTTCCACCCCCAAAACCCCTCCCTGGATATCAGCATGGCAGGTTGGTGTGAATCCTGTGTCACCCCAGCGCCCCCAGTCCTTATGCTGGTGTTTGTTTGTGGTAAATTAAGGTGAGAAAGGTGCTTTTGGAAAGGGGAATTCACTTCTGTAGTAGGAACCCAAGCTAGGCCAGATGAGTCACTTCTTGCAGTCAGATGAGGTGAACCCCACTCCTAAGTCTCATTTCTAATGCTCATGTTGGTTTAGATTTTAAAAATGCCATTTTCCCTTCCAGTTCCTCAGTTTTTCAACACAAGCTCCAAGCTACATCCTGCACCTCAACAAGATTAGCAAGATGGTCATGGGCTGGGCCTGTGAAAGGTTTTGACATTTACAGAAAGAACATGCAGTGGAAATAATAAATGTTATTATTTATATGAACTAAAGCTTTGTACAGATAAACACATTTTCTCTTTTTCTTCCTCAGCTGTGAGGGGTTTTTAAACACTTTATGTGGAGCTCTCCTATTTAAAGACAAGGCTGAAAACAAACTGGGAGCTTATTGAAACACTGCTTCCCTTTTATTTCCTTGCTTCCATGTTTCAGTGAAGACTAATTTAAGGGACATTGACCCAGTTAGTGGAAATGTGTCACTCTCATCAGCAGTAATGGGAATTACAGAAGGACATTGGTTGCGAGGTTGACAAGGATGGAGCTAAATTTCCCTGCTGGAGAAGTGCAGAGATAGGAGAATTCCTGCTTGCATCAAAACCTGTGGATAAAGTACTCTTCAGGAGAGGTCAGCTGTAGCTCTCTCCCCGTCCAGTTGCAAAAGAATAGCAATAAATAGCCAGGGGAAAAGGTGAAATGTGGTGAGGTAGCAGGGGAAATCTCCATCCAGCCAGTTCCTCAGCATTCCTGCAGTTCTGTGCAGGTGCCCACACCAGCAGCACCCCCAGCATGACAATTTTTGCGTGGTGTTTGAAAAGAAAAGACAGCTCAGAGCTTTCCAAGCAGCAGGGAAGGGAAAGACTAGGGAGGTGTGAGGTCCTGTTGTCATCTCCTCTCTGCTGGTGCTGGGACTCCCAGCAAAGTGCTGGCCTTGGGGAAGGTTTATGGTGGCTTCCCTGCTGCAGTTGGGTGCTGGTGATCTGTGGTGGCTTTAACTTCTTCTCTGGCACTCGGATGTAGGATAAGTTAGGCAGGAGTTATTAACCCAAATCATCCCAAGTGTGGAGTCACTGTTGATTTGGCTTAAGCCAAACTGCCCAGACACTGGGAAATTGTTGCCAGGAGACCTTGTGCAAACACTTCACCTCCTTGAGATCAAGCCAGCCTGGAGGCAGAATGCCTGCAGCCTCTACCAGTAAAAAGAAATTCTCCTTTCAGCCTGGGACATTGGCAATGAGACGGGATTTATTAGAGCTAAGGAATATTACTGTTCATTCTTTTGGTTCAGATTGATCTAAGAAAGCTCAAATGGATGCAAAAGATGCCTTTGGCTCAGTGCTGTGCAAACAGGCATGGGGAGCATTCCTGTCCCAGCACAGCAGAAAGCCACATGCTCTTGGCTGTGCTAAGGATGTTAATGAGGTACCTGGGGAGTTGACATTTAGTGAAGGACAATTAGCAGCATTCACAAGCCTCCACCTTGGTATTTTACATCAGATACAGCCCTGCTCCGTGCCTCAGCTCTCTGCTACCTGCAAGAGGAGGGATTCAGCTCACAGATGCAGGAGGTGATGGCAGGGGAGTTGCTTTGTCCTAAAAATGTCAAGTTTGGCTCTCTGGTTGAGCATCCTGAGGGAGGGAGATCTGCAAGGGCACTCTGGCACTCTGCAGTGTGATGGGCTGCAACTCTACCAAAATAATAAGAAGAGAAGAGTTAAAAGAGTGGAGAGAAAAAAGAAGAAAATTAATAAATAAATCCCCAGCAATCTGTGGTTTGTGGCCTGGTCTCCCCTCTCCAGGATGGCTGGTGGGAAAGCTGAATTTCCAGGAGAACACTCCAGAGGTGGTCTGTATTTCACTCTGCTGAGATTAACAATAAAAGGAAATTCTGGGAAGAACAGGGGGCTGGGCTGGACCTGCTCCTATGAGAAACATGGTGTGAAGGCCTCCGTTTTGGGGAGAGCTTTGCTGAATTTCTGGGACTGAAGGAAGCTCTCATTATGCTGTGCATCCTGTGTGTGAGGGAGAACTGAGGAGAACATCTGCAAAAGATGCAAAAGGATCATATAAGGCTTTGACCTCTCTCTCCAGGTTGAACCTGATTGATTTTCCTGCTAGAAAATGGCAAATCCACTCAGAGAAAACCTGCAATTCCTTCCCCAACAGGCTTGCAAACAGCTAGACCTCAACACACCACCAGCAGTGACCATGCTGGAGAGGTCCCATGGCTCTGATGATGGGTTTTCGGGTTTGGGTTATCAGGCAACAGGGGATGAAGAGGGTGTGCTTTCCATGCTTTGTCTGATGGACCTACTCCAGGATCAGAGCTGGATCCCAAACCTGCCAAGAGCAGAGTGGAATTGGAATCCATCCTACTGATCTCTACCTGTACTCTTGGTCTCTATCTAATGTATCTTGGTCTGAATCGGAGGGAAGGCTTAGTCTCAATCCACACCCAATCAGTAAATGCTCCATATCCACTCTAAAGTTCCTATGGCTCCTGGGTCACCAACAGCTGGATTTTTCAATGGTGCCTCTCCTTTTAGGGTCTCTCCAGGCACTGGAGAGGATGGAGATGTTTTCCTCCATTGCCCTGGGTGAGATGAGCAGAGAGAGATTAACATGGATGTTCACTTTTTTCTCTGGGAGATGTGAGATGAGGTACAGCCCTCACAACCCAGAAGGCAGTGCCATAATAACTTCCTTCACACTTGGAAATATTTAGGATCCCAAGTCAACAAAGAAAATGTGAAATCTGTAATATTTCTGTATTTATAAGCCTCTGGACAGTGGGCTCCAGCACTGAGATGACCAGTGAAGGCAGGGCTGCCCATCCATGTGCAGCAGCCACGCTGATGATACCCAGGGTGGAAGGAGCAGGGTGGGCTCACAAGGGTGATAAGGGAGCTGCAGCACTGGGAAGAGTCAGGCAACCTTGAAGAACTCCCAGCCCTTTTGTCTCCAAGACTCTGAGAACAAAATTCCGACACAGATTTTAGGAACATGGTAATTTAATGTATAAGACTTCATTTGGATCAATGCAAACTTCCTGTTTCATAAAGTGGAAAAACCTCTCTGAAACAAGGACTGAGAGCACAACTGCTGTCCCGTGAGAATCTTCCCTGCAGGAAGAGCCTCACCTCCTTCAAGGCTACTGAATTCACGGGGTAGATGACAAACCCAGATGTTGACTCCTAATGTTGCTTTTCAAGATGCTGGATTAAAGAACAGGTTGATGTTGTAACATTGTACTTCACACACTGAATTACAAAAAAAAGCCAAAAACATTTTCTTCAAAAAGAGTCTGTTTCTCCTCTTCAAACTGTTTTATTTTATTTTTTCATACGTCTGCATGTGATGGCATTACAGAGCAGCATTTAGTCCGGCACACAGGAGGGCAAACATGGAAAACAGGAAATATTATGGCCATTTTCTGCAGATAGCAAACCAAAATATGGTAGGCCCGACCTCACCCTCAAAACCCTTCCAGCTTAGTTGTTCTTTTTGAGGACTGAACCTCAAATGAGTAAGAACCAGAGAGCTAAACTGCAGTGACCAGCCCAGGCTGGGATGTCTCTTTTCCTATTTTTTTGTGACATCACTGAGTTTTCCTCATGTGCTTCCCCACCTCCTATGGCACCAGGCAGGGCTGGACTGCTCATTCTTCATTAGAAAGCACAGGATAATCCCAGGAAATAGTGAGAAACAAAATGGAAGCCTGAAAGCTCCTCTGGTGCATTAGTCATGGGGAGTTTCCTCTCCAGTGTGCAGTGGATTCGATATGAGACATTTATTTGTCAATGAATGAGAGAGATGCACACAGGGTGCTTGTGCATGTTCTGAGAATGGTAAACAGAGGAATCCAAAGCAGAAAGAGGAGTAGGGAAGAAGAGGAGCAGGAGGTGGTGAAGAGCTCCCCATTTTGCTGAGGTCACTCCTGGCAGGACACAGGGGCACAAGACAGCACGTACCCAGGAATAAATTAAGTTCTTCCTCTTTGACTGTTGTCATCTCTTTTTTACTGACCAAAGGCCTCTCTCCTGGCATGGCACATGTCCCACCACGCCTCCCTGTGCTAAAGAACATCTCTCCCTATATTTAGCATTCCCCATCTCCCATTGTGTGGCTGCAAACACATCCCACTTGTGCTCCATGGGCACACCAAGGTGGGGCTTGGTGATTCCTGGTGGACACTCCCTATTTTTAGCTATCAGATGATATATGGATGTTTGCCAGCTCCTCGTAATTCTTTCCAGGAAACAGAGCTGGACACAGTTTGTAACTCCCCATGATGTAAAATCCTGCAAATTTTCTCCTCCTGGTGCCAGTGGGATGGAGGAGGAGAGAAGGGTTGGAGATGTGTCCTGCAGCTGGGCTGGATGGGATAAGGTGAGAAGATTCCCCCAGGGAAAGTCAATCCAGGCAGAGCTCTGGGGACTCAGTGAGAAGAGAAGGTTCTGGGGAGACCTTGTTGTGTCCTTTCAATACTGAAAAAAGATGGGGACAAACTTTTCAGCTGGGCCTGTTTTGATAAGACAAGGGGTGATGGTTTTAAACAAAAAGGGTAAATTCAGATTAGCTCTAAGGAAGAATTTTTTACAAAAAGGGTGAGAAAATACTGGCACAGGTTGCCCAGAGAGGTGGTAGATGCCCCATCCCTGGAAATATTCAAGGTCAGGCTTGGAGGAACCTGGTCTAGTGGAAGGTGTCCCTGCTCATTGCAGAGGGATTTTAAAGGTCCCCTCCAACCCAAAGTATTCTCTGATTCTATGATTTAATGCTTGAACCTCATACTATTAGGCACATTCATCTCCTCACAGATGATGTGGAATACAGGAAGGCCTCTTGTGGGAATTCTTCCTGACAGCACCCAAAAAGCAGCAGTTTGAACCTCAGGAGTGAGGCCATCCTGCCAACAGGCACTTTCTGGCCTCTTTTGCTGGAGCCTGTCAAAAACATGGGGGAGTTGGCACACAGGCAGAATCTGATCTGATGGGACTGATCCAATTCCTGGAGCAACTCTCCTACTGTCCTTATTCAGAGGCTGCAGTGGATTAATTAAATGTTTAAAGCTGGGGAACAAAGGACAGGAATGCGTGGCTGATTTTCCCAGAAGAGTCGTGATGCTGGTCCTGTTCTGCTCAGACTGATCTGGCAAGAGGGGTGAATAGTGAAACCAGTAGAGATTTATGATACTGAAAACTCACCAGGAAAACCTGCTGAAGGATATTCTTCCTAGTCTGCAGGAAGTGAGCAGGAAAAGGAACTGCCTACTTTTGATGTTGAAAAGTGAAAAAGATTGCACATGAGAAAAAAAAAAAAAAAAAAAAAAAAAAAAGCAGCCTGAGCATACTGAGGCCCCAGATTAACCATTCCCAGGGTGTCATCCTTGGAAAGAGTGAAATGTCATCACTGCACTCAGCCAGAGTCAAAAAGGTCAAATAGGAGTTTAGAGTTTGTACGAGAAGAATATTGTTTAAAAAAACCCACCTGGGCTCCCACCCCTTGTGTGGTGGGTACAATGCTGATCCCCCACCTCAGGAGGATACAATAGTGCTGGAAAAGGTAAAAGCACCAGGAACAATTCCAAGCCCTGAATGGCTTCTGTGTAAGAATAGACTGGGTCCCCATTGTCTGCAGCAGAGAAAGCTGAGCAGGAGAGCAGCCCCTGGCTCACGGCATCCAGAGGGTGAGGGGGACGAGGCAGGAGCATTTGCTCCTTCCCCTAACTCCAGCAGCTGGGCAGCATCCCTCAGCCAAGCAACAGCCACGAAGAGCTCAGGTGCGGCTCTTGCTACCTCAGCCTGCTGTGGAGACTAGAAACATGAAAAAAAAACTGAAAAAAATTCACGGTGAAAAGAAGCACAGTAGAATCGTGTCAAAAGACAAGCCAGGGGAGCCCCATCAAACAGCAATTATGAAGTGAAACCGGCCCAAAAAACATAAGGGCTTGAGCCTCCAGGGATGTACAGGGAAGATCTGCTTTCCTACAGGGATCAAAAAGAGTCAGGAATACCCAGTGAGATGGCAGGGAGAACCCAGAGTTCCCTTGAGAGCGACTTCTCCCTCAAAACCCAAACGAATTTGTAAGTTTTTTTTCTTGGAAGCCTTCTAAGGAAGGGGATAAAGAAGCTCTCAGTTCTGGGAGCGCAATCCCTTCTCTGCTGGAGGGGGCAGGAGGCTTAATGCAGCCCGGCATCCCTCCCTTTCAGTTCAGCCCCCAGACACAAAGGCAGAAAAATGCCAGGAATTTCCCAGCGCCCTCCCCAGACCTGCTCCCATCTCCCTTTCCCCCCTCGCCACCTCCTCCGGCTGGGAGGGAGGAATACTAATAACAAAATAGGGATCTTTAACAGGCCCCTTGCCTGGTCCCTTCGGGATTGAATGCTGAAAGGGACGGACGTGACCAACCTTAAGGAATGAAGCTTCTTCAAGTCCCATTTCTCGATTTTGCTGCTTTTGTTTCTTTTTTTTCCCCTTCCCCAGTTTCTCCCCCCCTTTCTACTCAGCGCTGAAAAAATTCCCCTCGGCCCCTCGCCTCCGCTCCTTTTCCTCGGAGTCAGGCTGCAGCTCTAATCGCTGCTGGGTGATTAGCATGTGAAGGGAGAGAGGAAAACAAAATCTTTGTTGCTGGCTGGTGGAGCCGGAGCAGCTGTCGGGATGGATGCTGGCTCCTGTGTGATCCTCCCCACCGCCTCTGAGCCCTTCCAGTGTGGATGTTTCCCTGTAAGAACGGGCAACACACCAAGGGAGGGCAGAAAGCGGGATGGGGACCAAAGTCAGAGCAGGTGGGCTGTGTTTCGTGGGGAAAAACCAGAACGGAGTTTTTGCTTTCAGCTTTGGACTTGGGAAGGGTAGGGGAGGGGGGGACAGGGACTTCAGTGCTGTGCCGAGGGGACGACAGCAGGAATGAAAGGATAATTTGTAGTGCCGACCTCGGTGGGAGCGGGAGGCACAACACAGAGCCCTTTGATGAGTCGAGGCCGGGGATGGAGGAGTGGATGGAGCTGGAGGCTGGGAAGGGAGAAAAGGCAAATGCCGTGAGTTAGGTGGTGCTGGGGACAGTGGCATGGGGGATGCAACTTGTGCAAGACATCACCGTCCCCTGTGAGGGAAATCCTGGCCAGCAGAAGATGACGGGCTGGCAGGTGGACAGGGTGTGTTTTGCTCATCCTCCCCAGCGCCTCGATGGGCGATGGATCCGTGAGGAGCCTGGAGCACTAATTACAGCCCCAGGCTGGACAGTGACTGCGGAAGGACGTGTTACTGGAGTGGAAAACAGTATCTGGTATTTGTTAGGAGGCTGCGATGGGAACGCTGCTGCCTCTGGGGCGGGTATTCCCTGCAAGCTCCAGAGCTGGCTGTGCTCAGCCCCTCCTCCCCTCGCTCCAGGTGTTTCCTCTTCTGAGCTCGATAATGAAATCTGTGAGCCCCAGCCAGTTTATATTTAGTTCCCACCATTGCTGGCAGGGGTCTGCTGGCGCCTAACAAAGAGCAGCAAAACACCACTGGTGGGTGTCCGGTCCCTAAGGCTTAGGAGCTGCCTCTGTGTGGGCAGGAGATGGGAACAGTGGCAGCACACAGCTGGTCGTGCCACCAGCCACTGCTTTGGACCAGCCCTCCCCCCAGAGTGGTGAGATCCAGACCAGTTTTGTTTTGGGAACTGTCTCTGGCTATGCAAACTAATCCCATATAATGTCTGGTATTCCTGACCTGTCTCTGCTCCCTTAGTGAAGAAGCTCTTACTGAGTGCAGGTATCCTCCACCTTCCATACCACTTGTTCCTCAGGCTGAGCTTGACTTTGGTCTCCTGTCCATGCCATGCACAGTAGGTGGGACTCCAGGATCATGGGTTTATTGGATTATCTGGGCTGTCTTGTGAGGTGTCTGATACACCTGTAAGCTTTCTATATCCCACAGAGAGGACTCAGGCACAGGGTAGGGTTCCCTGTGCAGGGCCAGGAGTTGGACTTGGATGATCCTAGGGGATCCCTTTCATCTCAGGATATTCTTTGACATCCTAGAGCACCTCAGCTGGTGTCAGAGTTCAGATGAGTTGAGCCCTCAGTCTCTGTTGGCTTCCACGGGAGTTTAAACACCAGACTCAAAAGGATGGAATCACAGAATGAATCACAGAGTCTAAACATCACCCAATTCCAACCCCCTGCCATGGGTAGGGACATCTTCCACTGCCCCAGGTTGCTCCAAACTCCATCCAACCTGTTCTTGGACACTTCCAGGGATGGGACAGCCACAGATTCTCTGGGCACCCTGTGCCAGGGCCTCACCACCCTCACAGGGAAGAATTTCTTCTTAATATCCAATCTAAACCTGTCCTCTGTCAGTTTAAAGACATCACCCCAAACATATTTTGTGTCATGCAGAATTTTAGGGCATATTTTGATTCCAGTCACAAGAAGCACTTATCTACTGGCATCCTGTGGGATATCTTGAACTCACCAGCCAGGCAGACAGAGAGGAAACTTTTGACAACTAGATCGTTGCATCTGCTCTTAAATCATCTCCTTGTGGTTGGGTAACTCACTGTCATTGAGGACTCTCTCTCTGAGCTTAAATTAGAAACATCACTGAAATTAATGGACATCAGACAAGGAAATCTTGATATTCTCAGAGTATTTGTGGCCTTGAAAGTCATCTTGAGTGATGGAGATGAACTATGGCAAATAAGGTTAATTTTCAAACCGTCCTGCTGAGGAAAGTTAATGCCTCACAGAGTTTTGTCATTGTGGATCCTAAACCAAAAGGCTGTTGTGTCAGGAACCTGGTCACTGCTGATTAGATCAGAGCTGCAATGTGCTTCAAAACTCATTCAGAGTGTGTTTGGTGCAATAAGGGTGTGATACCTGTTATTGATGTGATGTCTATTTATTCACAGAAAGAAAATTCCAGTCATGGGAGCAGAAATTCCATGTTTTGCCACATGTATCTACATAACTGTGCACTTGCACTGGACAGTTATTTTAATGGAATCACAAAATCATGGAATGGCTTGAGTTGGAAAGATCATCCAGTTCCACTCCCTGCCATGGGCAGGGACACCTTTCACTGGATCAGGTTGCTCCAAGCCCCATCCAACCTGGCTTTGGACACTTCCAGGGATGGGGGATCCAAAATTTCCCTGGACAGCCTGTTCTAGTGTCTCACCACCCTCACAATAAAGGTTTTTTCATCATTTATAATCTGAACCCACTCTCTTTCTGTTGGAAGCCATTCCCCCTTGTCCTGTTGCTCCGTGCTTTTGTAAAAGTCCCTTTCCATGACTGGAATTTTCTTTCTGTGAATAAATATTTTTTTCTAGGCTGCCTTCATCAACTTAAGGGTCATATTCCAGTCCATCTGAGCACCTAAATGACACCATGTTTGGTTTTCACAGCCAAACAGAACATTGCATTTTGGATTCTGAAAACTACCACGCCCAAAATTTCAAACCTGTCAAAACTCACGCAACCAACCTTGGGAATTATAAACCAAAGAGTTTGGGTAGTAAATTCCACATTCCTGGCTAGGAGGCATTGCCCAGGTTAGAGCTGAGGCAGCACTATTTGTGCAGGTGGACTGCAGAGATCATCTGACCCACTGGAGACACCTCCCTGAGCATTCATCCTCCAAGGGTTTTGTTGTGCATACAGAAGTCAGTACAAAATGTCACAGCAGGCAGCCTCCTGAACCTGCAGTGGGGAGAGTGCCCAGAGAGTGCATAATTCTGAAATAGCACTGGAATTGAGATATTTTATCTCGTAACAAATTCCAGCACGTCAATTTACTCGAGTTCTCGGGACCTTCGATTTTTTCCTTCAGCCATAGCTAACAACTCCTGTGTCACCATCTGTCCTGCAGCTTGGAAATGCAGTGGAGTGCATTGTTTATCCTCAAGGAGCTTTCCGTGGGTTTGAGGCCATGATACAATGCCAGCTGAGATGTATTTTTGGCAGGAGCAGTGACGTTTGACGGAACATCCTTTTTGACAATTTCTATAGATATTTCCATTTAAAATAAACTTCTGTTTAGCCAGGATCTTGATTATATGCTCCCATGCTCTTGAGAGTTAAAGAACATAAGGAAATGCATTGTTAAGTGAAACCTTTGTTTTAGTGGAGCTACTTGAAAGAAGTTTCAAACTAAGAGGTAATCACTGGAGTTTTCTTTTTGAATAAATTGAAATGCTGTCTTTCTTAGGACAAGAGTGTGTGAAAATTAAAGGGACACACTGATCACTGAGACCTGGTCTACACTTCCACAAATTCCTACTCAAGAAATCAAAGAAAATTCACTTCATGAGAAGGAAACAACTGATACCCTCTTATCTAAAGCCATCTTTGCAAGGAGAACCTCTTGAGAGATTCAGAATAAAGGACACAAAGCCAGAATGAACTTTGCTCAGTCAATGTGGCTGAAAGGTGGGGGTCAAAAGAGGAGTTTTGGGGTAGGCTGATGAAATAATAATCACAGCAGCGTGGCAAATAAAGCCGAGCAAACTCAAAATTCAGAGGAATCGAGGGATAATGTATTCCCCACATTCCCATGGTTCCACACTGTGCATTAATGGTTGAGGGAAACATCCTGAGGGATCCACAAAGATTTCTTTATGCCAAAAGGTGATGGTGGGAAGTCTTGCAAGGAATATTGTTGGTTGATGTGGAGCTAAGGAGCTCGATAAGCTCAGCTCTCCTGCTGTGGTGGGACTGGGGCAAGGCACCTGCCCACCCCAGCCCTCCTTTCTCTGTAGATTTGCAATGCTGACATTTAGTCTTCAGGGGACCAGAATCCTTCCCAGTTTGCTGAATTGGAGCTGGAGAAGCACAGCAAAACTTCCAGGATATCCCTGCCCATTGCAGGGGGCTTGGAATGAGAGAGTCTTTGATTTCCCTTCCAACCCAAATCAGTCCATGGTTCTAAGTGAAGGAAACAGAGGGTTTGAGGGCAAAAATTCAAGCCTGGCTGAAGGAGCTGCTGCGCTGCCCTGGCACAGGGAAGTTGACTTTGTGCCAGTGGCTGCAGGAAGCTCTGAGGGTGTGATCAGCACCACATTCCTGTGCCAAGCATTGTTGGCAAGCACTGCAGTGACCTGGCTGTTTGCTGGAACAGACCGTGAGCGCTCAGATGGAGAAAGCTGAGCCCAAGGGCCTTGGTATTTCTTTGTGACCATCCTGAAGCACATCCCACCTTGTTATGTCTGTGCTAAAGCATGAGGCAGGGATTGGGTCTGCGCTGTGTGCAAGGTGGATGCAAAAAAGTGAACGAGAATCAGCTTCAGAGCAAGAATCTACATTTTTGTTTGCAAAAAGGTAAGGCAAATAGTCACTGGTGTTGTGCTTCCTCCAAGCAAATAGCACAATGTGCCTCTCCTCTGCACCAGTCTAGGGAGTGAAAGAGAGAGCAGACACCTTTTTTTCATAGAACCAGAGAATGTTTTGGGTTGGAAGGGACCCTAAAAATCATCTTGTAGACATTAAAGATCATCTAATAACCATTTCCAAAATATCTGATTGTATCTTCCCATTGTAGTGCTGCAGACTGTTTTTCCTCCACAAGAGGTAAATATTTTAAAGTATTAATTCAGACTATTCTGTTTTCAAAAGGCACCGAGGGAGGCTTGACCATGATTTATTATCATTCAGGGATTAGGGACACCACCATGACATTCCTGCTTTTCAGACATATTTGCAAGGTAAAATTTAAACAAATTCCTAACTTTGATCCCAGAACTCTGGTTCAGCTGCTTAAAAATGTGTGTGGAGGTAACCAGGCCAGGCACAAACTTATTTTGGTGAACCTGGTTTTCTTTCTGAGGCATTGCCTGAAAATCACTTCACCTTTGCAGCTGAGTTGGGATGTGAGAATTGGTCCAACTTTCTTCTCAGGATGCAGGGCAGACATGGAAAACAGCTTTTAAGCACTTGCACAATTCTCAGGGCATCTTCAGGGCACAAAGGCAGTCAGCTTAGGGGATTTGCTAGTTAGAAATAAATAAAGAGTCAGATGGAAAATAAATTTGAAAGAAAGGAGGATATCTGCTCTTTTGGGTGTTCAGTCAGGCTCTTTAGTTGGGTCCAAGGCTCTCTCCATTTTCAAGGTCCTTCCTTAGGTGCAGGTGTGTCCAAAGAGGGTCATTTACAGCAGACTGAGCAGAGGGGGATGTTCCAGGAACATAGGAGGGGTTTCTGATTTTGCTCTTGATACAGGGAATTGAAGTTTCCTGTGTTCATATATATTTGCCAGAAATACCTATCTAAATGTAGGTGACCTCCATAAGAGCAGAGAAAGAATCTGGTGGTTATCAGCTGCTTCACAGAGTCAGAACGAGTGTTACATCTTCATCTGGGAGATTTTTTTGGCTCAGAAGCTCTTCTCAGAAAATATAGTCAGTCAAAAATCAAAATATGGATATTGGTTGAACCAAAATGAATTTTTTCTTTTTTCTTTCCTTCACAAAAATAGAAAAGCAGGCAAAAATCGTATCAGCTTGAGTCATCACTTTGGGTTTGTCTTAAAATGAAATATTTCAAATCAGGTGGCTTTTTCTGCTTATCCCTGCAAGCTCTTAAGAAAGGTCAACTTAAATCACAGCAAAGTTTGCAATTTAGCACTTCAACTTTTCAGTCTGAAAGCAAGTAAAAAAGTGTTTTTTCAACATCTCTGAGTTATTTATTTATTAATTTATAGTTTTTTTTTTCCTATTTGACAGTGTTTCTCTGGGCAGTTCACAGGCAGACCTGTGGTACCCTCCAGCAGCCCTTGTCTGGAGGAGGATGTTTCTCCTTGATTAGACTGGACCATCTTGACCTGCCACCCTTGAGAAAAACCTATAATAAGCACATTTTTGACCCCTCTAAGCCTCACTTGAGCAACTGGAAAAAAGGAATCTGTCAGTACTCAAAGCTCAAAAAAAAAAAAAAGGGGGGTGAAAAAAGAAGATACATTTTTGGACACTGCGGTAGCAGAATAAAAAAGGTGAAGGAAAACAGACAATTAAATCTCCTATCACTTGTGGGTGAACTCCAAAGTGTTGCTTTTGGAAGCAAAAAAGTGTTAATTTAGCTCATCCAATGGGGTTTTTGGGGATGGGGAAGTGCCCAGGTGAGAAATGCACAGCAGAAGCAAACCAGGGAAGGAGATCACACCTCAGAGGTGTGACCTGGCTCAGAGAGGCGCTGGGGAGGCACAAAGTCCCTGTCCAGCTGATAAGGCTCACACCCTTTGCCAGGCTGAGGACTTGGTGTACAGAGCACCAAATGTTCTTATTCCTTTTGCACTGGCAGCCTGCTGGGCTGGGAGGAATGTGATCCTCCTCCCTCTTTCCTTTTATCAGCACACCATTATTCCAGGGATTTGTAACTGTCTCGGATTTTGCCTTCGCAATCCTGACGCAAGCCCATCGGATCCGCGGAGTGAGTTATTACTTATTTTGGGACACTTCTCCTGGCTCTCCAACAAGCTGATTCCAGTTATGGCAACAAGAGGAACATATGTTCGGGGGAAAAAATGCTGCAGTTCTCTCTGTGGTGATGTCTATCTGTGTTGGCAGGGTCCCTCACGGTGTTATTCCGACCCGTCTCAACCACTCACTGGAGAGATGAGGCAGCTCAAAAACAGTCACAGAGAAAAATCTGCAAAATTCATCAGCAAAAATGGATGTGTGGTTCTGGGGCAGAGAGGATGGAATGGCCTCAAGCTGCACCAGGGAAGGTTCAGGTTGGATATATGAAAATTTTGTCACGGAAGATTGATTAAGCATTGTAGCAAGGGATGTGACAGAATCCTTTTCCAAAAAACAAGGTGTGGCACTTTGTGATATGGTTTACAAAGGCATGTAGTGATAGACAAGGGGGAATGGTTTTAAGCAGAAAGAAGAGAGATTTAGGTGGGATATTAGGAATAAATTCTTCCCTGTAAGAGTGGTGAAATACTGGAAGTGCTTGTCCAGAGAAGCTGTGGCTGCCCCATCCCTGGAATGTTCAACACTTTCTCTCCTAATGAGGACAGTTTGAGGTTTTCAAGACAGATCTGCTTTGAAGATTTCTATGAAATCCATACATCACATCTTTGTGCACCTCAAACAAGTTATCCAGTCACCTGAGGCACACACAGACATCCAGAATGTGAGAATGTCTCACAGGCAGGCACTGGGGAGGAATGCCATGAGCGGGAGCTGGAGAAATTACCTGCGTGCCACGGGGCTGAGTCACTCTGGGACTGAGTCTACTTATCAGGGGGAAATGGTACACGGTGGAACATTGTTTAAATGTGAAATCCCATCTGTGTCAATGAAGGGGCAGAACGTAAATTACAGGCAGCAGAGGGAGGGGAGGGAGGCTGGCATGTGGGAAAGGCAGAGAAACGAAAGGCAGGTTTCAGTGTGAATTCAGAGCCACAGCAAGAGAGGGCTGGATTTAAGGAAGGAACAGTGGGGCAGGGGGAAAGGAAAGAGCTTGGCAGTGTGGAAAGAGGAACAGATTAAAAATGTACCCGTGTTCTAATTAGTAGTGGAGCCCAGGAGTTGCAGACATGGTTCTCTGAGCAAGGAGGTGTCAGCCCAACCTCCCCCAACTCACCCTGTGCAAACTCAGAGCTGGACTCTACTTTGGGCTACAAGACAAATCAGGACCAAGGATTCCTCTTGGAATGCAAGCCTCTCTGAGCTCCTCAGAGAGAGAGACGAATGCAGGGGTTGAGTCAAAGCCTTTAGAGAAATTAAGATATATTAAGCCACACAGATATGAAGTAGTAGTGTAGGTTTAAGTTTTAAGTGGAAGTGTAAGTTATAGTTTTAAGTAAGTAGAAATACATTTTAAGTCCCTTAAGAAACTGTGTTAGCTAGTAAAGGCCCTAAGGCCTAATTTAAAAGTTCTTAAAGTAACTTAGTTCCAAACATAACAAAAACATAGCAGATCTTTACTTGCATCTCTAGAAGAGACAGAACTATATGCATAAATAGAACTATTCACGTAAATAGATAAACTTATATATGTAAATTTTAAGTAAGAAAATTGTTTATTTGTGTAAAGAGATAATATTATATACATAGTTTTTTTAGGTAAGAACTGACACTACTTTTGTGCTACTTTTGCACATTAGAATCAAGTTTAGATTGGTTCGGAAAGAATGTTTTAGAATCGTGTTTTTAGCTGATTGGATGTTTTATGACTAAAATGTCCTGTAATGGGGTGCAAGAAACAACAGCCACAACAACAAGAAGAGAAGGAAGGAAGAACAACAAAAAGAAGAAAGAAGAAAAAGGGCTGTGGCTCCTGCTGCAGGCGACATTGGACTCTGTGCCAGGGAACAATTGTTGCTGCTGCTGTTCCTGCACAGAACCTGGCACTCCATACCAGAGAGCAGCCTTGCAGCCCTGCAGCCTTGCAGCCCTGCAGCCTTGCAGCTGCTGCTCCAGCCTGGGACTCCATGCCAGAAAGCTTTAGCACGGACTTTAACACCCTGAACTCTCTGCCTTTGAGACTGATGTATTCATGCAATAAACAACTTTACAGCAACCCACAACTGCTCGTGTCTCTTTGAAGACCTGAGGCCCAACTAAAGCTCAACATACACCAAAGGCAGAATCTGGTCCTACAAAAACAACAAACAGGATGGGCTGCAGCAACACTCCTTCCTCCTCTCTTGCAGCCCAGCTTTGCAGGCAGCGTGTGGTTGTTGTACATTTGGATTTTAATCCTGAGCTGTGGATTAGTGGTAACTGATGGGTGACTCCTTGTCCTGCAGCAGTGATGAAGAGGATCCTCTTCCTCCTGCCCCCTACTCAGCAGTGTCAGACCTGTTGGTAGGGCTCTGTAATCACAGCTCTGCTGAAATCCAGCATCTGTGGGAAGGGTTAGCATTTTACTGAGCCTTGTACAACATCTGGAGAAAAACAGCTTTAGCTCCAAAACAAGCAGGTGATATCATCATCAGGTATCCCATAGCTCTGTTTTGATGATGATGACATTGCACAGAAATGCCACCCCTAAAATTGTGTCTCTGACTGAGAGTACTCCTGGAAAAGGTCACAGAGGCAGCTGCTTTCTCTGCTGCAACAAAATTGTGTTTTATAAAGGATGCTTCATAAGGAAATAACCAAGAGCTTTCTTACCTTCAGTATTTACTGGAGACTTCTTCTCCAAACTTCCCAGATCTACCTGCCTTGTGGCAGGAGAAGAAAGACTCTACTCAGAGTAGAGTAGAATTAAATCATTTGCAGGCAATTACAAGTCCACAAGACAGCAGAGGACAAGGAGATTGAGGGTGCTGGCTGATGTCTGAATGACTGTGGCAACTCCTGGAGTTTCCTGATGGAAAAAGGCAAACATCCCATTCAGATTCAAAGAGCCAGGTGGAAGGATCCAAGGAACTTAAATCTGGTTGACTTTTCTTCAGACCTTTGGAAAATAATGGGACAAGTCCCCCTGTGAGCTGTTTACAGCACAGGAGTTAAAAAAAAAGGCATTATGAACATTATTTACTGAGAACAGGCTGTGTTTGGACAACTTTGACTCCTGGGATGAGCGAGCAGCTGATGTCTCCAACCTGTATTTAAGCAGCACATCTGACATGGTCTCACATGTCTGTATACAGATTGGAGAGATGGGGACTGGATGGGCAGACTATGAGGCTGCAGCAGGAGATGGACTTTGCTCAATGAAAACAAAGAACTGTGACATAGCAAGAGAAAAGTAAAAAAAAAAAAATTCAGAAGAAGAAAATCTGTCTGGTTTTAAGGTACAATTCTTCACCATGGGCATGACTGATTATTGAAACAGCTTCAGAATATCCTTAGAGAGTTTAAAAGTTGGACTAGATGAGATCTGGTACAACAAAACCTAACTTTGAAATGAACTCTGATGATAATCAGGCTATGATGGATCATCCTCAGTGTACTCTCACCTCTCAGAGGCCAGCTTTTTCTGCTCTCTTGCAGAGGAATAAAAATGGTTTAAAAAAACCTATTCAAAGAGTGACTTGATACAGGAGGAATCACTGGATTTTATTTCCTTGTTTCTGAAGCCTGGGAATTCCAGCAGCTTCCAAAGGCAACCTATGCTGTACTGTGACAGTGAACATAATGTACATAAACTCAAATATTTGCAAGGGAGGAAAAGATAAAAAAGTCCACTAATGAAATTTTATGCCCCAAAAGGGGCTGAACTTAATAAAAAAGGAGGAAACTTTCAAAAAGAAACTATAGAAAATGGCAAAAATTGCCAAGTTCTTATATATGGTAAATACTTTGCAGGCAGCAGTCTGGATGCTCAGAAGATAAATATTTATCATGTATTAAAAAGATTTTGAAAAAAGACAATCTAGATAAATAAGTGGTTAGTAAAAGACTAAAAGTGATTGAAGCAAAACAAAATCCTTAAAAAGATCTAAATGAGAAATGAGGCATAGAGGAAATTCAATATCTGGAAGTTTAACATAAAACACCAATAAATTATGCCAACAAGATTTGAAGAAACATTTTACTAAAGGAATGAAATATCAATAAAACCTTGCTCCAATTTATTGGCACAAGAATCTGCCAGGGACTCTATGGGACTTTTAAGTGGAGTAAAAGAGATGAAAGGGAGAAAGAGATGGTCACTGTGTACAGCAGAAAGGTTTGATGAATTCTTCCAGTCCTGTTAAATGTGGAGTCGTTTCAGATGGTTCCTACACCAACATTGATCTTGGAAGAGAAGGGACAGAGTCAATCACAGGAATGATCCCTAATGGAAGGGTCAGTAAAATAAATTATAAAAAATCAATGAAAAGAAAGGAAACATGATTCAAGAGGGAATGGAGATACAAAACTACTGTATTATTAATCGTGGTGTGAAGCTTGTCACTTCAATCAGACTTAGCTGCAGGGGAATATAAAACAGCAATTGTGCTGGGAATTCTTGAGAAGGACACCATAAAGACCTGTGAAATTAATGCTGACATCTGAATTAAACTCACTGGTGGGGTCTACAAGGAGGAGCAGCATCCATAGTCCCAGGGCTAAATGCAACACATTGGGGAAAAGGCAACACCTCTTTTAGAGGAATTAATCCCCACAATTCAAACTGTTTGGAAGGAGTTTGTGAACATGTGATAAAATCACCCAGCTGGTGTAGTGGAAATGGGGGAGTTGTCAGCATGGTATTTCAACAGAGCAGTCAAAAAATGAGGTTGTGGGATTAATTATTCTTGTAGATTATTAATTTATTAAAAGGTAAGAAACAAAGAATTGATTGGTTTTGATGATGGAAAACATTGCCAGGAGAGTCCTGCAGGGTTTTCCACTGGGAACGGTGTTCTTGAACACACTTGTAAATTATTTGGATGAGACTGACAATAAAAGAGTGATGAAATTTGCTGATGACACAGAATTTTTCATGGTAATTGAAACTAATATTCCCATCAGGAGTTGTAGGATCATCGCAACACCGGGCAACAAAGAGACAGGTGAAACTGAGTGTTAGTAAATGCAAAGTAATGCATATGTGGGAAATGCAGCTCTAAATATTTATACACAGTGATGTTCTCTGGGGTAGCTATTTCCACTCACAAAAGAGATCTTGGCATCAGAGCCCAGGGGAACTGAATGTTAGGAATTACTGGAAGGGAATAGTGAACAAAACAGAGTAACAGAATGGAGCTGATTAAATCTGCAGTGTAGCCTTGTCTTTTGTGTGGAACCATTCTAATTTATTTTCTAAAATCACATTTTAGAACTATGAACGGTGGGGAAGAATGGAGAAGGTGAGTAGGAAGTGGTTACTCACTATTATTCATAACACAGGAACCAAGATGCATCCAGTAAATTGACCAGGAGTGAGACTGGAAGAGAAATGAAAGGAAATACTTCATCACACATGTCTGTATGACTGCAATTCCTTCTCTCTGAGTCAGAAGGGTGGGATTCATCTGACTGAGCTTTAAGAGTGGATTCACCCTGTTTGAACTGGGCATCTTTTGTGCCAGAGGCCACTCCTGAGCTGGGGACAGGCTCCACAGAAAGCCAGGATTGGTAGGAATGTGATTCACCTCACCCACTAGAGAGCTTTCTGTTAGCAGAGGTTGTGTAACTCCTCATTGGCCACTGACTGTATTGTCCAGCTCCCTACAGACAAAACCATGGAATCAGAGCACGATTGGCTTTGGAAAGGACCTTAAAGATCATCCAGTCCCACCCCTGCCATGGGCAGGGACACCTGCCACTATCCCAGGCTGCTCCAAGCCCCATCCAGCCTGGCCTTGGACACTGCCAGGGATCCAGGGCAGCCACAGCTTCTCTGGGCAGCCTGTGCCAGGGCCTCCCCACCTCACAGGCAGGAATGTCTTCCTTATATTCAATCAAAATCTACCCTTTTTAGTTTAAAACTCTTGTCTTGCCACTACATGTCCTTGTAAAAACTCTTATTCCATCTCTTAACCCCTTTCATGTACTGGGGCTGCAATAAGGGCTCCTCAAAGCCTTCTGTTCTCCAGACTTCTTCATAGCAGAGGCGCTGCAGCCCTCTGAGCAACTTTGTGGTGTCCTCTGGGCTTGCTCTGAGCAAATGGAGCTCAAACATCAGGGATAAGAGCTTCAAGAGGAACACAAAAAGCAGGCACAGGTCCCATTTCCCAGGGATTGCCATGATGACAGGCATGTCCAACACACCCGAGCTGCTAGGAAAAAAAAAAACAAAAACAAAGCTTAAAAATGTGACTTCTTTTCTTTTTTTTTTTTTTTTTTTTTCCCTCCCTTCTTTTTCAACAGATTGACCTTAAAGGGCAACATGCTCCACACTCTGTCTGGTTTACAGGCAGATAAGAGCCACATCCTGGCTCTGGGTGGATGAAGGGGAAGATAAGTTGCTTTCATGGATGTGTCTGGGAAAGGGATAAATGATCTCCTTTATGGGCTCTTTGTTGCTCCTTGCTGGATTCGGGGCTGTCTCTTTGGCAGAGCAAACACGTCACAGAGGGAGATGCAGTTCATCAAAGAGGGCCATCTCTCTGTCACTGGGCTGCACACTGTGTGCCCACAGCAAATGTCAGGGGAAAATGGATGGGCATGGGAAGCACAGAAAAACAGGATCAGTGGCTTTCTGCTGCTTCTGATACTGGTGGTAGAAGGGGACAGGGAATAATTATGCTCAGAGAACAGGAGCGTCAATGAGATAGGGAAATCTGCTGCCCCTGCAAACAGGTATCCTTCCTAAAAATCACATCTGCCTGGCTTTGCCTGGTTTTGCCATGTGCAAGTCCTCTCCTTCCTCCAGCTTTTGATTCTTTCAGTCAGAGAGGGCGAGAGGACAGAGCAGCAGTCTGCCAGCATACCTGGGTTCATCTCCTACCTGCTTCTACCTCCTGTTTACTCCTGGGTGTGCCACTGTTTTCTCTTTCATCCTTCTTCTGTCTTCTCAAATATGAACGTTTTTTTCTAAGTCTCTAAGCTCTCTGGGAGCAAGCTTTGCTTTTATTATGCTTTTACATACAATGAAAACAGGCTCTCTCTCGGGCTACTACACATTCCAGCCTTATGAGTTGTGCTAATTAGACAAGAAAGGCACAGTAAACAGCAAAGCCCAGGTCAGATGGCTCCCAGAGGTTTTTTCCTCAGACTTGCTCAGTCTGAAACCTAAATCTCCTTTTCCCAGAGCCTCCCTTTCACCTCCTGTGTTCCTGGATGGTGCAGAGGATCACTAGTTTCTGTAAGTCAGAGCTCAGCAGCCTTTTCTCAACTCAGCAGTGACAGAAAAATTGCTAGCCTTGGACTCCTCTCTGTCTCTTCTAAGCCCACAAACCCATGGTGCTGAAGGATTATGGATCAGCATCAGCACATCTCAGGTGGGCCTTCCCACCTGGAGAAATGTAGGAATGGCCTGAGCCAGCCCTTCACTTTGGCAATCCCTAAGTTTTAAGACCACAAATATGAGTATTTAGTTACTGAAGATCAGATGATGGGTTAATGAAAAAGTTTTTACTCATTTATAACATCAGAGATTGTGACCCCACCCTTCCTTGTACTTTTTTTTATGGCTTCCTCCAAGAATAAAGCATTCCTGAACACAGGTCCTCCCAGTAGCCCTGGAAGGATGTGTCCCTGTTAGAGCAGATGGTGATTCACCCCACTGAAGGCTTTTTGTCCTCTGCAGGGCTCTTTCTGAGCCCTAAAAGTGCTTTTAACCAGCTCCTGATGAGATGTCAGCTGAGGGTGAGAGCGACTCATACCAATGGACTTGTGGCTCCCCAACTGCTGAAAAAAACACATTTGTAACAACAACTGGCATAAAGTTGCTTGTTCTTACCCCCCCAAAAAAACCCCAAAAAATAATCAAACCTGAAAAAATATTCGGACAGGTATCTCAGGGGCTGCACCACAAGACACTTGCATGTTCTGGGGAGGCAAAAGAGCTTTTAGTTTTGGCAGGACAAATGTAAAAGGGTTTACTTTCACTAAATTCAGATTCCTCTACCTGACCTGCTCATCTTCGCTGCCTGGATATCTAAATGTGAGGAACAGACACCTGTAGGGATTTGCTCACCCACACAAGCTTGGCTGTCTGGTGTAGAGGGGGATGAATTTTGTCCTGGAGTTGCCTGTTTTGCTCTGTGCTGGCAGCTTAGACAATTGCCTTATTGTCCAGGTAAAATCCAAAAAATCTGTTTAAGGGCAATACAGGGAGAAGCAGATCAGGTGCAAGACATTTTGCTCCTGGCTCAAGCTTTGGCAGGAGCCAGCTCCCAGGGTCACACTCTAAGGCTTGGAAGGGACCTCAGGCAGTCTGTCTGATCCTTGTGCCATTATCAGCTTTAGATGTTCCTTATAAAATAGAAGCACTGCAAATGGGCTGAGCTTCCTGGAAAAGGAGCACCTGGAACTAGTGTGTTAAGTACAAAGATAGCAAAGGTTGGCATGCAGTGCCACCACTTTATTTGAAGGTGATCTTGATGTTTATCAATAACCAGCAAAAGAAACGCTCCCACCACCAGGAGGGCCTGACTTTAGTAGATTTATAGAATTAATAAGATTCAATAAAGCTCTAAAGTCATCAAGTCTAAGTGTTAACCCAGCACCACCAACAAAGGACAACACATCACCTGCTCAGAAGATAAAAAGGAGGTCCACTGGTGTGCTCTATCCAACATTTTTTGAGGAATATTCTTACTGGAGCTAAGAGCTGATGTCCCTGGGAAGAGTTTGGAACATTTCTATGAGCTGTCTCTCTGGATTTCCCCAGGAACTCCTGGTCAGTTAGCCAAGCATAGATGTTCCTCAAGAGGAGATGCTGACAGGTTTGCCCGCACTTGGAGAAATAGACTTTGTCTACACAGCAATAGAAAAAGGCTTGAACATGTGAAATTCCATGGATCAGAATGGAGGTCACTCAGCTCAGTCCAGGCAGGAGCACAAACACCCTGAGGAGAGCGTTGTGCTCATTTCAGAGACTGTTAATATCTCTGCTGAGCTTCTTTGTGTCTCTACGAGCCACAGAGGGGGACGTAGGAGGGTTTCTATCCAAGCCACAAG